>NC_053494.1:10286758-10591758 GCF_905171775.1 Rana temporaria | reverse complement strand
AAATATTGCTTTTTTTTTTTTCAAAATTGTCGCTCTATTTTTTAGTTTATAGCGCAAAAAATAAAAACCGCAGAGGTGATCAAATACCACCAAAAGAAAGCTCTATTTGTGGGGAAAAAAGGATGTCAATTTATTTTGGGTACAACGTCGCACGACCGCGCAATTGACAGTTAAATTGACGCAGCGCCGAATCGCGAAAAGTGGCCTGGTCAGAAAAGTAAAGTAAAGTAAATTCTACCGGGGCTGAAGTGGTTAATATGTGTTTGGGTTTAAAGGAATGAGGTGGCAGCCTTAGGTGTACAGACCCGGGAACTCAGCACAGGGATGGGGGGAACCCCTCATAATGGGCACAGCAGGTGTACAGACCCGGGAACTCAGCACAGGGATGGTGGGAACCCCTCATAATGGGCACAGCGGGTGTACAGACCCGGGAACTCAGCACAGGGATGGTGGGAACCCCTCATAATGGGCACAGCAGGAGTACAGATCCGGGAACTCAGCACAGGGATGGTGGGAACCCCTCATAATGGGCACAGCAGGTGTACAGATCCGGGAACTCAGCACAGGGATGGTGGAAACCCCTCATAATGGGCACAGCGGGTGTACAGACCCGGGAACTCAGCACAGGGATGGTGGGAACCCCTCATAATGGGCACAGCGGGTGTACAGACCTGGGAACTCAGCACAGGGATGGTGGGAACCCCTCATAATGGGCACAGCAGGTGTACAGATCCGGGAACTCAGCACAGGGATGGTGGAAACCCCTCATAATGGGCACAGCGGGTGTACAGACCCGGGAACTCAGCACAGGGATGGTGGGAACCTCTCATAATGGGCACAGCGGGTGTACAGACCCGGGAACTCAGCACAGGGATGGTGGAAACCCCTCATAATGGGCACAGCGGGTGTACAGACCTGGGAACTCAGCACAGGGATGGTGGGAACCCCTCATATTGGGCACAGCAGGTGTACAGACCCGGGAACTCAGCACAGAGATGGTGGAAACCCCTCATAATGGGCACAGCAGGTGTACAGACCCGGGAACTCAGCACAGGGATGGTGAGAACCCCTCATAATGGGCACAGCGGGTGTACAGACCCGGGAACTCAGCACAGGGATGGTGAGAACCCCTCATAATGGGCACAGCGGGTGTACAGACCCGGGAACTCAGCACAGGGATGGTGGGAACCCCTCATAATGGGCACAGCGGGTGTACAGACCTGGGAACTCAGCACAGGGATGGTGGGAACCCCTCATATTGGGCACAGCAGGTGTACAGACCCGGGAACTCAGCACAGAGATGGTGGAAACCCCTCATAATGGGCACAGCGGGTGTACAGACCCGGGAACTCAGCACAGGGATGGTGAGAACCCCTCATAATGGGCACAGCGGGTGTACAGACCCGGGAACTCAGCACAGGGATGGTGAGAACCCCTCATAATGGGCACAGCGGGTGTACAGACCCGGGAACTCAGCACAGGGATGGTGGGAACCCCTCATAATGGGCACAGCGGGTGTACAGACCTGGGAACTCAGCACAGGGATGGTGGGAATCCCTCATAATGGGCACAGCGGGTGTACAGACCTGGGAACTCAGCACAGGGATGGTGGGAATCCCTCATAATGGGCACAGCGGGTGTACAGACCCAGGAACTCAGCACAGGGATGGTGGGAATCCCTCATAATGGGCACAGCGGGTGTACAGACCTGGGAACTCAGCACAGGGATGGTGGGAATCCCTCATAATGGGCACAGCGGGTGTACAGACCCGGGAACTCAGCACAGGGATGGTGGGAACCCCTCATAATGGGCACAGCGGGTGTACATACCTGGAAACTCAGCACAGGGATGGTGGGAACCCCTCATAATGGGCACAGCAGGTGTACAGACCCGGGAACTCAGCACAGGGATGGTGAGAACCCCTCATAATGGGCACAGCAGGTGTACAGACCCGGGAACTCAGCACAGGGATGGTGGGAACCCCTCATAATGGGCACAGCAGGTGTACAGACCCGGGAACTCAGCACAGGGATGGTGAGAACCCCTCATAATGGGCACAGCAGGTGTACAGACCTGGAAACTCAGCACAGGGATGGTGGGAACCCCTCATAATGGGCACAGCGGGTGTACAGACCCGGGGACTCAGCACAGGGATGGTGAGAACCCCTCATAATGGGCACAGCAGGTGTACAGACCCGGGAACTCAGCACAGGGATGGTGGGAGCCCCTCATAATGGGCACAGCGGGGTACAGACCTGGGAACTCGGCACAGGGATGGTGGGAACCCCTCATAATGGGGCACAGCAGGTGTACAGACCCAGGAACTCAGCACAGGGATGGTGGGAACCCCTCATAATGGGCACAGCAGATGTACAGACCTGGGAACTCAGCACAGGGATGGTGGGAACCCCTCATAATGGGCACAGCAGGTGTACAGACCTGGGAACTCAGCACAGGGATGGTGGGAACCCCTCATAATGGGGCACAGCGGGTGTACAGACCCAGGAACTCAGCACAGGGATGGTGGGAACCCCTCATAATGGGCACAGCAGGTGTACAGACCCAGGAACTCAGCACAGGGATGATGGGAACCCCTCATAATGGGCACAGCGGGTGTACAGACCCAGGAACTCAGCACAGGGATGGTGGGAACCCCTCATAATGGGCACAGCAGGTGTACAGACCCAGGAACTCAGCACAGGGATGGTGGGAACCCCTCATAATGGGGCACAGCAGGTGTACAGACCCGGGAACTCAGCACAGGGATGGTGGGAACCCTTCATAATGGGCACAGCGGGGGTACAGACCCGGGAACTCGGCACAGGGGTCTCACCAAGTGATAGAAGAGATTCTCGCTGTGTTGAAGTCGCACTATAAACAGACATCGCTGTGGGTGGACAGATACCCGTCATTTAGTGACGGCGCCCGGAGCAGTGATGTCAGAGAATCCGATGAGCGTCCAACCTTCATCATCCGTCAGGATGGCGAAAGCTGACGGGTTGCTCCAGGTGACGCCACTCGCCTTGTTAAATAAGTGTTAATAATCGCGGCCGGGGCCTTTGGCAGAGAACATATTAAACTATTTTCAGCCTCAGTTCCCTTCCAGCCTCCAGGAGAAGACTCGGGGTTTAGTAGTCATGCCGGCGTTTGACTAGACGCCCAAAAAAGAAAAGTGCGTAAAGGCAAGACGCCGCTTATTGTCCACGTCGCTGTGTTTGAGATTTAATTATATCTTTGTGTGTGTCGGAGGGTTTTCCTGCGGTGTTTGGTGGCTGAGTGGTTAGCATGCCGACTTGCAGCGCTGAGTTCAAGGGCTCGGCTCCCAGCAGGTTTCCCCCCAGGTTTTCCTTTGTCTATCAATGGGGCGCGGGGGTCTGACGTGAGTGTCCATCCATTCTGTGCCATTTGTCAGCAATACCAAAAAACAAGCAGGCTGGTTAATGGGCCCCTTGTCTAAATTGGCCTTGTATGCACGTGACATAGGGACTGTTGTGAATGTACAGTATGTAAAGCGCTGTGTAAATTGTTGGCGCTACATAAATACCTCTAATTGGAATTTATACTAAATTAACTACTTGCCGCCTGCGCTATAACCGAAAGACGGCGACAGCGCGGGCCTTAACTGCCGGGAGGGCGTCCATGGACGTCCTCCAGAGCGAGCGCTGTCTGCACGTCCCTGCGGGTCGCGAGCGGCGCGCTCTGTGATCATCGAGTCTATGAGACACGGCTGATCACAGATCCGAGTAAGGGGTCGATCCCGACCCTATACCACGTGATCAGCTATCAGCTAATGACGGCTGATCACGTGATGTAAATAGAAGCTCAGTAATCGGTATTTTATTTTCTCTCACGCCGTCAGCGGTCCCTCGCACAGAAGGCCGCGGCTGCATATTCTGTGCCCACCAGTGTCAGCTGCCAGTGATCACTGTGCCACCCACCTTCGCCACCTATCAGTACCCACCAGTGCCAGCTACCAGTGCCACTGCCTACAGTGCCACCTACCAGTGCTCACAGTGCCACCCATCAATGCCCACCAGTGCCACCCATCAATGCCCATCAGTGTCTCATAATCAGTGCCACAGATCAGTGCTGCCTATCAAGAAATCTCTACTTGTGGGGAAAAAAAAGGACGTCAATGTTGTTTGGGTACAGCGTCGCACGACCGCGCAGTTGTCAGTTAAAGCGACGCAGTGCCGAAATTGCAAAAAAATGGCCCCGGTCATTGAGCAGCCAAAATCTTTCGGGACTGAAGTGGTTAAAGGGCAGGGACTGATGTTATACAGTATGTAAAGTGTAAATTGTTGGCAATAAAAAAAAAATGTATATAAGAAATAAAATGAAACAATATATATCAACTAAGCTATTAAAAAAGATGACCGGAATCCAATTAAAAAAAATTGAAATCGATTCAACGCGAAAAAATTCCTGGCATGCCATAAAATGTATTTGCACGCAAGACCTTGGATTGTAAGGGCAGGGGCTGATGTTATACAGTATGTAAAGCACTGCGTACATTGACAGTGATATATATATATAAAGAGAGATAGATCTATATATATATATATGTGCACCCATTCTCCTGCAGATGGTTTTACTCACTACATCAGAGTTCACCATTTTATTGTGTATTTTTTAGTGTTTTTATTACATCTAGGACAGGGGTCGCAAAGTGGCGGCCCTCCAGCTGTTGCGAAAGTCCCATCATGCCTCTGCCTGTGGGAGTCCTGCTTGTAACTGTCAGCCTTGCAATGCCTCATGGGACTTGTAGTTTTTCGAGACCCCTGATCTAGGATTATATTTCCAGACCACATGTTGGTTGGCTGGTTGCCATTAATGTTCTTCTATACATATGGGGCCGGATTCAGATACATTTGGTGTATCTTTCCGCGGGGCATAATGTATCTCACATACGTTACGCCGCTGTAAATTAGGGCGCAAGTTCCGTATTCAGAAAGAACTTGCGCCCTATGTTACGGCGGCGTAACTTATGTGGTCCGGCGTAAGCCCGCCTAATTCAAATGTGGATGATGTGGGCGTGTTTTACCTAAATTCACTGTGACCCCACGTATTTGACGTATTTTACGCCGTTCGTGAAAGAATCCCAGTGCGCATGCTCGAAATTACGCCGCAAATCGTCAATGCTTTAGACGTGAACGTAACTTACGTACAGCCCTATTCGCGAACGACTTACGCAAACGACGTAACATTTTCAAAATTCGACGCGGGAACGACGTCCATACTTAACATAGGATACCCCTCATATAGCAGGGGTAACTGTACGCTGGAAAAAGCCTTACGTAAACGACGTAAAAAAATGCGCCGGGCGGACGTACGTTTCTGAATCGGCGTATCTACCTAATTTATATATTCAATGCGGAAATCTACGGAAGCGCCACCTAGCGGCCAGCGTAAATATGCAGCCTAAGATACGACGGTGTAAGAGACTTACGCCGGTGGTATCGTAGTAAAATTCTGGCGTATCTTGCTTTCTGAATACAGAAAGAAGATACGCCGGCGCTTCGTAGCTCTTACGTGGTGTATCATTAGATACGCCGGCGTAAAGGCTATCTGAATCCGGGCCAGTATCTTAGGGCTGCCGATCGAGGCAAAACGATTGGTAATTTTCACTCTGGCTGATCAAATGCGATCGTGATTGAGTCTAAATCGATCAAAAGGGAAGTGATGGCCATTCGATTTTTTTTATTTTTTTTTGCACATTCCAATGTTCAGATCGATTGGATTGAGTGAGTGAGTGAATAACTTGTATAGCGCTACAAATGTGAACTAAATCGCATCAAAGAATAAATAAAAAATTCGAAGTGTGTATGGCCACCTGTTAGATTGTAAGCTCCTTCAGGGCGGGGACTGATGGAAACGTACAGTATGTAAAGCGCTGCGTTAATTGTCGGTGTTATATCAATAGCTATAAAATGTAAAAAAAATTAAATGATATATACTGTATGTATATAAATTATAGTTATACAATATATTTTATATATATTTTATATACACCTATTCTATACATATATATCAACAAAGTTATTTTAAAAAGCAGATCGAAATCATATATGTATATATATAAAAATATAATAAAACATTTTTTTAATTATATATATTTTTTAATATGATACATTTTCTATCTATCTATCTATCTATCTATCTATCTATCTATCTATCTATCTATCTATCTATCTATCTATCTATCTATCTATCTATCTATCTATCTATCTATCTATCTATCTATCTATCTATCTATCTATCTATCTATCTATCTCTATATCTCTATATCTATCTATCTATCTATCTATCTATCTCTATATCTTTATATCTATCTATCTATCTTTATATCTATCTATCTATCTATATATAGATATATATATATATGAATAAAATGTACCATATTAAGAAAATATATATAATAAAAAAATATATATATATGTGTGTATATATATATATATATATATATATATATATATATTTTTTTTTTATTATATATATTTTCTTAATATGGTACATTTTATATATACTATAAGTAGTGTAATGCCGCGTACACACAGCCGTTTTTAATGTCATGGAAAAAAGGATGTTTTTCTCGACGTGATTCTTGTCAAGCCTGCCTTGCGTACACACGATCGTGAAAGGAAAAAGGTTGGGGCAAAGCGCGGTGACGTACAACAAGTACGATGGCACATTAAAGGGGAAGTTCCATTCGGATGGCGCCACCCTTGGGGCTGATTTTGTGTTAGTAAAAGTTTGGTGAGAGACAATTCGCGCTTTTCAGTCTTCGTGCTTTTCAGTCACGTTACAGCGTGATGAATGTGCTATCTCCATTACAAACGCTAGATTGACCAGAACGAGCGCTCCCGTCTCATAACTTGCTTCTGAGCATGCACGTTTTTTTCCCGTCGTTAAAGCCTACACACGACAACGTGAAAAACGACGAGAAAAAATAGAGCATGTTCTAAATTTTTAATGCCCATTTTTCACGACGAGAAAGATGCTCTGGAGCCCACACACGATCGTTTTTAACGACCAGTTTAAAACAATTGCATTTTTCTCGGTCGTGTGTAAGTGGCATAAGTCTTAACCACTTGAGACCCACGCTGTAGACGAAAGACGTCCACAGTGCGGCTCTCAACTGCCGGGTGGACGTCCCTGGACGTCCTTCTATTTGCATTCCCTGCGCGTGCCGCTGGGGGCGCGCAGCGGGGAAAAACTGTGCCCGGCGCATCGCTGAGATGCCGATGCGCGTGCCTGGCGGCCGCGATGTCCGCCAGGTACCCGCGATTGGCGGTGACAGCAGGGACTTGGAGCTCTGTGTTTAAACACAGAGCTCCACGTCCTGTCAGGGAGAGAGGAGACCGATGCTGTGTCCCTTGTACATAGGAACAACGATCGGTCACCTCCCCCAGTCAGCCCCCTCCCCCCACAGTAAGAATCACACCCACGGAATACATTTAACCCCTTCCTCGCCCCCTAGTGTTAACCCCTTCCCTGCCAGTCACATTTATACAGTAATTAGTGCATTACTATAGCACTGTTCGCTGTGTAAATGTGAATGGTTCCAAAATAATGTCAAAAGTGTCCGATGTGTCCGCCGTTATATCGCAGGCCTGACAAAAATCACAGATCGCCGCTATTACTAGTAAAAAAGAAAAAAGAAAAAACAATTCATAAATTTTGTAGGCGCTATAACTTTTGCGCAAACCAATCAATAAGCGCTTATTGCGATTATTTTTTTACCAAAAATATGTAGAAGAATACGTATCGGCCTAAACTGAGGGAAAAAAAAGTTGGGATATTATTATATCAAAAAGTAAAAAAATGTATAGCTGGATTCAGGTAGAGCGGCGCTTCTTTAGTTCGGCGTATCGCATCCCATTTGCACTACGCCGACGTAACATAGTAAGGCAAGTACTGTATTCACAAAACACTTGCTCCCTAAGTTACGTCGGCGTAGCGTAAATGGGCCAACGTAACCCCGCGTAATTCAAAGTAGGCTGGTAGTGGGCGTGTTGTATGGTAATGAATCGTGACCCCATGTAAATGACGCGCCTAACGAACGGCGCATGCGCCGCCCGTGGACGTATCCCAGTGCGCATGCTCAAAATCACATCGCAAATAGTCAATGCTTTCGACGTGAACGTAACCTACGCCCAGCCCTATTCACGTACGACTTACGCAAACGACGTGAAATTCGACGGCTGTTCCGACGTCCATACTTAACATAGGCTGCGCCATCTTTTAGGTGGTTTATCTTCACGCCTGAAAAACGCCTTACGTAAGCGTCGTATCTTACTACGACGCGACGGGCGTACGTACGTTCGTGAATAGGCGTATCTAGCTCATTTACATATTCTCGGCGTAAATCCACGTACACGCCCCTAGCAGCCAGCGTAAATATGCAGCTAAGATACGACGGCGTAGGAGACTTACGCCGGTCGTATGTTAACAACAGTTAAGCGTATCTCAGTTTGAGAATATGCTTAAAGATACGACGGCGCGGATTCGGACTTACGACGGCGTATCTACTGATACGCCGTCGTAAGTATACCTGAATCCGGCTAATTGTGTTTTTTTTTTTTTCAAAATTTTCTGTCTTTTTTGTTTAAAAGCAAAAAATAAAAACCGCAGAGCTGATCAAATACCACCAAAAGAAAGCTCTATTTGTGGGGAAAAAATTATAAAAAAATAAAATTTGGGTATGACCGCGCAATTGTCATTCAAAATGCGTCAGCGCTGAAAGCTGAAAACTGGTCTGGGCATGAAGGGGGTTTAAGTGCCCAGTAATGAAGTGGTTAAAAGCTTATCACAGGCAGGAACACAAACAAACGAGAGAAAAAAAAAAAGAAAGGAAAAAAAAAAAAGAAAAAAAGAAAGGGAAAAAAAAAAAGAAAAAAAGAAAGGGAAAAAAAAAACAATGTGCATGAAAAATGCCATAAGACGTGATAACACGGAGGGCGTTCCTCTTGAAAGGCGTGAACGCATCGGATAATAGACATACATATATTTATATATCAACAGTTATTTAAAAAAAAATCCAATCAAAATCTAACAAAAAAAAATGATATTCAATGTTAAAATTCATGACCATAAAATGTGTTAGCGCGCTGTAATAGAATGTATAAATAACTGACTTTATTTTTGCGTTCACCCCGCTATCACATAAAGGCATGATGTCGTTGCACATAACAGGTTCACAAGTGTTAAACGCAGCTGTACGCCACCGCTGTACCCACACTGTGTTTGCGCTGCTAAAAGTCGTGTAAGTCTTGCGAGCTTATCACAGGCAGGAACACAAGCAAACGAAAAAAAAAAGAAAAAGAAAGGTTAAAAAAAAAAAACGCCCATGTGCATGAAAAATGCCATAAGACGTGATTACACGGAGGGCGTTCCTCTTTGAAGGTGTGAACACGCATCGGATAATAGATTAAATAGGACAAAGGGTTAATCCCTCCCGGTCCCTATCCCCAGAGGGGACAAGGCTGAGCCGGGGTCCCATCTGTCTGCACGCTTCCTGTCCATCCCCCCACCCGCACGCCTCTCCCCTCCTAAAACTCATATTGATTCAGCCCCTGGGCGAAGCATCACCTTCAGCTGTCAGAGCCCACCGAGCAGAAGCAACATCAGCACCAGCAGCAGCATCAGCATCAGCATCCACTCCATCAGAGAGCCCCTTTAGCCCTTCATCTGGATCCCCCCCATAGGGGACAAGAGAGGGAGGGTGGGGGGAAGGCTTCATCTCTGGTAGGTGGGAGAAGGTTGCACCTTTCCCATAAGACACAAGGCGGTGGATGTGGCTCTGATCGTCTCGGCAAATCCTTTCCAGCAGCTGGTGGCGCTCCGGTCTCCCTGGATACACAGCATCCCTCCGTACCACTCAGCGCCCCCCCCCCCCCCTGCCTTGGGGTAAAATCCGGAGGGCAGGATGTCTGGTGTCAGCCCCATCTCCCGGATCCTCTCCCCTCTGCTTCTCCTGGCTACCGTACAAGGTGAGGGGGGGTGGGGGACGACGACCGGGGGGCGGAGGGGGGGGGGGAACCGTTCGTTTTGCTGCAATGCTACATGCATGTGGGTGCAGACCCTGCGCGTCCGTCCATACATTGCACATGCACACCCCATTAACCATAAAAAAAAAAAAATAGAAAAAACACATGCATCTTCATTTTTACGGGGGGGGGGGGGGGCTTGGGTTAAATCCGCCACACGTGCAAAAAAATCAATAAGAAAAAGATGGTTGCTTTGCATTAAATGTTCTGCTGCTGCATAGGAATTTTAATGCAATAGGCATTTGGGGTATTTTTTTTTGCATGGGTGTCATTGAGCATTCAGAGGCAAGCCGTGCCGATTTTTAGGCATACGTACCCGTATAAATATGAATATATAGGTGTGTGTGTGTATATGTATAGATGTGTATGTATCACGTATAGGTGCAGTGTCTTTATTGCCTGCAGCGTACGTAGAGGGAAAAAAAAGGGGGCCCCTCCGCTTTCTCTTTTGTCTTTGTTTGTTGCCGTAATGGATTGCTGGTTACTGTGCCGATATATAGAATGTGCGACGGGCACGGGAAAGGCGACATTCTCTATAGATTTATGCTTAAGATGGATCGCTGGGCTGTGGTTGCATGTCTCGCGGTTTCTACGCGGTTGGACGCATGTGGCTGTGGTGGGGGGGATGGAGGGGTGGTGGTGTAGCATGCGCCGCAGGCCTGCGCGGCGTGGAAGGGGTTAAAGAGTGCTTGTGTACATGAAGAGCAGACGGTGTAACGAGCTTGTCTCCCCGGGCCCCCCCCCCCCCTCACCCCCGGAGTTAGGTTATCTGGTAGAATGCCGCCCTTCTGTCACGTCTCTGCGGGAGATAATTCAATCAGCCTGCTCGTTTGGTGTCTATATTGCTCAGTCATTTTCCTCCCCTCGCTCCTGCGCTCCCCCCTCTGTCACGTTATAATGTATGTGTTTAGAAGTGTCACCTCCGCCCAGTTCTGTCTCCTCTCCGATGTGAGAAGAGAAGAGGGGGGACAGAAATAGGCAGTGTTAGGAAAGCGGGGGCCAGCAAACAGGTGTACCTGGCCAGCATGCCGGAAGCCATTTTGTGTTGCCAGCCTCCATTCGGCCTATCAGCTGCCTGGGAAGGGAATGACATCACCAAAGGGGGTCTTATTTTTTTTAGTGATGTCACTGGTCCTGGTGGAATGCTAGCAGGCAGTGTTGGATGGAACAAAATGATTGCTGTAAAGTGAACCTGAGATGACTTGGCTTCCATATTGTTGAGGGGGGGGCCTATGACTTTTTTAACTCTTATCTGCGTCCTCAGGAGTAGAGTTATTTTGAAGTGTGAACGGAGCAAAGGCCTCCATTTTGTGTCCCTGATCTCTCTTTTCGGCCTATCGGCTCTCCAGAGTGTGAAGGCATCACAAGGAGGTGTGATTCCTTTAGTGACGCTCCCAGCAACAAGGCTTGGTCAAGCTCCATTAGTTCCAGAAGTGATGGTGTCAATAAACAAGCCGACTCATTGATAACGTTACTTAGTATTGACATGTACTCTTACGAAAATTGGAGGCAGTCATTTTGTGTTGGCCAAATTCCATTTGGCATATTAGCTCTTTAGAAAGTTATGACATCACAGTGATATCTGCAGCTACAAGGCTTGGCCAAGCTCCGTTGGTTCAGAAAGTGAGCTCCATTCGTTCAGGAAGTGATGGTGTCAATAAACCAGCCAACTCATTGATAACGTTACTTAGCATTAACATGTCCTCTTACGAAAATTGGAGGCAGTCATTTTGTGTTGGCCAAATTCCATTTGGCATATTAGCTCTTTAGAAAGTTATGACATCACAGTGATATCTGCAGGTACAAGGCTTGGCCAAGCTCCATTGGTTCAGAAAGTGAGCTCCATTCGTTCAGGAAGTGATGGTGTCAATAATCCAGCCAACTCATTGATAACGTTACTTAGCATTGACATGTACTCTTACGAAAATTGGGGGCAGTCATTTTGTGTTGGCCAAATTCCATTTGGCATATTATCGCTTTAGAAAGTTATGACATCACAGTGATATCTGCAGCTACAAGGCTTGGCCAAGCACCGTTGGTTCAGAAAGTGAGCTCCATTCGTTCAGGAAGTGATGGTGTCAATAAACCAGCCAACTCATTGATAACGTTACTTAGCATTGACATGTCCTCTTATGAAAATTGGGGGCAGTCATTTTGTGTTGGCCAAATTCCATTTGGCATATTATCGCTTTAGAAAGTTATGACATCACAGTGATGTTTGCAGCTACAAGGCTTGGCCAAGCTCCATTAGTTCCGAAAGTGATGGTGTCAATAAACAAGCCGACTCATTGATAACGTTACTTTGCATTGACATGTACTCTTTTGAAAATTGGAGGCAGTCATTTTGTGTTGGCCAACTTCCATTTGGCATATCGGCTCTTCAGAAAGTAATGACATCACAGTGATGTCTACAGCTACAAGGCTTGGCCAAGCTCCATTCGTTCATTGATTGCTGACTCATTGATAATGTTACTAGCTATGAAAGGTACTCTTAGAAAAATTTAGGATGTCATTTTGTGTTGGCCAAATTGCATTTGGCCTCTCAGCTCTTCAGAAGTTATGACATCACAGTGATGTCTGTAGCTAAAAGGCTTGGCCAAGCTACTTTGCTCAGAAAGTGATGGTGTAAATAAACCAGCTGACTCATTGATAACGTCACTAGCATTGACATGTACTCTTACAAAAAACGGAGGCAGTCATTTTGTGTTGGCCAAATTCCAATCGGCCTATCAGCTCTTCAGAAAGTGATGACATCACAGTGATGTCTGCAGCTACAAGGCTTGGTTGAGCTCCATCCGTCCAGGAAGTGATGGTGTAAATGAACCAGCTGACTCATTGATAACGTTACTAGCTAGATATGATATGTACTCTTATAAAAATTAAGGATGTAATTTTGTGTTGGCCAAATTCTATTCGGTCTATCAGCTCTCCAAAAAGTTGTGACATCACAGTGACGCTCCCAGCTACAAGACTAGACCGAGCTTCCTTCGTTCAGTAAGTGAAGGTGTCAATAAACCAGCTGACTAATTGATAATTTTACTAGTATTTACTAGTATAGACATGGAGGCAGTCATTTTGTGTTGGCCAAATTCCATTCGGTCTATCTGCTCTCCAGAATGTTATGACATCACAGTGATGTCTGCAGCTACAAGGCTTGACCGAGGTTCATTTATTCAGCAAGTGATGGTGTCAATGAACCAGCTGACTCATTATTAACCTTACTAGCGTCGGTATGTACTCTTATGAAATATGGAGGGGGTCGTTTTGTGTTAACAAACCTCCATTCATCTTGTCCAGAAAGTGATGACGTCACAGAGAGTTATACTTTTTTAGTGATGTTCCCAGCTACCTGGCTTCTCATTGGTGTTCCCAGCTACATGGCTTCTCATTGGTGTTCCCAGCTACATGGCTTCTCATTGGTGTTCCCAGCTACATGGCTTCTCATTGGTGTTCCCAGCTACATGGCTTCTCATTGGTGTTCCCAGCTACATGGCTTGACCAAGCTCCACCTTTTCAGTGTTAGTGAACCAGCTGACTCATTAGGGTGTACAGAAGGTTCTTCATGTATTTACTTATATGGTGACAATCATTGGAACTGTATATTTTAATTCAATATTTCATTTTTTTGATAAATATGTACAATTGTGAATAAAACTATTTTTTTACTCTCAATATCCCGTATATCTTGAAATACTATTAGTGCCTTAAAAGTCCACCCAGGGGAACCCTTTTTTCTTTTCTCATATATACATCATGTAAAAGCTATCCTAGCGGATGCCATTTATTCCTCTTGACCACCATTGTTTCATTTAATACTTACTAGAGACTCTTTCTCTTGAGACTTGACTTGGCTGTATCCATCTGCAGAAGAACTGTAATTTTATTCCTCATGATCACAATTATTTCATTCAATACAAATAAGTGACAAGTCCTCTTGAAAGGTAACACTTGACTTGGCTGTATACATCTGCAGTTGGTATATAAATCTCAGTACCTACTAGTGACAGGCTCTCTTTAAAGGTGACACTTGACTTGGCTGTATCCATCTGCAGAAGAACTGCCATTGATTCCTCATGACCACCACTGTTTCCTTCAATACTTACTAGTGACACACAGGTTATTTTTAAAGGTAACCCTTGACTTGGCTGTATCCATCTGCAGAAGAACTGCCATTTATTCCTCTTGACCACCAATGTTTCCTTCTTTACCTACAAGGGACTGTTCCTCTTGACACTTGACTTGGCTGTATCCATCTGCAGCAGAACTGCCATTTATTCCTCTTGACCACCAATGTTTCCTTCTATACCTACAAGGGACTGTTCCTCTTGACACTTGACTTGGCTGTATCCATCTGCAGAATAACTGCCATTGATTCCTCATGACCACCACTGTTTCCTTCAATACTTACTAGTGACACACAGGTTATTTTTAAAGGTAACCCTTGACTTGGCTGTATCCATCTGCAGAAGAACTGCCATTTATTCCTCTTGACCACCAATGTTTCCTTCTATACCTACAAGGGACTGTTCCTCTTGACTTGGCTGTATCCATCTGCAGAAGAACTGCCATTGATTCAGGGGAGGGCTGGCATCCTTAGGCCTGGGGGGCAAGTCCAGTCAAATGGCCCATAGAGCGTGGAAAAGTGATGGATCGAGGAAAACAGTCTAAGATTTTTCATGATCACAAGAGTCCGCGCAGAGGCCTCCCCTTTCATCAGAGTCCGCACAGACCCCATATACATCAGATCTGATGTAAGGGGTGTTCTGGGAAACTTGATTTAAGGGTGCATGCTGTGGGCTATTGTGTAAAGAGGGTAAAGAGGGTCTCTGCTCACCAAAGCCTGCCCCCTCCCCTTTAAAAAAGTCCACAGAGCACCCCTTTTTTATACACTGGGAGGCAGGAGAGACTAGAGAGTGTGAGCTTTCCAGGATGGAGGCTGAGGCGCAGGCAGGCTTTCTGATGCTTTTTTGGGTTGAAACTTCCTGTCCAGTGCCCACACATGCCCGGGGAGTGTGGGCAGGGCAGACTCAGAAGGAGAAGATGAGCTCTATCTTTCCTTGTGTCTGTGCAGAGAGAGGAGGGGATGTCAGCGCTGGTGTGCGTTGAGGCTGAGCTATGTGTGAGACGAGACATAGCTCAGCTCTGCAGCCATCTACCTCGGAGCTAACACAGGCACGGCTGCACAGTGGAAGGTGAGCAGCGGCCGTGACCTGTGTTAATAGTGCTCCAGCAGGCATATTCCTGCTCTGCAAAAACAGCATTTGGTAGTGGTGGTTGGTGACTGTGCATAGTGTCACCAGCCCGGGGGGAAGTTTCCACCCTGCCCCCCCTGCCAGCCCTCCCCTGCACTCATCTGCAGAAAAAAAAAAACGTTCACACCGGTGCGGCTTTGAAATTGCGCTACTTCAGCTTGATTTCAAAGCCGCACATCAGAATTAATAGTAATTAAATATACTGTAAAACCCAGTGGCTCTAAAACATACATTGGATAATCCAATGCTTGAAGAATTTTCGATTTTTATTGAAGTCTACGTCCCATTGAGATTACTCCATTGGTTTGGTCCTGTTGATCATTACATCAGGTGTGCCCATCAGACAGCAAGTGTCGCCATCAGAATACCTCTTTACATCAGGTGTGCCCATCAGAGTGTCCCCATAGAGCAGGTGTCCCAATCAGAGTGCCCACATAGAACAGGTGTCCTCATCAGAGTGTCCCCATCAGGGGTCATGTGTCCCCATGAGAGGACCCCCATAGAGCAGGTGTCCCCATCAGAGAACAGGTTTCCCCATCAGAGTGCTCCCTTTAGAACAGGCATCCCCGTCAGTGTGTCCCCATCAGAGTGCCCCTTTACATCAGGTGTGCCCATCAGACAGCAAGTGTCCCCATCAGAATACCTCTTTACATCAGGTGTGCCCATCAGAGTGTCCCCATAGAGCAGGTGTCCCAATCAGAGTGCCCACATAGAACAGGTGTCCTCATCAGAGTGTCCCCATCAGAGGTCACGTGTCCCCATGAGAGTGCCCCCATAGAACAGGCATCCCCGTCAGAGTGTCCCCATCAGAGTGCCCATTTACATCAGGTGGGGCCATCAGTGTCCCCATAGAGCAGGTGTGCCAATCAGAGGGCAGGTGTCCCCACCAGAGAACAGGTGTCCCCATCAGAGTGCTCCCATAGAACAGGTGTCCCCATCAGAGAACAGGTGTCCCCATCAGAGTGCCCCCATAGAACAGATGTTCTCATCAGAGTGTCCCCATCAGAGGGCACCTGTTCCCATCAGAGTGCCCCCATAGAGCAGATGTCCTCATCAGAGTGTCCCCATCAGAGGGCAGGTGTGCCCATCACAGTGCCCTCATAGAGCAGGTGTCCTCATCAGAGTGTCCCCATCAGAGGGCAGGTGTGGCCATCAGAGTGCCTCTTTACATCAGGTGTGGCCATCGGAGTGCCCCCATAGAGCAGGTGTACTCATGTACATGAGTTAATTTCTTAGAGCAGGTGTCCTAATCAGAGTGTCCACACCAGAGTGCCCATTTACATCGGGTGTGGCCATCAAAGTGCTCCCAAAGAGCAGGTGTCCCTGTCAGAGTGCCCTTTTACATCAGATGTCCCCATCAGAGAGCATGTATCCCCATCAGAGTGCCCCCATAGAGCAGGTGTCCCATCATAGTTTCCCCATACAGAGGGCAGGTATCCCCATCACAGTGGCCCCATTAGAGAGCAGGTGTCCCCATTAGAGGGCATGTGTCCCCATCAGACAGCAGGTGTCCCCATCAGAGGGCATGTGTCCCCATCAGACAGCAGGTGTCCCCATCAGAGGGCATGTGTCCCCATCAGACAGCAGGTGTCCCCATCAGAGGGCAGGTGTCCCCATCAGAGGGCAGGTGTCCCCATCAGACAGCAGGTGTCCCCATCAGAATGCCTCTATACATCAGGTGTGTCCATCAGAGTGTCCCCACAGAGTAGGTGTCCCCATGAGTGTGCCCCCATAGAGCAGGTGTCCCCATGAGAGTGCCCCCATAGAGCAGGTGTCCCCATCAGAGTGCTCCCATAGAACAGGTGTCCTCATCGGAGTGTCCCCATCAGAGGGCAGGTGTCCCCATTAGAGTGCCCCTTTACATCAGCTGTGGCCATCAGAGTGCCCCTATAAAGCAGGTTGTCCTTTTAGTGCGCCCTTTTACGTCAGGTGTCCCCATCAGAGTTTCCCCAACAGAGAGCAGGTATCCCTATCACAGTGTCCCCATTAGAGAGCAGGCGTCCCAATCAGATAACAGGTGTGCCCATTAGAGTACCCCGTGGAGCAGATGTCCCCATCAGAGGGCAAGTGTCCCCATCAGAGTGTCCCCATCAGAGAACAGGTGCCCCCATCAGAGTGCCCCCATAGAGCAGGTGTCCTCATCAGAGAACATGTGTCCCCATCAGAGTGCCCCCATAGAGTAGGTATCCCCATCAGAGAACAGGTGCCCCCATCAGAGTGCCCCCATAGAGCAGGTGTCCTCATCAGAGAACAGGTGTCCCCATCAGAGTGCCCCCATAGAACAGGTGTCCCCATGAGATTGCCTCTATAGAGCAGGTGTCCCCATCAGAGAACAGGTGTCCCCATCAGAGTGCTTCCATTGAACAGGTGTCCTCATCAGAGAACAGGTGTCCCCATCAGAGTGCCCCCATAGAGCAGGTGTCCCTATGAGAATGCCTCTATAGAGCAGGTGTCCCCATCAGAGAACAGGTGTCCCCATCAGAGTGCCCCCAAAGAACAGGTGTCCTAATCAGTGTGTCCCCATCAAAGTGACCCTTTACATCGGGTGTGGCCATCAGAGTGCCCCCATAGAGCAGGTGTCCCTGTCAGAGTGCCTTTTTACATCAGATGTCCCCATGTGTCCATGTGGTCCTCATTAGAGTACCACATGGAGCATGTGTCTCCAACACAGTTCCCCCTACAATAGAGTGTCCATCCTTATATTCCCTGGTGTACCTGATAGATAAGCCCTGCTGCCAGGCAGCGGGGGACGGGAGCCCGAAGAAGAAGCGTGCGGCAGGGGGTGGGAGCTGGGTGGAGAAACTCGCTCTAGAGGACAGGGCACACAAGTGACGTCATTGGTTGCTGGGACACTGGTGGCGCTAGCTACCACTGACGGCAGTACAGGAAGGATCTAGCGCTGCAGACTGGCGGGCTGACTGTCTGGACTGGAGCATTACTCGGTCTGGGTTCCGGACCGCGGTCCGCCATTTAATCAAGACTTTTGTAAAGGAAATTGTACATTGGGCTGTAGGCACTGTATGATCATTTTAGCAGAGGTTTCCTGAAAATGATTTTAAGGGTTTCTACACAGGAAAATGATTGGAGAAAGTCTGGGTTATAGTAATATGTGTCGGGACATCCCCCTGAAAATAATGAGATTTTATATACTATGGGCCAGATTCTCGTAGAATCCGCGGCGGCGTAGCGTAAGCCATTTACACTACGCCGCCGCAAATTACTGGAGCAAGTGCCGTATTCTCCAAGCACTTGCTCCGTAATTTGCAGCGGCGTAGTGTAAATGGCCCGGCGTAAGGCCGCGTAATTCAAAGGGGGCGGCTTGTATTTAAATTAAGCGCGCCTCCGCGCCGATCGAACTGCGCATGCGCAGGGCGTAAAAATAGCCCAGCGCGCATGCTCCAGCTCACGACGGAAAACGTCAATGACGCCGACGTGAGCGTCATTGACGTAAAGTCCTATTCGCGAACGACTTAGGAAAACAACGGAAAAAGACGACGCTGACCCGACGCCATACTTAACGTGGCATACGACGGACCTTCGTAAACTTGCCCCTCATATAGCAGGGGCAAGTTTACGCTTACGGAGACGTCATAAATTCACTGCGTCGTCCGCGCGTACGTTCGGGAATCTCGCGTAAATAGCTAATTTGCATAGACGACGGGGAAAACGACGGAGGCGACACCTAGCGGCGGGAAAAAAAATTGCATTTAAGATCTGACAGCGTTAGAGCCTTACGCCTGTCGGATCTAATGGATATCTATGCGTAACTGATTCTAAGAATCAGTCGCATAGATACGACGGCCCAGATTAGGACTTACGACGGCGCAAATGGCGTTGCGCCCTCGTAAGCCCTTTGAGAATCTGGGCCATAGTGTAAGTCAGCCCGACCTTTGTATAAACAGAATGAGCCTGGGATAATTTCTGAGAATCTCGAAGAATTCAGAGAATCCGGGATATGTGATTACAACATCAGCAGGAAGCCAAGGACACGTATTTATAATTAAAAAGGGTCGGGGGTGAAGGGCCAATGTTCTCAGAAAAGATTAAAACATAACAAGAAACTTCGGGCCAGATTCAGAAAGAATTACGTTGCAATTACGCAGCGGCGGCGTAACGTATCTGATTTACATTACACCGCCGCAGGTTTACAGCGTAAGTGCCTGATTCACAAAGCTCTTACCTGTAAACTTGCGGCGGTGTAACGTAAATCCGCTCGGTCGCAAGCCCGCCTAATTCAAATGGGGCGGGCACCATTTAAATTAGGCGCGTTCCCGCGCCGAGCGTACTGCGCATGCTCCGTCCGTCAAATTACCCGACGTGCATTGCGCTAAATGACGTCGCAAGGACGTCATTGGTTTGACGTTAACGTGAATGGCGTCCAGCGCCATTCACGGACGACTTACGCAAATGACGTGAAATTTAAAATTTCGATGCGGGAACGACGGCCATACTTAACATTGGTAGACCACCTAGGAGGCAGCCTTAACTTTACGACACGTATCGCTACGGAAACGACGTAAATTTAGATCAACGGGCATCGCGGACGTTCGTGAATCGCCGTAACTAGTCATTTGCATATTCAACGCCGACCGCAATGGCCTCGCCACCTAGCGGCCGGCCTAGAATTGCAGCCTAAGATCCCACGGTGTAACACTGTCGGATCTTAGGGCTATCTATGCGTAACTGATTCTATGAATCAGTCGCATAGATACGACAATCGTATCTCAGAGATACGACGGCGTATCAGGAAATACGCCGTCGTATCTCTTCTCTGGCCCTTCTATTTTTTGCTTTCTTTTGGTCTGATAAACAGGGTCGGTGCAACCACTAGGCAAACTAGGCAACTACCTAGGGCGCACTGGCCACTGGTTTCCCTCCGCGTCTGCACGCTCTGCAGGCTGCAGTTAGGTTTAGGGTTAGGTTGAGGTGAAGGGTTAGGTTCAGGTTTAGAGTTAGGTCTTAGGTTGAGGTAAAGGGTTAGGTTCAAGTTTAGGGTTAGGTCTTAGGTTGAGGTGAAGGATTAGGTTCAAGTTTAGGGTTAGGTTTTAGGCTGAAGTGAAGGGTTAGGTTGAGGTTTAGGTCTTAGGTTGAGGTGAAGGGTTAGGTTCAAGTTTAGGGTTATGTCTTAGGCTGAAGTGAAGGCTTAGGTTAAGGTTTAGGTTGAGGTGAAGGGTTAGTTTGAGGTTTAGGTTTAGGTCTTAGGTTGAGGTGAAGGGTTAGGTTGAGGTTTAGGGTTAGGTCTTAGGTTGAGGTGAAGGGTTAGATTAAGGTTTAGGTCTTAGGTTGAGGTGAAGGGTTAGGTTCAAGTTTAGGGTTAGGTCTTAGGTTGAGGTGAAGGGTTAGATTAAGGTTTAGGTCTTAGGTTGAGGTGAAGGGTTAGGTTAAGGTGAAGGGTTAGGTTAAAGTTTAGGGTTAGGTCTTAGGTTGAGGTGAAGGGTTAGGTTGAGGTTTAGGTCTTAGGTTGAGGTGAAGGGTTAGGTTCAAGTTTAGGGTTAGGTCTTAGGCTGAAGTGAAGGGCTAGGTTAAGGTTTAGGTCTTAGGTTGAGGTGAAGGGTTAGGTTGAGGTTTAGGTCTTAGGTTGAGGTGAAGGGTTAGGTTGAGGTTTAGGTTTAGGTCTTAGGTTGAGGTGAAGGGTTAGGTTGAGGTTTAGGTCTTAGATTGAGGTGAAGGGTTAGGTTGAGGTTTAGGATTAGGTCTTAGGTTGAGGGCAAAATGACAAATGTATGAAGAAATATCACATGCAGTAGGAGGGTCAATGACAAGGTTGAGGTGAAGGGTTAGGTTCAAGTTTAGGGTTAGGTCTTAGGTTGAGGTGAAGGGTTGGGTTGAGGTTTAGGTTTAGGTCTTAGGTTGAGGTGAAGGGTTAGGTTGAGGTTTAGGTCTTAGGTTGGGGTGAAGGGTTAGGTTCAAGTTTAGGGTTAGGTCTTAGGCTGAAGTGAAGGGTTAGGTTGAGGTTTAGGTCTTAGGTTGAGGTGAAGGGTTGGGTTGAGGTTTAGGTCTTAGGTTGAGGTGAAGGGTTAGGTTGAGGTTTAGGTCTTAGGTTGAGGTGAAGGGTTAGGTTGAGGTTTAGGTTTAGGTCTTAGGTTGAGGGCAAAATGACAAATGTATGAAGAAATATCACATGCAGTAGGAGGGTCAATGACAAATATATATCTCTATCTATCTATCTATCTATCTATCTATCTATCTATCTATCTATCTATCTATCTATCTATCTATCTATCTATTCCTATTCTCTGCTGCTCTGGGCAACTACTCAGGAGGTGAGGCTAAGGACAGAGGAGCTGGGCCAGCACTGCAATAATTACCCACTTCCAGAATGGGGGTGGGGCTGGCTGTAAGGAACAAGGAGGGAGGGGGCTGTGCTAGGAAACTGACTCTTCCTTTAGTAATCAATTGTTCTAGCAGGGAGGGTTCCAAGGGACATTCCTAACGAATACAAAATAATCTATAGAAAGGAGAATACAGGAGCTGTAAGTATTTCAATCTCTGTGCTTTAGAGTTGGTGACAGGTTCTCTTTAACACGTCACTGTGTTGTCTCTCTTGCTCAGGACTGCCCCTGCTGGATGAGGAGAGTACAGACATCCCAGAACTGCTGCACACAGCGTCCATGGGGCGCTCGGACCCCGTCTCCCTGGAGCGGCTGGTACATCAGGCTGTGATGAAGAAAGATTTCCTGGGTCAGGAGAGCTTCTTTGCGGGTGAGAAGATGGCGAGCTGCTGGCTGATGAAGTGAGGGGGGGGGAGGGGGGGTAACACTGGCATACACGTAGCCCCCTGCAGTGCCCTGAACCCACTACAGAACCACTGGCATTCTGAATATTGGCACCCAGTGTCCCCATGAGAGTGCCTCTATAGAGCAGGTGTCCCCATCAGAGAAGAGGCGTCCTCATCAGAGTGCCCCCATAGATCTTCACCTCAACCTAAGACCTAATCCTAAACCTCAACCTAACCCTTCACCTCAACCTAAAACCTAAACCTTAACCTAGCCCTTAACTTCAGCCTAAGACCGAAACCTCAACCTAACCCTTCACCTCAACCTAAGACCTAAACCTCAACCTAACCCTTCACCTCAACCTAAGACCTAAACCTCAACCTAACCCTTCACCTCAACCTAAGACCGAAACCTAAACCTAACCCTTCACCTCAACCTAAAACGTAAACCTTAACCTCAACCTAACCCTTCACCTCAACCTAAAACCTAAACCTTAACCTAGCCCTTAACTTCAGCCTAAGACCGAAACCTCAACCTAACCCTTCACCTCAACCTAAGACCTAAACCTCAACCTAACCCTTCACCTCAACCTAAGACCGAAACCTCAACCTAACCCTTCACCTCAACCTAAAACCTAAACCTTAACCTAACCCTTCACCTCAACCTAAGCCTAAACCTCAACCTAACCCTTCACCTCAACCTAAGACCTAACCCTAAACTTGAACCTAACCCTTCACCTCAACCTAAGCCCTAAACCTCAACCTAACCCTTCACCTCAACCTAAGCCCTAAACCTAAACCTCAACCTAACCCTTCACCTCAACCTAAGACCTAACCCTAAACCTCAACCTAACCCTTCACCTCAACCTAAGACCTAACCCTAAACCTCAACCTAACCCTTCACCTCAACCTAAGACCTAACCCTAAACCTCAACCTAACCCTTCACCTCAACCTAAACCTCAACCTAACCCTTCACCTCAACCTAAGCCCTAAACCTCAACCTAACCCTTCACCTCAACCTAAGACCTCAACCTAACCCTTCACCTCAACCTAAGACCTAAACCTCAACCTAACCCTTCACCTCAACCTAAGACCTAAACCTAAAACCTCAACCTAACCCCTCACCTCTACCTAAGACCTAAACCTAAACCTCAACCTAACCCTTCACCTCAACCTAAGACCTAAGCCTAAACCTCAACCTAACCCTTCACCTCAACCTAAGACCTAAACCTCAACCTAACCCTTCACCTCAACCTAAGACCTAAACCTCAACCTAACCCTTCACCTCAACCTAAGACCTAAACCTCAACCCAACCCTTCACCTCAACCTAAGACCTAACCCTAAACCTCAACCTAACCCTTCACCTCAACCTAAGCCCTAAACCTCAACCTAACCCTTCACCTCAACCTAAGCCCTAAACCTCAACCTAACCCTTCACCTCAACCTAAGACCTAAGACCTCAACCTAACCCTGGGCAGGGATCCCGGTGGCAATGTAAGGTGGCATTGCCACTGGGAGCTAGAAGTTTAATCTGCCAAATATTTTACACTTTTGGTAAATAGAGAGGGAGATTCTCCAAAACGGGAGCCGCACAGACAGGAATAAAAACCTGACAGGGGTTCTACTCCTTACACTATATCCAACACTAAAACAACAAGTTTGCCTTTAGTTATAATCTAATGTGAAATGTATTGTTATGGAATAGGGCCTGTGGGGGGAGGGGTATTATATGATATATGATGTCGGGTCTTCCATTCTGATGGGGACCTGAGGAAGTGCAGTTAGCACACGAAACGCGTTGTGCTATGTTGTTGATACGCCCAGTTTATGATATATCTCGTTATAAGCGGCGGCAGGAATCATGCAGAGGGGCGGGAGGCTGATATGGCCCCTCCCCTTGGCATTCTTCTTGCCACCACTTGTCTCAGGCAAGAGCCTAGAAGGTTATTCAGTAAAGATTTGCATCTACTTTTAAAACGTCTATCTACTGTATGTGACCTGTAGACAGGCGCAGAACGGAAACAAAGGCCCAGATTCAGGTAGATCCGCGCAATATTTGCGTGGGCAAAGGGCAACGATTTTTGCTCTGCGCCCACGCAAATATTTCGATTTGCCCGCGATTCACGGAGCAGTAGCTCCGTAAATTGCGCGGGCGCTATGCTAATTAGCGCGGCGTAAGGGCACCTAATGTAAATGATCCCGCCGGGGGCGGGAATCATTTAAATTAGGCGCGCTCCCGTGCCGAGCGAACAGCGCATGCTCCGTCGGGAGACTTTCCCGACGTGCATTGCGGCAAATGACGTCGCAAGGACGTCATTTGCTTCTAAGTGAACGTGAATGGTGTCATTCACGAATCACTTACGTAAACGACGTGAAATTTAAATTTCACGAGCGGGAAGGGCGGCTATACTTTAGCATTGGCTGCCCCTGCTATTAGCAGGAGCAACCTTGCGCTAAAGTCGCCGTACGGAAACTCCGTACCTTGCGTGCGCAGGGCCCGCGCAACTTTTGTGAATCGGTGGTAGTATGCAATTTGCATACTATACGCCGATCACAATGGCCGCGCCCCCTAGCGGCCAACGCAAGAATGCAGCCTGAGATATGAAGGCATAAGGAGGCTTATGTCTGTCATATCCTAGGCTGCAGTCCGCGTAGCGATGTTCCTGAATCAGGGGCATTCGCTACGCGGGAGCAAAACAGCTATTGCGCCGCGCAACCTATGGTTGCGCGGGCGCAATAGCTTCTTGAATCTGGGCCAATGTGTTTAGTTTTGATTTGTTATTTACATAAATTAGTTTAGTTAAATTTGTTTCATTCTTTTTGTTCATTCAAATCCTATCCAATATCTAATCAATTTGAATTTTTAAAGTTCCATTTGAATCTAATTACACTGGAAATCAAATGTATTCTATTTAAAATTCTAATTTTGGAAGATGGTTATATTTTTTTCTATTCCATTCTAGTCTATTGTTTTTTTCTGTTTTATTATTTTATTTTCTATTCTATTCTTTTCTATTATATTCCTTTATTTTATATTCTATTCTTTTCTATTCCTTTATTTTATATTCTATTTTATTCTCTTTGGAAATTCTAATTTGATTTGAAAACTATTCGAATTTTGTACAAAATTTAGATTCGTTATTCCGAATCCATTTAAATTTGTTACTATTGTAATCCGGAAATTCGGATCCTTCTGAGTAACTAAAAATTCATCCAAATTTTAATTCGGAAAATAAACCAACTGCACGTGTCTAATGACCTGTTCACCAAAAATTAATATCACGTATGTTTGATTTGTGTCCCGCACAGTTGGCACCACCCCCATCCCCACCCTGGGCGCCCCCGTGGCGTTGACCGATGACCTGGCTCTGGCAGGGGTCAGCGAGACCTCCGGGGTCCTCACCACAGCCGTGGGTGGGGCTTTCTCTCTGCCGCCACCTCTCAGTACCCTGACCCCTCCATCACCGGCACCCACAGGAGGCCCGGGGCCCTCTGCCGAGGGGGAGGAGGAGACGACCACCACCCTGATCACCACCACCACCGTCACCACGGTACACAGCCCCGGTGAGAATTATACGTTACTATTGGTGTTCTAGTTATATGACATCATCAAACTCTGTAGGAGTGGTCAGATTTGTTACATTTCATTATGACATCATTACTATAAAAATATCAGTTCAATTTTCCAAGAGTGACATCACTCCCCAGGTATAAAAGGAGTGACATCACAATGCAACTATCTATTATATTTTATGGGAGTGACAATGATATGTAACTGCTCTCCAGATATGGTATATTTTATAGCAGTGACATCACCACAGTAATGATATCCGAGATATATATATATATATATATATATATATATATATATATATATATCATATAAACAGGATCTCTGCTGTCCCAAGTATTTTATATTTTATAGCTTTGACATTGCGACTTTATACTATGTTATATATTGCTGTGACATCACCGGGCTTGATAAAGTAGTATTTTAGAGGTGTGGCATTACTGTTCTTGAAATTTAAAGGTTCGGTCTACCCAATACTCATATAACATGAGGGGTTCCCACCATCCCTGTGCTGAGTTTCCAGGTTGGCATACCAGCTGTGCCCATTATGAAGGGTTCTTACTATCCCTGTACTGAGTTCCCAGGTCTCTACACCCGCTGTGCCTATTATGAGAGGTTCCCACCATCCCTGTGCTGAGTTCCCGGGTCTCTACACCTGCTGTGCCTATTATGAGGGGTTCCCACCATCCCTGTGCTGAGTTCCTGGGTCTGTACACCTGCTGTGCCCATTATGAGGGGTTCCCACCATCCCTGTGCTGAGTTCTCAGGTCTTTACACCTGCTGTGCCCATTATGAGGGGTTCCCACCATCCCTGTGCTGAGTTCCCAGGTCTGTAAACCTGCTGTGCCCATTATGAGAAGTTCCCACCATCCCTGTGCTGAGTTCCCGGGTCTGTACACCCGCTGTGCCCATTATGAGGGGTTTCCACCATCCCTGTGCTGAGTTTCTTGGTCTGTACACCCGCTGTGCCCATTATGAGGGGTTCCCACCATCCCTGTGCTGAGTTCCCGGGTCTGTACACCTGCTGTGTCCATTATGAGGGGTTCCCACCATCCCTGTGCTGAGTTCCCGGGTCTGTACACCCGCTGTGCCCATTATGAGGGGTTCCCACCATCCCTGTGCTGAGTTCCCGGGTCTGTACACCGGCTGTGCCCATTATGAGGGGTTCCCACCATCCCTGTGCTGAGTTCTCGGGTCTGTACACCTGTTGTGCCCATTATGAGGGAGTTTCCACCATCCCTGTGCTGAGTTCCCGGGTCTGTACACCTGCTGTGCCCATTATGAGGGGTTCCCACCATCCCTGTGCCCATTATGAGGGGTTCCCACCATCCCTGTGCTGAGTTCCCAGGTCTGTACACCTGCTGTGCCCATTATGAGTGGTTCCCACCATCCCTGTGCTGAGTTCCCGGGTCTGTACACCCGCTGTGCCCATTATGAGGGGTTTCCACCATCCCTGTGCTGAGTTCCCGGGTCTGTACACCTGCTGTGCCCATTATGAGGGGTTCCCACCATCCCTGTGCCCATTATGAGGGGTTCCCACCATCCCTGTGCTGAGTTCCCAGGTCTGTACACCTGCTGTGCCCATTATGAGTGGTTCCCACCATCCCTGTGCTGAGTTCCCGGGTCTGTACACCCGCTGTGCCCATTATGAGGGGTTCCCACCATCCCTGTGCTGAGTTCCCGGGTCTGTACACCTGCTGTGCCCATTATAAGGGGTTCCCACCATCCCTGTGCTGAGTTTCCAGGCTTGTACACCTGCTGTGCCCATTATGAGGGGTTCCCACCATCCCTGTGCCCATTATGAGGGGTTCCCACCATCCCTGTGCTGAGTTTCCAGGCTTGTACACCTGCTGTGCCCATTATGAGGGGTTCCCACCATCCCTGTGCTGAGTTCCCAGGTCTGTACACCTGCTGTGCCCATTATGAGGAGTTCCCACCATCCCTGTGCTGAGTTCCCGGGTCTGTACACCCGCTGTGCCCATTATGAGGGGTTCCCACCATCCCTGTGCTGAGTTCCCGGGTCTGTACACCCGCTGTGCCCATTATGAGGGGTTTCCACCATCCCTGTGCTGAGTTCCCGGGTCTGTACACCTGCTGTGCCCATTATGAGGGCTTCCCACCATCCCTGTGCTGAGTTCCTGGGTCTGTACACCTGCTGTGCCCATTATGAGGGGTTCCCACCATCCCTGTGCTGAGTTCCCGGGTCTGTACACCTGCTGTGCCCATTATGAGGGGTTCTCACCATCCCTGTACTGAGTTCCCAGGTCTGTACACCCGCTGTGCCCATTACGAGGGGTTCCCACCATGACTGTGCTGAGTTCCCGGGTCTGTACACCTGCTGTGCCCATTATGAGGGCTTCCCACCATCCCTGTGCTGAGTTTCCAGGCTTGTACACCTGCTGTGACAATTATGAGGGGTTCCCACCATCCCTGTGCTGAGTTTCCAGGTCTCTACACCTGCTGTGCCCATTACGAGGGGTTCCCACCATCCTTACTGGATTGTTATGTATTTTATGTTATGCAGACAGTAGCAGGAGGAGTTGGAGCACACAAAGATGGGTGGGAACCCCTAAAACGCTCGGTGTGCAGGTGTCCCCTGCATTCCAGACTGGTCCCAGTGTCCATTTATTTTAAATGGGGGGGGCACAGTATAATGTTGGTGGGGTCATTTCCCCCTCTGCCCCCCCTAGTGACGCCACTGGCAGGAGCAGAGCTGGGAATTATGACTGGGGGATCTCACTACTAGCGTAGCCATAGGAAAACAGGAGCCCACAACACTCTATGTAGAACTGAAGTATCACGTAGAGTGTTGTTGGCTCCTGCTTTCCTATGGTTACTCTAGTAGTGAGATCCCCCAGTCATAATTCCCAGCTCTGCTCCTGCCAGTGGCGTCACTAGGGGGGGGGGGCAGAGGGGGAAATGGCCCCACCAACATTAGGGTATTCGGGGATGACATCACTGCTCCTATTTTTATCATTTATTTCTGACATTATTCCTAAATGTGATATATATTGATATTGTCTGCATTTCTCCTGTTCTTCCAGTTTTGTGTAACAACAATATTTCGGAGTTAGAGGGTATTCTGGAGGCTCCGGAATACTCTGGTGGAAGTTTCTTTGGTGGTCTGGACTGTACATACAGCGTGTCCGTGTACCTCGGCTATGGAGTGGAGATTCGGGTAAGTCTCATAGCGGACACCCTTCTCTACAGTGTATGGACCGAGTGTGAAAGTAGAAGAGCGCCAAAATCAGAACGTAAACAGCCAACAGGTTTCGGTGGTTGAGGGTCTCTCTTCCTCAGGGCTTGGTATTAGTGAATGAAGCATGTACTGACAGAGGCGTTGCTAGGGGGGTGCGGGGGGTGCGGTCCGCACCGGGTGACACCCGCTAGAGGGGTGACACCATCCCGTTTGTTTTTTTTTTAGCTGACATGCCCAGCCTGCCCTGTGCAATCCCAGCCTGCTCTGTGCCACCCCAGCCTGCCCTGTACCACCCCAGCCTGACCTGTATCACCCAGCCTGCCCTGTACCACCCCAGCCTGCCCTGTACCACCCCAAACAGCCCTATACCACCCCAGCCTGCCCTGTACCCCCCAAACAGCCATGTACCACCCCAGCCTGCCCTGTACCACCCCAGCTTGATCTGTACCACCCCAGCCTGCCCTGTACCACCCCAGCCTGCCCTATACTACCCCAGCCTGCCCTGTACCCCCCCCCAAACAGCCCTGTTCCCCCCCCAGCCTGCCCTTTACCACCACAGCCTGCCCTGTATTACCCCAACTTTCCCTTGCCACCCCAACTTGCCCTGTGCCACCCTAACTTGCCCTGTACCACCCTAACTTGCCCTATACCACCCCAACCTGCCCAATGCCACCCCAACTTGCCCTGTACCACCCCAACCTTTCCCATGCCATCCCAACTTGCCCTATGCCACCCTAACTTGCACTATACCACCCCAACCTGCCCTGTACCACCCTAACTTGCCCTTTACCACCCCAACCTGCCCTATGCAACCCTAACTTGCCCTATACCACCCCAAACTACCCTATATCACCCCAACATGCCCTATACCACCTTAACCTGTCCTATACCACCCCACTACACCAACCTGCCACTATACCACTCTATACTACCCTAACCTGCCACTATACTGCCCTATACTATCATTAACAGGGGCTGGTTGGGGGTGCGCCCTGTGCCCGTGCGCTGCCTGCTTGGTGCTGGGCAGCCTAGACAGAGGGGGGGGGGGTGACACCATGTTTTACCGCACCGGGTGACACCAACCCTAGTGACGCCACTGTGTACTGATAAAACTGAAGGCCCAAATAAAGATTTAATTGGACAATTTGTAGAACTTTGTGCTGACCATATAATAACCTTGCATGAAGGTTTCCATTGTCACAAGGAAATGTATATTTATAACCAGGATCCATTTTTTAGGTGGAGAAGCTGAACTTGTCCAAAGAGGAGGCTCTGAGCATCGAGGGCGTGGAAGAAGACCGCCGCTTCCTGCTGGCCAATGAGACCCTGATGGCTGAGGGTCAGGTGATCCGTAGCCCAACCAATCACATTGCAGTACGCTTCCAAACCTATCGTGTCACCAGCCCAGGAGCCTTCAAACTGCGCTACCAAGGTGCGTCCTCCAATTTCCGGACCTGTGTTCTTCGCCTTTTACGCTTTTTCCTACCTTAATATTTTATTGCTCGGTTGTATCAGACTTTATCACTGTAATGTAAAATAAATGAAAGCCTAATGATGAGGGGGAGGGACTTTTATACTCTAATTATACGGAATAACTCAATGGATATGTGCTTAATTATCTTCTCAGCCTACGTCCTGAGCTGTGTCTTCCCTCCGCGACCGGATAACGGAGAAGTAACTGTCACGGACCTCCACCCTGGAGGAACCGCAAACTTTCACTGTGCCCCTGGGTTCACGCTGAAGGGTGTAGACTCCCTGGTCTGCCTGAACATTACCCGCCCGCAATGGAGTGGCAAAGCGCCAGTATGTGCAGGTGAGTGGGGGGGGGGGGGGGCTTACTGGGCAGAAGGTGGAGGTGGTGGGGACTGTTACACTGCTAGGTACTCCAATACAGTATATATGTATATATATCATTGGTGTTAGTGGGAGGAATAGCCCTGTATACAGTATACCGTATATACTCGAGTATAAGCCGACCCAAATATAAGCAGAGGCACCTAATTTTACCACAAAAAAATGGGAAAACTTATTGACTCGAGTATAAGCCTAGGGTGGGAAATGCAGCAGCTACTGGTAAACAATTTCCATCTGCAGCCTCACTGTGCCCATCTGCAGCCTCGCTGTGCCCATTTGCAGCCTCATTGTGCCCATCTGCAGACTCGCCGTGCTCAACTGTATCATCAGTGCCCATCTGTAGCCTCACTGTGCCCATCTGCTGACTCGCTGTGCTCAACTGTATCATCAGTGCCCATCTGTAGCCTCACTGTGCCCATCTGCAGACTCGCTGTGCTCAACTGTATCATCAGTGCCCATCTGCAGCCCCACTGTGCCCATCTGCAGCCTCACTGTGCCCATTTGCAGCCTCATTGTGCCCATCTGCAGACTCGCTGTGCTCAACTGTATCATCAGTGCTCTTCTGCAGCCTCACTCTGCCAATTTGCAGACTCACTGTGCTCAACTGTATCATCAGTGCCCATCTGCAGCCTCACTGTGCCCATCTGCAGCCTCACTGTGCCCGTTTGCAGCCTCATTGTGCCCATCTGCAGACTCGCCGTGCTCAACTGTATCATCAGTGCCCATCTGTAGCCTCACTGTGCCCATCTGCAGACTCGCTGTGCTCAACTGTATCATCAGTGCCCATCTGCAGCCTCACTGTGCCCATCTGCAGCCTCACTGTGCCCATTTGCAGCCTCATTGTGCCCATCTGCAGGCTCGCTGTGCTCAACTGTATCATCAGTGCCCATCTGCAGCCTCACTGTGCCCATCTGCAGACTTGCTGTGCTCAACTGTATCATCAGTGCCTATCTGCAGCCTCACTGTGCCCATCTGCAGCCTCACTGTGCCCATTTGCAGCCTCATTGTGCCCATCTGCAGACTCGCTGTGCTCAACTGTATCATCAGTGCTCATCTACAGCCTCACTGTGCCCATCTGCAGCCTCACTGTGCCCATTTGCAGCCTCATTGTGCCCATCTGCAGACTCGCTGTGCTCAACTGTATCATCAGTGCTCATCTGCAGCCTCACTCTGACCATTTGCAGACTCACTGTGCCCACCTGTATCATCAGTGCCCATCTGCAGCCTCACTGTGCCCATTTGGAGCCTCACTCTGACCATTTGCAGCCTCACTCTGACCATTTGCAGCCTCACTCTGCCCATCTGCAGCCTCACTGTACCCATTTGGAGCCTCGTGTACCTTTGATTACGGTCTCCTGATGTGTCATGCACTCTTAAGTGTTCGGCGGGCATCCACTGTAACAAAGCCCCGCCTCCTCCTCATCCGTGACAGGCGGAACACTGATTCCGTTTCCCAGCATTGTTATCAGTGTTCACTGTTTTGTCTATCACGGACGAGGAGGAGGCGGGGCTTTGTTACAGTGGATGGCCGCCAAACAGTTAAGACGGCATGACACAGCGGGAGACCGTCACTCGAGTATAAGCCGAGGAAGGCTTTTTCAGCACCTCCAGAACTGAATGGCAAGGGGTGTCGGGGTGTGCTGGAGGGTCTATTGATGCTGGCTGCTGGGGAATCTATTGTTGTTGACTTTTGGGAGTCCATTGTCGCTGGGGTGGATCTATTGTCGCTGGATCTATTTTTTACAGGGGGGGGGGTCTATTGGTGCTGGTGGGCGATCTATTGTTGATAGGGGTGGGGTTTACGTTGCAGGGGGTCAATCAATACTAGGAGGGATCTACTCTTGAGGGAGTAGTCTCCCTCCCTCCAATTTTGCTGGCTGCTGGAGGGGCCATTGATGCTGACTTTTGGGAGTCCATTGTCGCTGGGGTGGATCTATTGTCGCTGGGGTGTCCATTGTTGCTAGATCTATTTTACTGCCTTTCTTATCACTAACACATTTCATACAAAATACTTAGCACCACAAAATGATACTTGTTCTGCGTTCTCTAAAAGGGGTGGTACTGGGTGGGTGGGTAAGGGGTGGAACCAAGGAATGGTACTCGGAGGTGGGTAGGGGGTGGAACCAAGGAATGGTGCTCGGAGGTGGGTAGGGGGTGGAACCAAGGAATGGTGCTCGGAGGTGGGTAGGGGGTGGAACCAAGGAATGGTGCTCGGAGGTGGGTAGGGGGTGGAACCAAGGAATGGTACTCAGAGGTGGGTAGGGGGTGGAACCAAGGAATGGTACTCAGAGGTGGGTAGGGGGTGGAACCAAGGAATGGTGCTCGGAGGTGGGTAGGGGGTGGAGTCAAGGGGTGACTCAGGGGAGGAGTTCCAGCACCTATCATGTATTAAATTTGCACCCAGACAGATTCTAATAACTCTTCTACGCAACCATTGATGGAATATATTTTTTTGATTCATGCCTAAAAATGTATTCTTTACATGTGTAATCCAGCAACTTGCGGAGGTGTCATACGTAACGCCACCATCGGACGCATTGTGGCCCCCGATGTCACCGCAATCCACAGCAACAACCTGAGCTGCCATTGGCTGATTGAGGCGTCTGAAGGACAGCGGCTGCATCTGCATTTCGAGAGAGTCTCTTTGGATGAAGACAATGACAGGTCAGTCCCTTCCCTGACAATCCCCCCCCCTGACTATCGCCATCTGAGGATAAAGCCACCCACACATGTTATTCCAAATTCAGAATCCAGGGGGTAGATTCAGGTACCTTTGCACAGTTTTTACGGAGGCGCAGGGCAACGTTTTAGCCCTACGCCCCCGCAAATTTTCTGCGCTACCCGCGATTCCGTAAATTGCGTTAGCGCTCCGGCAAAATGCCCGGCGTAAGCGCGCGCAATTTAAATGATCCCGTAGGGGCGGGAATCATTTAAATTAGGCGCGTTCCCGCGCCGATCGTAGAGCGCATGCTCCGTCGGGAAACTTTCCCGACGTGCATTGCGGCAAATGACGTCGCAAAGGACGTCATTTGCTTCAAAGTGAACGTGAATGGCCTCCAGCGCCATTCACGAATCACTTACGCAAACTACGTAAAATTCAAATTTCGCGAACGCGGGAACGACGGGTATACGTAGCATTGGCTGCCCCTGCTAATAGCAGGGGCAGCCTTACGCGAAAACCGCTGTACGCAAACGACGTAAACTGCGTACGCAGGGCTCGCGTAACGTTGTGAATCGGCGTTAGTATGCAATTTGCATACTATACGCTGAGCACAACGGGAACGCCACCTAGCGGCCATCGCAAGAATGCAGCCTAAGATATGCGGGCATAAGAGCCTTATGCCACGCATATCTTAGGCTGCAGTCGGCGTAACGAGGTTCCTGAATCAGGAGCATTCGTTACGCCGGGGCAAGTAAGCAATTGCGCTGCGTAACTATGGTTACGCAGGCGCGATTGCTCTCTGAATCCGGGCCCAGATGTTTTTTTTTGTTAAAATAGAGGATTTTTTTAGTGTTTTTGAATTGTTTGTTGTCAGCATCCAGAATCTCAACCCTACGCATTTCGTCACTAAGGAACGTCCCCATAGGATGTAATTTAGTGATGAGATACAACTGATAGAGTTTCTGGACGCTGACGTTAGCACGCATGCTGTAAACTAAGTGGCGGCATAATTTGAAGCTTCGGAAGATTTTTTTTTAGATGCGCTTTAATAAATCACTTTTATGAGTGTTTTTTGTATTGTGGACATCAGTGATTTGATGGGGGTACTGGAAGTGGAAGCCGTGGCTATGGACCATTCATGAAATCTTTATGGGAACTGTGCCACACTCATGTGGGTGAAGTCACATATGTGGGACTTTTTTTTTTACATCTAAGACACAGTGGTAGATGATTACCAACCATTGTCAGGAATTTTACTAAAAGCACGGCTATATAAATATTTATTTAAAAAATGTAAAAGTGTGATTTTGGGTTATAAACTGCCCCGCCAACCAGTGTTGAGATAAGGTTCTTAAGCACCCAATAGTAAAAGGCCAAACTGTGCACTAATCCCCATGAGCTGTGAACTATTTAAAAAATATAGGTTGCAGGTCCTTCCCTTTTTGCACCCCTCTCCTGCTGAAGTACCCAAGGCAATTGCCTGTTCTGCCTACCCCTCTGTGTAGCCCTGCCCCCTTCCTTCTAGAGCAGTGGTTCTCAACCTGGGGGTCGGAACGCCCTCAGGGGTCTAATGACGATTTGCCAGGGGTCACTGAATCCTGGACTGTTCCTGAAGCCTTCGCTGCTCTCCCAGCCTTTTCGCAGCCGCCCCAGCAGGGCTGTTCCTGGAGCCCGTGGCCGCCCAGCTGGGCTGTTCCTGGAGCCCGTGGCCGCCCAGCTGGGCTGTTCCTGGAGCCCGTGGCCGCCCAGCTGGGCTGTTCCTGGAGCCCATGGCCGCCCAGCTGGGCTGTTCCTGGAGCCCATGGCCGCCCAGCTGGGCTGTTACTGGAGCCCATGGCCGCCCAGCTGGGCTGTTACTGGAGCCCATGGCCGCCCAGCTGGGCTGTTCCTGGAGCCCATGGCCGCCCAGCTGGGCTGTTCCTGGAGCCCATGGCCGCCCAGCTGGGCTGTTCCTGGAGCCCGTGGCCGCCCACTCAGCCTCCTCACAGCCACCCATTCAGTTCACCGCGGGGCAGAGACTAGAGGTAAGCTAACTGATGAGGAATGTGAAGTGGGAGGGGCTGTAGGAGACTCTGGGCCATATTCTCAAAGAATTACGCCGGCGTATCAGCAGATACGCCGACGTAAGTCCGATTCTAAGACCGTCCTATGTTTAAGTGTATTCTCAAACTGAGATACACTTAAACATGCCTAAGATACGACGGCCAGCGCCGTTGTATCTTAGGCTGCAATATCTGCGCTGACCGCTAGGCGGCGTTTCCTTTGCGGTCAGCGTAGAATATGCAAATGACTAGTCACGCCGATTCTCTAACGTACGCTTGCCCGTCGTAGTGATTTTACGTCGTTTCCGTAAGCGATACGCGGCGTAAAGATAAACAAGCCCCCTAGGTGGCGTACTCAATGTTAAGTATGGACGTCGTTCCCGCGGCGAAATTTGAAAATTTAACGTTGTTTGTGTAAGTCGTCCGTGAATGGCGCTGGACGCCTTTTACGTTACCGTCAAAACAAATGACGTCCGTGAGACGTCATTTAGCGCAATGCACGTCGGGTAATTTACCCGACGGAGCATGCGCATTACGATCGGCGTGGGAGCGCGCCTAATTTAAATGATCCACGCCCCCTACCAGGATCATTTGAATTAGGAGTGCTTGCGCGGGTGGACTTTACGCTACGCCGCCGCAAGTTTACAGGTAAGTGGTTTGGGAATCAGGCACTTGCCAGTTAAACTTGCGGTGGAGTAACGTAAAGGACATACGTTACGCCGCCGGAGATCTATAAGAATATGGCCCTCTATCTCCTGATTTCGGCATAGGTGTCACTGCTACGAGACACCACAAAGTCAGAGACACAGTGAAGCCTGGAAACACAGTGAGTAACACTACCTGTGATTATAGTTCCCATTAAAAGTCCCCACTACAGTTTTCAAATCAGCAGATGACCTTGATCAAGAGCACCTAAGTTGACTGATCAGAACTCCCTTCAGCACTGCCACTGATCCCAACTCCCCAACCAGCACTGCCACTCATCCCAACTCCCCCCCACCAAAAAGTAAGAGAAGGAATAAAAATAGAGAATATATGGAAGGGAGAGGAAAAGAGGGGGGACAAAAAAAGGGAGAGAAAGAACAATAAAAACGACTAAAGAGAGGGATGGGGGAAAAAACATGAAATTAGGACAGAGAGAGATAAAAGGAAAAGAAAGGAGAACAAAGAGAAAGAGTGGTAGATCCTAAAATGTACCATAAGGGGTTCTAATACTATACGAGTGGAAGGGACTCAGGGAGCGCTAAATTTCCGTGGGTTAGGGATGTAAATTCCTTGTCTTGCCTTGGGTGCTGACAAATCACGCTATGATTTTTTTTTTTACTGTTAGGGGTCCCCACAATTTGGGAAATGTTATTAAAGGGTTCACGGCACTAGTAAGGTTGAGAACCACTGCTCTAGAGTACGGGTCCCTTCTTGCCTTGGTCTCTCTTCCCTTTGCGCTCTTTCTCTCACCCATCTCTTCCCCTCCCTGCAGGTTGGTGGTTCACTCTGGTAGCTCCACCCTCTCCCCATTGATCTACGACTCTGATATAGATGATGCCCCGGAGCGGGGTCTGCTGAGCGATGCCCAATCTCTTTACATCGAGCTGGTCTCGGAGAACCCAACTGCACCTCTTCTGCTCAGCCTGCGCTATGAAGGTACGCCATTTCCCTAAAACCCTCCTGAAGTAGAGGTGAACCTTTAAAGTTGAATATCGATCAGTAGGGGGTTTTACTGGCTGCATCCAACTCTCATTCTCTGTAATTTTCTTTAAATGAATTGACCCTTACTACTAAATAAAGGAGCATAAATAGGCTCATTGTAGGCCTGATCGTTGGTATGAACTTGTTATGGTTCTATCCGGGTTCACATGGTTGTGTCTCACGAGTGCCATGGACATCTTGTGGGAAGATAACAGAAGGTGCCAAAGGGTATCGGGCCATATTCTGAGTAAAGTTACGATGGAGTATCTCAGGATACGATGGAGTATCTCAGGATACGATGGAGTATCTCAGGATACGATGGAGTATCTCAGGATACGATGGAGTATCTCTCTTTTTTGGCCCGTGTATCTATGCAAGTGATTCCTAGAATCATTTTCGCATAGATACACTTAAGATCCGCCATGTGTAAGTCACTTACACTGTCGGATCTTAAATGTAATTACTCCGCCCGCCGCTAGATGGCGTTTACGTTCAGGTCTCATTTGTTTATGCAAATGAGCCTGATACGCCGATTCCCGAACGAATTTGCGTCGCGTAACCGTCGCTAACGTCGTTTGCGTAAGCGTAAACTTACCCCTGCTATATGAGGGGTAAGTTAACGCAAGTCCCACGTAGGCCATGTTAAGTATGGCGTCGGGTCCGCGTCGTGTTTTTCCGTCGGCTACGTCGTTTCCCTAAGTCGTTCTTGAATACGACTTTACGTCAATGACGCACACGTCTGCGTCATTGACGTTTTACGCCGAGAACTGGAGCATGCGCACTGGGCTATTTTAAGCCCGGCGCATGCGCAGTTCGTTAGAATTGGGGGCGCGCTTAATTTAAATTGAAGCCGCCCCCTTGGATATACGCGTGGCTACGCCGGGCCATTTACACTCCGCCGCCCCAAACTACGGAGCAAGTGTTTGGGGAATACAGCACTTGCTCCTGTAGGTTGGGGCGGCGGAGTGTAAATGGCTTACGCGCCGCCCACGGGAAATCTTGGAGAATATGGCCCATCGTCCAATCCTAATGTCTGGCAATCCAACCTTCCCTTGACAAACTGTCCTGAATAAACGTTCTGACAAATTGTAATCAAATTCAACTAATTATTCACTTCTTGTAGAACGTGCTTCAAATTAGTTTGTCTTGATTTTAATGAAGGTCAACTAGATCTTAAATAAGGGTTTGATTTTTTTACAGATATGGATATACATAGGGGCAGATCCACAAAGATCTGCCCCGGCGCAGCGTATCTGAGATTCGCTACGCCGCCGTAACTTACTTTTTTTGGTTTGAATCCTTGACGAATTTGCGCCGTAAGTTACGGCGGCGTAGTGTATCTCTTGCGGCGTAACAGCGCCTAATTCAAATCGGCGAGTAGGGGGTCATGTTTCATTTAAATGAAGCGCGTCCCCGTGCCGAACGAACTGCGCATGCGCCGTCCCTAAATTTCCTGCCGTGCATTGCGCTAAATGACGTCGCAAGGACGTCATTGTTTTGACGTGGACGTAAATTACGTCCAGCCCGATTCACGGACGAATTACGCAAACGAAATGTTTTTTTTTTTAATTATACGCGGGAACGACGGCCATACTTAACATCAAGTACGCCACCAAACAGCAGCTTTAACTATACGCCGAAAAAAGCTGACTAGAGACGACGTAAAAGAATGCGACGGCCGCTCGTACGTTCGTGGATCGTCGGAAATAGCTAATTTGCATACTCGACGCAAAAAAATAGGGGAACGCCACCCAGCGGACGCCGAAGAATTGCATCTTAGATCCGAAGGCGTACGAAGACGTACGCCTGTCGGATCTAACCCAGATGCCGTCGTATCTTGTTTTGAGAATTCAAAACAAAGATACGACGCGGGAAATTTGAAAGTACGCCGGCATATCAGTAGATACGCCGGCGTACTCGCTTTGTGGATCTGCCCCATAGAGTCTAATTACAATAGAAAGGAAAGAGGACAACATAGGTGTTAAAGGGACCCTAGGCTAGGCTGTTCATTCTAGAGCCGCGTACACACGATCGGATTTTCAATCGGAAAAACCTTGGATGGTTTTTCTGCCGGAACTCCGCTCAAGCTTGGCTTGCATACACACGGTCACACAAAAGTTCTCTGAATTTTCATCCGTCAAGAACGCGGTGATGTACAACACTACAACGAGCCGAGAAAATTAAGCTCAATGCTTCTGAGCATGTGTCGAATTGTTTCCGAGCATGCGTCTGAATTTTGTGCATCGGAATTTCTGATTGGAATTTTTTCCGGCGGAAAATTTGAGAACCAGCTCTCAAATTTTTGTTGGCGGAAATTCCGTCAGGAAGAGTCCGATGGAGCCTACACACGGTCGGAATTTCCAACCAAAAGCTCACATCAGACTTTTGCTGTCGGAAAATCCGATCGTGTGTACGGCGTCGTAGTGTATCTGAGATACGCTACGCTCGCCTAAAGATAGGCGCTTCTTTGAGAATCTGGGCCAAGGTTTACATTTACCTTCTAGTCAATAGGAATGCAAAATCCACTTAAAACAAGTCCAGTGCAGATCAGGAGGTCAAATGAATTCTGAATGGTTTTAGAAGCATCTCATACTGATGCCATCGACACAAGGGCCCAAATTCAGGTAGAATTGCGCTATATTTGCACGGGCACAGGGCAACGATTTTGCCCTGCGCCCACGCAAATATTTTGCGTTGCCCTCGATTCACGGAGCAGTAGCTCTGTGAATTGCGAGGGCGCGCCGGCAAAATTGCCCGGCGTAAGCCCGCGCAATGTAAATGATCCCGCCGGGGGCGGGAATCATTTAAATTAGGCGCGCTCCCGCGCCGAGCGTACAGCGCATGCTCCGTCGGGAAACTTTCCCGACGTGCATTGCGGCAAATGACGTCGCAAGGACGTCATTTGCTTCAAAGTGAACGTGAATGGCGTCCAGCGCCATTCACGAATCACTTACGCAAACGCCGTGAAATTCAAATTTCACGGCGCGGGAGCGGCGGCTATACTTTAGCGCAAGGCTGCCCTTTCTAATAGCAGGGGCAGCCAATGCTAAAGTTGCCATATGGAAACTCCGTACCTGGCTTGCGCGGGGCCCGCGCAAGTTTGTGAATCAGTTGGTAGTATGCAATTTGCATACTACACGCTGATCACAATGGGAGCGCCCCCTAGCGGCACACTCAAGAATGCAGCCTAAAATCTGCGAGGCATAAGAGCCTTATGCCGCGCAGCATTTTATGCTGCAGTCGGTGTAACGAGGTTCCTGAATCAGGAGCACTCGTAACGCCGGAGCAAGTAAGCAATTGCGCCGTGTAACTTATGGTTACACGGGCGCAATTGCTTCTTGAATCTGGGCCAAGGCCGTCATCTCCTTCAAGGTTGGGAAACTTTTCCAAGGTGGTCACTCAGAACGTTAAGGTGAGAAAAGAGCCAGGAACTGGATAAGTAAAAGGTCAAGACAACGCGGTTCAGACTCCAAAATGAAATATTGATTGGTGGGTAAACTGATCTTTTAATATCCCCACCTCCCAAATCAAAATGACCAATCCCCTTACTTGTTTCATCTTTTTCTCTCTCTCTCTCCGTTAGTGTTTTCTGAGACGCGGTGCTATGAGCCTTTTTTGGCCCATGGGAACTTCAGTTCCACAGACCCCCTCTTCTCTGTGGGCACCCTGGTTTCCTTCTCCTGTAATGCGGGGTACATGCTCGAACAAGGCCCGCCGGTCATAGAGTGCGTGGACCCGGCGGATCCCCACTGGAATGAGAGTGAACCGGTCTGCAAAGGTAAGAGACATCTGCTACAGATGGGTGTGCTTTTTTTTTGCTAATTTTGCTCTGCTTTTACTAGGATGGCGAACTTGGCCACACAGTTCTCAGTGCCCAGTAAAAATCATGGCCCAGATTCACAGACACTGGCGCATATTTATGCCGCCGTAGCGTATCTCCTTTACGCTACGCCGAAGCAGCGCAGAGAGGCAAGCACTGAATTCACAAAGCACTTCCTCCCAAATCTGCGCTGGGTTTCTCAGGCGTAAGTCGGCGTAAGTGGAAGTGGGTGTGAGCCATGCTAATGAGACGTGACCCCATGCAAATGATGCGCCAGACAGATACGTATCGTCAACTGCTCATGCGCCGTCCCGTGGGCGCATCTCAGTGCGCATGCTCACAATCACGACGGCGCAGGCAGACGTATCTTAGCTACATTTAAGTGTATCTCAATTTGAGAATACACTTAAATGTACGACGGCGTAGATTCAGAGTTACGACGGCGTATCTACTGATACGCCGGCGTAACACTACCTGAATCTGGCTATATGTATATTCTGATGGCTGTTTACACTGAACTGTGGATCACCCCATATTTTGAAAACATTTAATGAAAACACAGGAAAGACAGCCAATCCTGGGAGAGCTGGATGAGAGAGGAGAGGAGGAGGGGGGGGGGGGGATGTGAATTGTGCACTTTACAGAAGCTGTGCATGTCTGCAAGCTAGTGCACGAGATATGTAAATAACCTGTCACTCAAGCAAGGACTTTATCTGGAAGTCTGTTTTATTTCACTGAACAATAAAAAGAGGATTGCTCAGAGCTGGATTAACTCTGTGTGGCAAGACTGGGCACAGATGATAGGAAATCTTATTCTCTACATTGTGACATAAAATATATATATATATATATATATATATATATATATATATATATATATATATATATATATATATATTTTGGGTTAACATCCACTTTAAGAGCAATTGCTGAAAACAAAGGGCTAGATTTAGGTACTTTTGCGTATTGTTGCGGCGGCGTAGCGTATTGTATTTACGCTATGCCGCCGTAAGTAAGTGAGGCAAGTGCTGTATTCACAAAGCACTTGCCTCCTAAGTTACGGCGGCGTAGCGTAAATGGGGCCGGCGTAAGCACGCCTAATTCAAATGAGGATGAGGGGGGCTTGTTTTATGTAAATAGTTGGTGGTGACCTGACGTGATTGAAGTTTTTTTACGAACGGCGCATGCGCCGTCCGTGTACATATCCCAGTGTGCATTGCTCCAAAGTACGCCGCAAGGACGTATTGGTTTCGACGTGAACGTAAATTACGTCCAGCCCTATTCGCCAACGACTTAGGCAAACGACGTAAAAAATTCAAAATTTGACGCGGGAACGACGCGTACGCCTCATAGAAGCAGGAGCAACGTTACGCCGGAAAAAGCCTTACGCAAACGACATAAAAAAATGCCCCTGGGCGTACGTACGTTTGTGAATCGGCGTATCTAGGTCATTTGCATATTCTACGCCGAAAACGACGGAAGCGCCACCTATTGGCCAGCGTAAATATGCACCCTAAGATACGACGGTGTAAGAGACTTACGCCGCTCGTATCTTAGCAACATTTAAGCGTATCTCAGTTTGAGTTAAAGTTGCGACGGCGCGGATTCGGACTTACGACGGCGTATCTACTGATACGCCCGTGGTAAGTCTACGTGAATCTAGCCCAAAGTTTAATTTCCCTTGCGTGACCTATGACACATTTGGCGAGCCAGCCAGTCACTCGGGATAGACCGATCTTCATTGCCCACCGACCAGCCTGCTTTCCGTTGCTCATTCCTGAGACGTCGTCTCCACACAGAGCTTCAGGGGGGGAGGTGCTCAGATATATATTTGTGTTTCTCAACAATTTCTAGTTGCCATGGTAACTAATGTAGGGCTCAGAATTAACTCCTTCTCGCCCGTAGAGATTTGGCGTCGGCGTAAGGTTTCCGCAGCCAAAACGCGTCTGGATGGGAGGCGAGCGGGGGCGGCGGAGTTAAATCCAAGGACTGCTTTAAACTCATCACATTCATTTAGCTTACGGCTGGAGTAGGTGTCACGTTTGGAGATTAGTGCGAATTAATAAACACTTTTAGATGTATTTACCACTGAGATCGCTAAAAATACCTCGGATGGCTGATTAGCCCGTGTTTAGAGGGATCCATTCCTCTACTGTGCTTAATAATCGCTCTTCTTCACCATCTAAGGTCCACCACGCCTTCAGGGCCACCATCGCCTCTCAGAGTGTCACTAGGTCATTGGCACTTTTTTTATTTATTTTTTGCAAAATTTTCAAAACACCAAGAAAAAAAGATATGATGGAATGTTTTAGCACGGCAAAGACTGCAAAGCATTTCGTTATCCTTAATGAGTCACTGGGAGGAGCGGTGCTAACAAAAGCCCTTACACCGCCATAGGGGGTGATTGTGAAGAATGTCTGGCTATGGGTATGTGACCTTTAGGCTGCATTCACACCTAATCGCTGCGTTTTGTCCCGCGAATTGCGGCGACAAATTGCAGCGTTTTGTACCGCGATTTGCGGTGACAAAACGCAGCGATTTTAACCCCCATTAACTCCCAGGTCCACATCTCCTATGCCGAACGCCAAAGCCGCCTGAAAAAAAGGGTCCGGGACTTGTTTTGAGCTTCAGGCGTTCGGCGTTCGGCGTTCGGCGTGGAGATGTGAACCATCTCCATAGAGGGCAATGGTATTTCTCCCCTCCAGCGTATCGAGCGTCGGGCGTCGGGCGTAAATACGCCTAGGTGTGAATGGAGCCTTAGTCCCCAGGCTACAATGTGAAGTCTATAATGTGTATAGGGCTCTCTGTCAAATGCAGGGTGCGGTCTATAGGGCAATATACAATCCATAGTATTTAATGTATAATGTGTGATGCAGTATGTGATGTACAGTGCATGATTCACAGTCTATAAGGTACAGTCTAGGATTACTGTCTGTGATGCACAGCCTATAGGGCATAGTCTAGGTTGTACTGTCTGTACTTCACAGTCTATAGGGCATGGTCTAGATTCCTAGACTGTGCCTCACAGACTGTGCATTACAGACAGTACATCCTAGACTGGGCTTTACAGACTGCATTACAGACAGTACATCCTAGACTAAGCCCTATAGACTGTGCATTGCAGAGGGTACATTAAAGAAGTACATTTTAGACCAGGAATGGGCAAACTACGACCCGGCGGACCTTTAAATCTGGCCCCCACCCGCGATCTCCTCGTGCCGCGATCGCCGCTAATTGAGGCCGCGGCTTTGCGGCCTATACTTCGAGGGGGCTGGAGCGAGGCGAGCGCAGATAGGCTGCGGGCGCTCCGCCTCCGGCCGCCTCTCTCCCAGGGGGATTGGGGAATTCCTCTGAGAGGGCGGTGCCACCTACGTCACTGCCACGGGGAGACACAGGAAAGGAGCTGGCCGGAGGCTGCAGATAACACGGCGGTCACGTGATCACACAGAGCGCCAACAGCAGGATATGGTTACGGCAAGAGAGGCCAAAAAGAATAATTTAAAATCACTGTGCCATCAATTGTCACCACTGTGCCATGCCAAATGCAGCCACTGTGCCATGCCATCAAACGCAGCCACCGTGCCCATCAATTGTCACCACTGTGCAATGCCATCAAAAGCAATCACTGTGCCATCAATTGTCACCACTGTGCCATGCCAAATGCAGCCACTGTGCCATGCCATCAAACGCAGCCACTGTGCCATCAATTGTCACCACTGTGCTATGCCATCAAACGCAGCCACTGTGCCATCAATTGTCACCACTGTGCCATTCCATCAAAAGCAATCACTGTGCCATCAATTGTCACCACTGTGCCATGCCAAATGCAGCCACTGTGCCATGCCATCAAACGCAGCCACTGTGCCATCAATTGTCACCACTGTGCCATGCCATCAAAAACAATCACTGTGCCATCAATTGTCACCACTGTGCCATGCCAAATGCAGCCACTGTGTCATGCCATCAAATGCAGCCACTGTGCCATCAATTGTCACCACTGTGCCATGCCATCAAATGCAGCCACTGTGCCATCAATTGTCACCACTGTGCCATGCCATCAAATGCAGCCACTGTGCCATCAATTGTAGTTTTGTAAAATAACTCTATTTATTCTTTTCTACCTTAAATTAATCGAAACATTTAATGTTACAAATTTAAATTAAATTTATATTAATTCACACATACACACCGTCCATCTACTCTTGGTCCGGCCCCCGGGTCCAATATATGAACCCATTGCGGCCCTTGAGTCAAAAAGTTTGCCCACCCCTGGTCTAGGATGTACTATCTGTAATGCACAGTCTATGGGGCACAGTCTAGGATGTACTGTCTGTAATGCACAGTCTAGGATCTGTTGTCTATAATGCAGTAATATCACATTATATTACTGTCACAAGATAGTGGCCCCCTAATCTAGTCCCCTTGGTAATGGTGCATGTAACAAGAACCCTACAGCCATCCATGATCTAACCACCATGCTTTCTGTTTCCAATGTCATAGCGCTGTGCGGGGGAGAGATCTCTGAGCCAGCTGGGGTAATCCTTTCTCCAGATTGGCCCCAGAATTATGCCAAGGGCCAGGACTGCGTGTGGGGTATCCACGTTCAGGAGGATCGCCGGGTTCTGCTGGAGATAGAAATGTGAGCAACACATTTTTTGTATATTTTGTAGAGAACCATCCGGTTCGGCACGTCAATCTCTGCTCCAAAGGGAGGCTCATTGTCTAGAAAAGCTATGGAGGAACTCTACAAGAAGATACAAACTCCACCTAGATAGCATCTAGAATTAGATTTATATTGAGCCCAGAGCCTCATGCTTCAAGAAATTATTTTTTACTACTTATCAGCCATATTTATATATAATACTTAGCAGGGCCGCCATCGGGGGGGTACAAGCAGTACACCTGTAAGGGGCCCGGAGGTCCCCAGGGGCCCGGATGGCAACCCCCTTTTAGGGGTCTGGAGGTCCCCAGGGGCCCGAAGCCCCCCAGGGCCCCAGATGGCAACCCCTCTTTTTTTTATTTATTTTTTATAAACAAATATATATTTTTTTCAATATATATATATTTTTTTTATTAAAGGGACAATTTTTTTTTATTATTTAGAGGTCCGAAGGTCCCCAGGGGCCCGGTGGCCCCCATGGCCCCGGACGGCAACCCCCCTTTTTTTTAATTTATTTTTTATTTTATTTTTTATTAAAGGACCATTTTTTTTTAGGCGTCCGGAGGTCCCCAGGGGCCCGGAGATCCCCAGGGCCCCGGATGACAACCCCCCTTTTTTTATATATTTTTTACCCCAGAGGAACCCTTAAAATAATTTTCAGGTCTCTGGGAACCTCTGCTAAAAAGAAAAAATCATTGGTGGTCATTTGGAAAATATCCCTTACATCAGTGGTCAATGGGAAGAATTTCTCCCTTACATTGGTGGTCAATGGGAAGAATGCCCCTCTCCCCCTTACATTGGTGATCAATGGGAAGAATATCTCCCTTACATCAGTGGTCAATGGGAAGAATGGCCCCCTTTATATCAGTGATCAATGGGAAGAAGGACCCCTTTACATTGGTGGTCAATGTGAAGAATGCCCCCTTTACATCAGTGATCAATGAGAAAAAGGACCCCTTTACATCAGTGGTCAATGTGAAGAATGCCCCCTTTACATCAGTGGTCAATGGGAAGAATGCCCCCTTTACATTGATGGTCAATGGGAAGAATATCTCCCTTACATCAGTGGTCAATGGGAAGAATGACCCCCTTTATATCAGTGATCAATGGGAAGAAGGACCCCTTTACATTGGTGGTCAAGGGGAAGAAAATGCCACTTAGATCAGTGGTCAATGGAAAGAATTCCCCCCCTTACATTGGTGGTCAATGGGAAGAATGCCCCTTGCATTGGTGGTTAATGGGAAGAATGCCCCCTTTACATCAGTGATCAATGAGAAGAAGGACCCCTTTACATTGGTGGTCGATGTGAAGAATGCCCCCTTTACATCAGTGGTCAATGGAAAAAATGCCCCCTTTACATCGGTGGTCAATGGGAAAAATCCCCCCCCCCCCCTCCCTTACATCAATAGTCAATTAGAAGAATGTTACCTTACATTGGTTTTCAATGAGGAGAATACCCCCTTACATGGTGGTCAATGGGAAGAATTCCCCCCTTACATTGGTGATCAATGGGAAGAATGTCTCCCTTACATCAGTGGTCAATGGTAAGAAGGACCGCTTTAGATTGGTGGTCAATAGGAAGAATTCCCCCCTTGCATCAGTGGTCAATAGGAAAAATGTTACCCGGACCAGTGGTGATCAGAATTGGCAATTGGCACCATGTTTTTGGCTCTACTAAGTGGTGTTGCCTCTGGAACTATGCAGGAACCATCAAATAGGAGGATAATCAGCCACAGCTCAAAGAACCTCTAGCAAACTATGGAGGAACCTTAGGGTTTCCACAGAACCCTGGTTAAGAAAAGCTGATCTATCTTATTCCCATGGGTCCGGGTTGGCTCTTGAAGCATCAACTTTACCCAACTGAATAGTCAGCAGTGCTATAGGGGAACTACAGGCTACCATGTTGTTAGAGGCCAGCTGTGTCTAACAGCTTTAAATGAGCGGCACTGTCTATGGAGTTCAGTGCTGTTTGTGGAATTATATTTTGGTAGTGCTAAATGGTCATATGAAAAGGATTCCGGGGACAGAGCTGCATTCCATAGACAGGGCCATTTCTACAACTTGGACACCTAAATTTAAAATACAGCTAAGTGCACATAATATGACCCAGACCTACAGTATATTTATACAGTACAGTAGACTATCACAGACCTCTTCATTCCTTATAGTCTCAACATCCGACGGAGCGATGCCCTGACGGTATATGATGGTGATGACCTCACAGCACGCGTGTTGGGACAGTATATGGGAGTCCATCAACGCTTCAACCTCTTCTCTTCAGCTAACGATGTGACTATCCAGTTCCAGTCTGACCCCAATGACCCGGTGTTCAGCCTAAGTCAAGGCTTCATTATCCACTTCAAAGGTAAGAGACTCTCCGCCGGGTACAATGGTTATGGGCTTTCTGTAGTCTCTTAATCACCTATAATCATGGGCGTCCGCAGGTAGGGGCAAGGGGAGGCAAGCGTCCCCCCCCCCTGGAATCAGGGATCAGCAAGGCGTCAGCCATAGGCATGCGCATGGGTTGTACACGTCTTAAATCTGCACCCTGTATAGAGCACACGCCTGGATTCTGCACCCTGTACATAGCACATGCCTGGATTCTGCACCCTGTACATAGCACATGCCTGGATTCTGCACCCTGTACATAGCACACGCCTGGAATCTGCACCCTGTACATAGCACACGCCTAGAATCTGCACCCTGTATATAGCACACGCCAGGGCTGGACTGGGACAAAGATTTGGCCCTGGACTTCATCCAGACTGGCCCACTTTGACAGGTCTTTCCCATGGTGGCCGGACAACTCCCGCAACCCCCCCCCCCCCCCCCTGGCCACCCAAGCCCCCTCTCCCCCTTCACTAGCCACTAGTCGTTCTACTTTAATGGAGTAGAACGGCTGGTACTGGTACTTTTATAGGCAGTACCAGTGGGGAAGCTAGACATTATTTCACCCGAGGAAAATAATCAGTTTGGTGCCCCCCCCCTTATGGGACAAGATTAGGCAGAAGTGAGAAACTCCCAGGCCATAGCTGTTGAGTCAGCTGTCTGTCCCCTCCCCCGTGCTCCTCTGTTGTCGTCCCTGCTCCTCTGGTCCTCCCCTGCTTCTCTGTTCCCCCCAGGTGAGCGCTGTGGGAAGGGGGAGGAGGTGAGCGCTGCGTGAAGGGAGAGACAGAGGAGCAGAGGGGGGCCGCGGTCTGCTGTCACTGAAGCCGGCCCACTGAGCCATCGGCCCACTGGGAAACTCCCTGTAGTCCCAATGGCCACTCCCTGGCACACGCCTGGATTCTGCACCCTGTATACAGCACACGCCTAGAATCTGCACCCTGTACATAGCACACGCCTGGAATCTGCACCCTGTACATAGCACACGCCTGGAATCTGCACCCTGTACATAGCACATGCCTGGAATCTGCACCCTGTACATAGCACACGCCTGGAATCTGCACCCTGTACATAGCACACGCCTAGAATCTGCACCCTGTACATAGCACACGCCTGGAATCTGCACCCTGTACATAGCACACGCCTGTATTCTGCACCTTGTACATAGCACATGCCTGGAATCTGCACCCTGTACATAGCACACGCCTGTATTCTGCACCCTGTACATAGCACACGCCTGTATTCTGCACCCTGTACATAGCACATGCCTGGAATCTGCACCCTGTACATAGCACACGCCTGTATTCTGCACCCTGTACATAGCACACACCTGGAATCTGCACCCTGTACACAGCACACGCCTAGAATCTGCAACCTGTACATAGCACACGCCTGTATTCTGCACCCTGTACATAGCACACGCCTAGAATCTGCACCCTGTACACAGCACACGCCTAGAATCTGCAACCTGTACATAGCACACGCCTGTATTCTGCACCTTGTACATAGCACACGCCTGTATTCTGCACCTTATACATAGCACACGCCTGGAATCTGCACCCTGTACATAGCACATGCCTAGAATAAAGTCTGCCATTTCCCCTTTAAAAATAAATACTTGCAAATTGCGGCTAAGCCCGTCCCCTTCATGACATTGTCAAAAGGGGGCGGAGCAAGGGTGACCTTAAAATGATGCCCCCCCTGAAAAAAGTTCTGCGGACGCCCATGCCTATAATGCTCCTGGTAGCCATTGACCATGTGATCTTAGCCTAGACTTTAGGTCATTAGAGGGGACTGAAAAGCAGAGTTTTTGGGCCAGATTCAGAAAGAAGTTACTTCGGCGTATCTGTTAATACGCCGTGTAACTTCTAGGATGCGCCGACGTATCTTTTTTCTGTATTCAGAAAACAAGATACGCCGGAATTTTGCTAAGATACGACCGACGTAAGTCTCTTACGCCGTCGTATCTTAGTTGCATATTTACGCTGGCCGCTAGGTGGCGCTTCCGTAGATTTACGCATAGAATATGCAAATTAGGTAGATACGCCGATTCACGAACGTTGTTGCGCCCGGCGTATCTATATGCGTCATTTAAGTAAGGCGTCGGACTAATGGAAAGCACAGCAACCTGTACTGAATGTTTATTTTCAATATAATGAAAATAAACATATAAAAGATCAAAATGTAAACCAAACATGGTCAGTTTCCTTTTATGTTACAATACATATCTTTGCATACATATTTTTTTTTTTTTTTAAGTTTTTTTTAAATAAAGCTAACTTTCATGCATGTTTCGTTTCCATCTAGAGTAGGCCATAGGTTTTTATTATGAAATACAGGGATTCTCCAGATTCTTTTTCTTTCTCTAGAGGTGCCCCGGAATGACACCTGCTCAGCGCTGCCTGACATCCAGTCCGGCTGGAAGACGTCATCGCACCCAGACCTTATCCGCGGCACAGTCGTCACCTATCAGTGTGAACCCGGTTATGACATCATTGGCTCAGACATTCTGACCTGCCAATGGGATTTGTCCTGGAGCAATGCCCCTCCCACCTGCGAGAAGAGTGAGTGAGCACTTTCCGTCCATCATTGTGTGTAGTTACAGGAACTCACCCTCCTTAGTCTGAAGGACCGGTTCATAAATGGATGGAACTGATACATTTATTTTAGAATTCCGTTAGTTTCACCTCCTTGTAAGAGTGCCCTTTATATTGGTGGTCAGTGGGAAGAATGACCCCTTACATTGTTGGTCTGTGGGAAAAATGCACATTATATTATCAGTCAGTGGGAAGAATGTCCCTCACATTGGTGGTCTTTCAGAGTAATGCTCCTTGCATTTATGGCCAGCTGGAAGAATGCCCCTTACATTGGTGGTCAGTAGTAAGAATGCTCCTTACATTGGGGAAAGAATGCACATTATGCTAGCAGTCAGTGGAAGAATGTTCCTTACATTGGTGATCAGTGAGAAGAATGTCCCTTACATTGGTGATCAGTGGGAAGAATGTCCCTTACATTGGTGATCAGTGGGAAGAATGTCCCTTACATTGGTGATCAGTGGGAAGAATGTCCCTTACATTGGTGATCAGTGGGAAGAATGTTCCTTACATTGGTGATCAGTGAGAAGAATGTCCCTTACATTGGTGATCAGTGAGAAGAATGTTCCTTACATTGGTGATCAGTGGGAAGAATGTCCCTTACATTGGTGATCAGTGGGAAGAATGTCCCTTACATTGGTGATCAGTGAGAAGAATGTCCCTTACATTGGTGATCAGTGAGAAGAATGTTCCTTACATTGGTGATCAGTGAGAAGAATGTCCCTTACATTGGTGATCAGTGGGAAGAATGTCCCTTACATTGGTGATCAGTGGGAAGGATGATCCTTACATTGGTGATCAGTGAGAAGAATGTCCCTTACATTGGTGATCAGTGAGAAGAATGTTCCTTACATTGGTGATCAGTGAGAAGAATGTCCCTTACATTGGTGATCAGTGAGAAGAATGTCCCTTACATTGGTGATCAGTGGGAAGGATGATCCTTACATTGGTGATCAGTGAGAAGAATGTACCTTACATTGGTGGTCAGTGGGAAGAATGTTCCTTACATTGGTGATCAGTGGGAAGAATGTCCCTTACATTGGTGATCAGTGGGAAGAATGTCCCTTACATTGGTGATCAGTGAGAAGAATGTCCCTTACATTGGTGATCAGTGGGAAGAATGTCCCTTACATTGGTGATCAGTGGGAAGGATGATCCTTACATTGGTGATCAGTGAGAAGAATGTCCTTTACATTGGTGATCAGTGAGAAGAATGTTCCTTACATTGGTGATCAGTGAGAAGAATGTCCCTTACATTGGTGATCAGTGAGAAGAATGTCCCTTACATTGGTGATCAGTGAGAAGAATGTCCCTTACATTGGTGATCAGTGGGAAGAATGTTCCTTACATTGGTGATCAGTGAGAAGAATGTTCCTTACATTGGTGATCAGTGGGAAGAATGTCCCTTACATTGGTGATCAGTGGGAAGAATGTCCCTTACATTGGTGATCAGTGGGAAGAATGTCCCTTACATTGGTGATCAGTGGGAAGAATGTTCCTTACATTGGTGATCAGTGGGAAGAATGTTCCTTACATTGGTGATCAGTGGGAAGAATGTTCCTTACATTGGTGATCAGTGGGAAGAATGTCCCTTACATTGGTGATCAGTGAGAAGAATGTTCCTTACATTGGTGATCAGTGAGAAGAATGTTCCTTACATTGGTGATCAGTGGGAAGAATGTTCCTTACATTGGTGATCAGTGGGAAGAATGTTCCTTACATTGGTGATCAGTGGGAAGAATGTCCCTTACATTGGTGATCAGTGGGAAGAATGTTCCTTACATTGGTGATCAGTGAGAAGAATGTCCCTTACATTGGTGATCAGTGGGAAGAATGTTCCTTACATTGGTGGTCAGTGGGAAGAATCCTCCTTACATTGGTGGTCAGTGGGAAGAATCCTCCTTTTTTTTTCACAAGAAAGGGAAGAATCCTCCTTACATTGGTGGTCAGTGGGAAGAGTGCCCCTTACATTGGTGGTCAGTGGGAAGAATGCTCCTTACATTGGTGGTCAGTGAGAAGAATGTTCCTTACATTGGTGATCAGTGAGAGGAATGTTCCTTACATTGGTGATCAGTGGGAAGAATGTTCCTTACATTGGTGATCAGTGGGAAGAATGCTCCTTACATTGGTGATCAGTGGGAAGAATGTCCCTTACATTGGTGATCAGTGAGAAGAATGTCCCTTACATTGGTGATCAGTGGGAAGAATGTTCCTTACATTGGTGATCAGTGAGAAGAATGTTCCTTACATTGGTGATCAGTGAGAAGAATGTTCCTTACATTCAGAGATATACATAATCTTTGCCACTAGGTCAAAAATCCCTTTTTTCTGTCTCTAGTTCTGAACTGTGCGGACCCCGGGGAGATCGCTAACGGCATCCGCAGGGCATTCGATCCACGGCTTCCTATTGGCTCTCATGTGCATTATTCCTGCAACGAGGGCTACACGCTGGAAGGCAGTGAGATACTCACTTGTTACAACAGAGATACCGGAACCCCCAAATGGAGCGACCGCATCCCCAAATGTGTCTGTGAGTAACCCCCCCATTATCCCTCGTCATCTCCGCCTTATTTCTGTCCCGTTGGTTGCATGTTGTGGCAATTATATAAATTGTTGGGTTGTATGATGTATAATGAAGATCTGTTTCCACCCCATAAAAGTGCTTGCAGCGTTTTGGCGCACTGGAAAGTTGAAGTTTGTTACGATCTCTTGGAACCTTTAGTTGTAAGGTATTGCCACCTGTATATACTCAGCTCCACCCAACTTCCGCCGCCATTACAATGCCAGGTGATGATGTCACATTACTCGATGACGTGTTCTCTGCAATATGGTAGAGAAGGATCTGGGTGGATCCGTAGAGGAGAAGGATCTGGGGGGATCAATGGTAGAGAAGGATCTGGGGGGATCTGTAGTGGAGAAGGATCTGGGGGTTTTGGTAGATCATAAGCTCAGACGCGCCAGTGGTTTCCATTCACTGTTCACATACCCTACGACTTCAGCACTTTTGTTGCTGCTGGTGTCTGTGCGCTCTTCCCTCATACATTAATCATAATCCATCTTACATCATTTATATTCCATTTTAGATTGTATTGTGGGTCTCTCCGTCTTGTTAAGAGATGTAACAATAGTGCCACCTAGTGGTGCAATGGTGCAGAGCAGCGCTGTCGCCGATAAAGTAGCTAAAACAACCTATTTGCCATTTGTTCTTCACTTATTTTGGGCAGGCCTCGTGGTTAGTCCAGGGGTAAATCTTTATACACTGCATGTGTGGTTTGTTCGTTTTTTCTAACAGAGATGAATGGTGCAGGCAGGGCCATCTTAATAGCATTATGGGCCCCTGGGCAAAGTAATGTTATGGGGCCCCTACAAGCCTGCCCCAATTTGCGCACCTACTCTCAAGAATGAAAGCACGATATTTCTACTTTACAGCGTGTCACTTGCTACTGTCCCCTGCCACCAGATTCAGCGTGTCACTTGCCACGTCGCCTGTCACCAGATGCAGATTGTCACTTGCCACGTCACCTGCCACACATTGCGGATTGTCACCTGCCACACATTGCGGATTGTCACTTGCCATGTCACGGATTGTCACTTGCCACGTCACCTGCCACACATTGCGGATTGTCACCTGCCACACGTTGCGGATTGTCACTTGCCACGTCGCCTGCCACATGTTGCGGATTGTCACTTGCTGTGTCACTTTCCTGCTAAGGTGGTGTCTTGCAAGTCAGGCAGCAGATAACTAGCCAGGCAGCAGAGAGATGATGTCATCTCTCTGCTCCCCCGCCCGGCTCCCTGATTGGCCAGCTGTCTATTCACCTCGAGTCACCCAGCCGCCCGCTCTCTCTTCCACAGAGTCGCCCGCTCTCTCACCTGCATACTTTACAGCGTGTGACTTGCTACTGTCCCCTGCCACCAGATTCAGCGTGTCACTTTCCATCGTCAACTGTCACCAGATTTAGCGTGTCACTTACCATCCATCCCGTCACCAGATTCAGCGTGTCACTTGCCACGTCGCATGTCACCAGATTGTCACTTGCCAAGTCACCTGCCACACTTACAGATTGTCACTTGCCACAAGTTGCGAATTGTCACTTGCCACGCCACCTGCCACACCTTGGGGATTGTCACTTGCCACGTCACGGATTGTCACTTGCCACACGTTGCAGATTGTCACGTCACTTGCCACATGTTGCGGATTGTCACTTGCCACGTCACCTGCCACACATTGCGGATTGTTACTTGCCACGTCACTTGCCACATGTTGCGGATTGTCACTTGCCACGTCACGGATTGTCACCTGCCACACATTGCGGATTATCACCTGCCACACATTGCGGATTATCACCTGCCACACATTGCAGATTGTCACCTGCCACACGTTGCGGATTGTTACTTGCCACGTCACCTGCCACACATTGTGGATTGTCACTTGCTGTGTCACTTTCCTGCTAAGGTGGTCTCTTGCAGCAGATAACTAGCCAGGCAGCAGAGAGATGATGTCATCTTTCTGCTTCCCGGCTGCCTGCACAGTGAGGGAAGAACTGCACTGCAGGGATGCAGGGCGGGTGCCAGGCGGTAAGAGATGATGTCATCTCTCTGCTCCCCCGCCCGGCTCCCTGATTGGCCAGCTGTCTATTCACCCACGAGTCACCCAGCCGTCCGCTCTCTCATCCATGGAGCTGCCCGCTCTCTCATCCACGGAGCCGCCCGCTCTCTCACCCGCATTCTCAGGGGGGGGGGGGCAATTTGTCTGGCTCTGGGGCCCCAGGTGAACGAGGGGCTCCCGGTCTGTGCCCAGTCGTGCAAACTCAGTAAGACGACTCTGGGTGCAGGATACTGGGGCCTGCCCTGATGTCGGGGATAGGATCTGTGGCCCTTGGGTTGGCTTTGGCTGGTTCCTAAAAAGTGGTGTCCACCTAGTTTCGGGCCTAGGTAGACCATAGGGTGCCTTGCCTCTGTCTGGAGCTTTGCATCCCGGGGGGGGGGGGGGGGGCTTAGTTGAGGCCCTCCCTCCTCTGGACCAGTTGCAGTACTTCTGTGCACTCTTTTGTGTGGGGATCGATGGAGGGACAGGGTAGTGTAGAGGGAGGATTGGGGGGGGGGGGGGTGATACTGGAGTTCTGCTTTATTTACCTTTCTGAAAAATCAGCCGCCTGGCTTCTAAAAGTCCAAATTAGACGTATTGATGTTATCCAGCACAGGAATAATCCACCTGCTCCTTTTTCGCGTTTTAGGGGCTTAGTCATAGAGACGCCATGACCAGGCTCCTAACAAAGCGAAATGCGTAGGAGGATCAGGTGGATTACCCCTGTACTGGATAACATCAGTAAATCTGCTTTGAATTAGTGGAAGTTGAGCCGCTCCGTTCTTGTTTTTGGCGAGCCGGAACTGAGTCATAGAGATTTCACCTGGATAAACCGGAGCGCAGCTTCTCCGCCGCTCCGCCGCTGCGATCGCTGACCTCTATGCTGACCGCTAACGCATACACAATGCGCCGTCATCACCTGCATTGTCTATTTATAGATGATAACTGATCGTCTCCAGATGGGCCCGCCGTCCTTCTGACCTTGACAAAAATATGGACACTAAGGAATTTTATTTATTTTTTTGCAAACATGCGCTGCATTATTCCGGCACATTGCAATGTCACACAGCTCCCAACTGTCCCTGATTTGGAGGGACGGTTCCTGATTTGGAGCAATGCCCCTCTGTCCCTCTTTCCTCCTCATTTGTCCCTCATTTCTGTCTGATCTCTATAGCTGTATATAAAATGTACTTTTTATCTTTCAAAACGTGTTTTCCGGCACTAAACTTTTCATCCAAATTCTAAATTGCTGCATTTGTAAATTTTAAAAGCCAATATAAAAGAATAGTAGTAGTAAAAAAAAGCCCTTGTGGATTTAATTAACTTTTTGGGGTTAATTCTCCTTTAAGGGGGTGTGGCAGGGGGGCGTGTCATATGCCTGCATACCAGGGGCATTGCTAGGGGGCAAAAAGACCAGGGGCTTCAGCCCGAAATTCGGGGGGCGGTGTGTGTGTATGTGCCGCGCGCAGGCTTTTTTGGGCTGGCCCGTGACCTACCTACACTGACGGTAGTAGTGACCTATATACTCTGACCTACCTACACTGACGGTAGTGACCTGACCTATATACACTGACCTACCTACACTGACGGTAATGACCTGACCTATATACACTGACCTACCTACAATGACCTACCTACAATGACGGTAGTGACCTGACCTATATACACTGACCTACCTACACTGACGGTAGTGACCTGACCTACATACACTGACCTATATACACTGACGGTAGTGACCTGACCTATGTACACTGACCTACCTACACTGACGGTAGTGACCTGACCTACATACACTGACCTATATACACCGACGGTAGTGACCTGACCTATATACACTGACCTACCTACAATGACCTACCTACAATGACGGTAGTGACCTGACCTACATACACTGACCTATATACACTGACGGTAGTGACCTGACCTATATACACTGACCTACCTACAATGACCTACCTACAATGACGGTAGTGACCTGACCTACATACACTGACCTATATACACTGACGGTAGTGACCTGACCTATATACACTGACCTACCTACAATGACCTACCTACAATGACGGTAGTGACCTGACCTATATACACTGACCTACCTACAATGACGGTAGTGACCTGACCTATATACACTGACCTACCTACACCGACGGTAGTGACCTGACCTATATACACTGACCTACCTACAATGACGGTAGTGACCTGACCTATATACACTGACCTACCTACACCGACGGTAGTGACCTGACCTATATACACTGACCTATATACACTGACGGTAGTGACCTGACATATATACACTTACCTATCTGACATACAATGACCTACCTACACAGACCTATATACATACACATTACACTGTCTCTGACCTACCTCAGCGGTGTCACAGCAGGCACTGCTGTCAGTCATTCCGGTATCAGAGGAGGAACGAGGAGGGTAGTAGAGCCAAGTAGGGTAGAAGAGCCGAGGAGGGTAGAAGAGTCGAGGAGGGTAGAAGAGTCGAGGAGGGTAGAAGAGCCGAGGAGGGTAGTAGAGCCGAGGAGGGTAGAAGAGCCGAGGAGGGTAGTAGAGCCGAGGAGGGTAGAAGAGCCGAGGAGGGTAGAAGAGCCGAGGAGGGTAGTAGAGCCGAGGAGGGTAGAAGAGCCGAGGAGGGTAGAAGAGCCGAGGAGGGTAGAAGAGCCGAAGAGGGTAGAAGAGCCGAGGAGGGTAGAAGAGCCGAGGAGGGTAGTAGAGCCGAGGAGGGTAGTAGAGCCGAGGAGGGTAGAAGAGCGGAGGAGGGTAGAAGAGCCGAGGAGGGTAGTAGAGCCAAGGAGGGTAGAAGAGCCGAGGACTGGAGTTTGGAGCCTGGAGGGTAGGAGAGCCAAGGAGCCTGAGGAGAGCCGCCCACCCGAGCGCCGAGCGATGTGTATTTGTAATTCCCGCCTTCTGGAGACAGCAGCGCCTATGATGGACGTCACACATCCCGCGGCGCGGTATTGGACCAGTGGGACGTCCATCACAGGCTCCAGAAGGCGGGACCTGCTGCTATGGCACTCGGCCGCACTCGGCAGGACTCGGCTCGGCGGCGTTCGGGATCAGATCGTTACCGGCGCTCGCTGCTCGGGGCTAACAATGGAGAGCCTGCATGCTCTTTTACAATGTTATTTTATTTTTTATTTTTTTTAGAGTGTTATTTTTTTTATTACTTAAAGCGGAGTTCCGGCCACAATTTCACTTTTTATATATAAATCCCCCTGTAATACACAAGCTTAATGTATTCTAGTAAAGTTAGTCTGTAAACTAAGGTCCGTTTTGTTAGGTTGTTACAGCATTTAGACACTTTATAAAATAGAAATTGACTGGGGCCATCTTAAGTGTGGGCATCATGAAGCCAGACTGTATGACTTCCTGGATTTCAGCCTTGCAGATCTCGCACATGCTCAGTGCTGCACAAGCAGTGTCAGATCAGGTTTCAGCACCTGTGCTGTCCAAGTCACATGATTCTTTGAGACTGGGGAGTGCACAGACTCCTGGAAAGTTACACCCACTACATTCCCAGGAGTCTGTGCGGTGTAGGTTAGGAAGCATTAAGCACCTAGGTGCAGGAAGGGGGAAGATTAACTATTCTGCCTAGCAACAACACTTTGAAGGCATCTAAAAAAAAAAAAAAATTTCGTAAAGGACTAATGACATTTTTTTAAAACTACTGATGTAATGTCATATTTATGGGTGGAACTCCACTTTAAAAAAAATAGATAAAAATTGGGGGCTTTGGTGAAATATCAAGGGTCTAAACAGGACCATGATGTGTCACTTTTGAGACAGAGAAAGAAACCAAGGAAAGAGATTCCCCAGTTAAGAATGAAGACAAACATGATCAGTACAGATCACTCACTCTATTCATTTAGGAAAAGGGGCAATTAAGAAAATATTTACCAGCCCCTTCTTCCCCACTCCTGAGAGGAGAGGAGGGAAGCCGGAAGCACTGCAGGGGGGAGACAGAGAGCGGGGGAATCGGCACTGCATGGGGTGATTAGGGTGTGCCCAGGCCCCAGGCACACCCTGTGCGCACGCCTATGATTGACACCCCCTCTCCTGTAGCCCCCCCCCCCCCCGTAAATATGTTGTGACAGAAAATATTGCAACGACCGCCATTTTATTCTCTAGGGTGATAGGAAAATGATGAAATCTGAAGGTCCTGTATTGATTGGCCATGGTATATTTGATGTGATATTGTATTTAATGTTGTGATGACTTGTAACCCGCTTTGTAGTGAAGTACGAGCCGTGTCTGAACCCCGGAGTGCCAGAGAATGGCTACCAGACCCTCTACAAGCACCACTACCAGGCGGGAGAGGCCCTGCGCTTCTTCTGTTATGAAGGCTTCGAACTGATCGGAGAAGTGACCATCATCTGCGTCCCGGGACACCCATCACAGTGGACCAACCAACCCCCTCTCTGTAAAAGTGAGTGCCACTCTGTCCAGGGGCTTCGCTTCTGCTCCATGCGGAGATACGGAGGAGGCCATTTCTGACCTTCTGAAAATGCAAACTGCCTGGCTCCAGGGGCAAACTGACAACTCATGCCGCCTCCGCAATAGGAGATCATGGGGCCCCCGGGCAATAGGAGATTATGGGGCCCCAGGCAATAGGAGATTATGGGGCCCCCGGGCAATAGGAGATTATGGGCCCCCGGGCAATAGGAGATTATGGGGCCCCCAGGCAATAGGAGATTATGGGGCCCCCGGGCAATAGGAGATTATGGGGCCCCCGGGCAATAGGAGATTATGGGGCCCCCGGGCAATAGGAGATCATGGGGCCCCCGGGCAATAGGAGATTATGGGGCCCCCGGGCAATAGGAGATTATGGGGCCCCAGGCAATAGGAGATTATGGGGCCCCCGGGCAATAGGAGATTATGGGGCCCCCGGGCAATAGGAGATTATGGGGCCCCAGGCAATAGGAGATTATGGGGCCCCCGGGCAATAGGAGATTATGGGGCCCCAGGCAATAGGAGATTATGGGGCCCCCGGGCAATAGGAGATTATGGGGCCCCCGGGCAATAGGAGATTATGGGGCCCCAGGCAATAGGAGATTATGGGGCCCCCGGGCAGGGCCACCATCAGGGGGGTACAGGCAGTACACCTGTAAGGGGCCCAGATGGCAACCCCCTTAAAAAAATTTTTTTTTAGGGGTCCGGAGGTCCCCAGGGGCTCGGAGGCCTCCAGGGCCCCAGATGGCAACCCCCCCCCCTTTTTTTTATTTATTTTTTATAAACAAAACGATATATTTTTTTTATATATTTTTATTTTATTTTTTATTAAAGGGCCAATTTTTTTTTTTTTTAGGGGTCCGGAGGTCCCCAGGGGCCCGGATGACAACCCCCCTTGTTTTATAAAACAAAAAATATATTTTTTATATTTTTTTAATTTCTTTTTTTCTTTTTATTAAAGGGCCCAGAGGTCCCCAGGGCCCCGGATGTCTATCCCCCTTTTTTTAATATATATTTTTCTTTATTCCTTCTTTTTTTCTCAATTTCAGGCGGCGGCAGCACCCCCCTTCCCCCGGTCCTCTGCTCCAGGGGACCCATGCCTGAAGCTGTGTAAGGGGCCCCATAATTGCTGATGCCTACCTGCCCCCAGGCAATAGATTATGGGGCCACACAGTAGAAACACACACACGTACATACAGTATACACACACAGACACACAATATACACACACTGAAAAGGTACTGGAGAGGTGGGTCAGCTGTAATCTTGGGATTTAAAAAAAAAAACACAGATTTTTACATACTGTCCCTGGTTTTACAAAGGCTGGCAACCCTGATGGGGCCCCCTAGTGCCATGGGGCCCCTCGGGCAGTGCCTGAACCCTGCAGATTCAGATGTAAAAGGGGAACTCTGTGGATTCAGATGTAAAAGGGGAACTCTGCGGATTCAGATGTAAAAGGGGAACCCTGTGGATTCAGATGTAAAAGGGGAACTCTGCGGATTCAGATGTAAAAGGGGAACTCTGCGGATTCAGATGTAAAAGGGGAACTCTGCGGATTCAGATGTAAAAGGGGAACTCTGCGGATTCAGATGTAAAAGGGGAACTCTGCGGATTCAGATGTAAAAGGGGAACTCTGCAGATTCAGATGTAAAAGGGGAACCCTGAGGATTCAGATGTAAAAGGGGAACTCTGCGGATTCAGATGTAAAAGGGGAACTCTGCGGATTCAGATGTAAAAGGGGAACTCTGTAGATTAAGATGAAAGAGGGGAAGTCTGCGGATTTAAATGTAGAAGGGGAACTCTGCGGATTGAGATGTAAAATGGGAACTCTGCGGATTCAGATGTAAAAGGGGAACTCTGCAGATTCAGATGAAAAAGGGGAACTCTGCGGATTTAAATGTAGAAGGGGAACTCTGCGGATTCAGATGTAAAAGGGGAACTCTGCGGATTCAGATGTAAAAGGGGAACTCTGCAGATTCAGATGAAAAAGGGGAACTCTGCGGATTTAAATGTAGAAGGGGAACTCTGCGGATTCAGATGTAAAAGGGGAACTCTGCGGATTCAGATGTAAAAGGGGAACTCTGCGGATTCAGATGTAAAAGGGGAACTCTGCGGATTCAGATGTAAAAGGGGAACTCTGCGGATTCAGATGTAAAAGGGGAACTCTGCGGATTCAGATGTAAAAGGGGAACTCTGCGGATTCAGATGTAAAAGGGGAACTCTGCGGATTCAGATGTAAAAGGGGAACTCTGCAGATTCAGAGGTAAAAGGGGAACTCTGCGGATTCAGATGTAAAAGGGGAACTCTGCGGATTCAGATGTAAAAGGGGAACTCTGTAAATTCAGATGTAAAAGGGGAACTCTGCGGATTCAGATGTAAAAGGGGAACTCTGCGGATTCAGATGTAAAAGGGGAACTCTGCAGATTTAGATGTAGAAGGGGAACTCTGCGGATGTAGATGTAAAAGGGGAACTCTGTGGATTCAGATGTAAAAGGGGAACTCTGCGGATTCAGATGTAAAAGGGGAACTCTGCGGATTCAAATGTAAAAGGGGAACTCTGCGGATTCAGATGTAAAAGGAGAACCCTGCGGATTCAGATGTAAAAGGGGAACTCTGCGGATTCAGATGTAAAAGGGGAACTCTGCGGATTCAGATGTAAAAGGGGAACTCTGCGGATTCAGATGTAAAAGGGGAACTCTGCGGATTCAGATGTAAAAGGGGAACTCTGCGGATTCAGATGTAAAAGGGGAACTCTGCGGATTCAGATGTAAAAGGGGAACTCTGCGGATTCAGATGTAAAAGGGGAACTCTGCGGATTCAGATGTAAAAGGGGAACTCTGCGGATTCAGATGTAAAAGGGGAACTCTGCGGATTCAGATGTAAAAGGGGAACTCTGCGGATTCAGATGTAAAAGGGGAACTCTGCGGATTCAGATGTAAAAGGGGAACTCTGCGGATTCAGATGTAAAAGGGGAACTCTGCAGATTCAGAGGTAAAAGGGGAACTCTGCGGATTCAGATGTAAAAGGGGAACTCTGCGGATTCAGATGTAAAAGGGGAAACTCTGCAGATTCAGATGTAAAAGGGGAACTCATAAGAACTCATAAGACTTACTAATAAAATAAGTACAAATATCTTTTATTTCATTTTCAGTTGCCTATGAGGAGCTCCTGGATGACAGGAAGTTGGAAGGTCTGACCTAGTGGACGTCTTTTAGTCATCACTTTCCGCACAATCTTTTCACCACCATCATAACATGCGCATCACCCGTGCCATTCCATCTCCGCATTCTTATACTAACATGACTAGGAGCCTCCGCTTTGTTCATCACCCATCATCATCATCTAGCCCCACCCCCGAGGTTCGTGGTCTGGGTCACCTCTCTCCATTTCAGGTCCATTCAAGAATACGCTCTTCTCCTCGGTGAGTGACTTGTCTTTGCTCTCTCTTCCAGTTGCCCAGACAACAGACCCCTCCCACCAGATGGAGGGTGGGAACATCGCGCTCGCCATTTTCCTGCCTATTATATTGGTCATCCTTCTGATTGGCGGAATATACATCTATTACACAAAGTGAGTGCATTATTGATGGGATCGGCAACACGTTCTTGGTGGGATCGGCAAAACGTTCTTGGTGGGATCGGCAACACTAATTCTGGTTGTAGGTGTGATGATAACTGATAGATTTGCTCACAGAGATGGACTTCTGACCCTCACCGGTGTTTTCGTAGCCAGGCAACACTGCCGGTTTCCCTTAGTCAAGATGGCGGCACCCAGGGCCGATCCTAGGGTCACAGACGCGTGGTCATCTTAACCAACTCCTCCCCTTTACAAATGTTTCTATGGCTTAGTCATTAGTGTCCCCCATCAGAGCCCCCCACAGCGGTGTCCCCCATAAGAGCCCCCAACAGCGGTGTCCCCCATAAGAGCCCCCCACAGCGGTGTCCCCCATAAGAGCCCCCCACAGCGGTGTCCCCCATAAGAGCCCCCCACAGCGGTGTCCCCCATCAAAGCCCCCACAGCGGTGTCCCCCATCAGAGCCCCCCACAGCGGTTTCCCCCATCAGAGCCCCCCACAGCGGTTTCCCCCATCAGAGCCCCCCACAGCGGTGTCTCCCATCAAAGCCCCCACATCGGTGTCCCCCATCAGAGCCCCCCACAGCGGTGTCCCCCATCAGAGCCCCCCACAGCTGTATCCTCCATCAGAGCCCCCCACAGCGGTGTCCCCCACAGCTGTGTCCCCCATCAGAGCTCCCCACAGCGGTGTCCCCCATCAAAGCCCCCACATCGGTGTCCCCCATCAGAGCCCCCCACAGCGGTGTCCCCCATCAGAGCCCCCCACAGCTGTGTCCCCCATCAGAGCCCCCCACAGCGGTTTCCCCCATCAGAGCCCCCCACAGCGGTGTCCCCCACAGCTGTGTCCCCCATCAAAGCCCCCCATTAGCGGGAGGTATGCGCTCTTGTCAGTTGCCAGCGGAGAGAACAAGCGGAATGGGGAACCTCAGCACACGCTACATATGCTCCGCCTCTGGACACAAACAAGGAAGAAGGAGGGGAGCTTCGGCGTCCCCACCTCTGCGGTTCCTGGGTGCGGAGCACCTTGCGCACCCTGCCTAGGATCAGCCCTGGCGGCACCAGCACCCAATAGCCGATTGCAAAAATGGGCTTGGGGGAGGATACCGCTGGATTCCTGGACAAGCGCTCTAATATTGGAAGTCAGCGGCTACAGTATTTATAGCTGAAATTATGAAGGACAGCACTCACATTGCCACATCCGTAGATAATGGAAATATAAAAATAGAGGGGGTAACACTAGGGGGTAGCCCCAGATCGGACTTTAACGGCATAGTAAACGATGAGGATATGGAAAAAATATTTTCTCTAATAATAAGACATAAACACATACATGGTATACAAAATGTGATGTGAGCACAAGTGCATCAACGTGTTTCGCCATTAGGCTTCTTCAGGACGCATTTGGGACTCGTTGGTTGCAAGGGCAAGGGCTCACTTTCTAAAAACAAAACAGTATGTTTACAATTGGAATAACACACATGTATTTGAAAACATTGTTCTTTCCAATCAAAAACTCAGTGGGCCAGATTCAGAAAGATCAGCGCATCTTTCTGCTGGCGTAACGTAACTCATTTACGTTACGCCGCCGCAAGTTTTTCAGGCAAGTGCTGTATTCACAAAGCACTTGCCTGTAAAGTTGCGGCGGCGTAGCGTAAATCCACCCGGCGGAATTCAAATTCGGCAGGTACGGGGCGTGTATCATTTAAATGATGCGCGTCCCCGCGTCGAACGAACTGCGCATGCGCCGGCCGCGACTGAATCCCAGTGCTCCAAATGACGTCGGCAACTCGTCATGCTTTCGTCGTGAACGTAAATTACGTCCAGCCGTATTCGCAAACGACTTACGCAAACGATGTAAAAAATTCAAAACTCGGCGCTGGAACGACGGCCATACTTAACATTAGCTACCCCTCATATAGCAGGGGTAACTATAAACCGGAAAAAGCCGAACGCAAACGACGTAAAAAAAAACCGCCGGGCGGTCGTTCGTTTCTGAATCGGCGTAAATCAGCATTTGCATATTCCTCGCGTAATAATACGGAAGCGCCACCTAGCGGCCAGCCTGGAATTGCAGCCTAAGATCCGACGGTGTAAGTCACTTACACCGGCCGGATCTTAGGCATATCTATGCGTAACCTGATTCTGTGAATCAGGCGCATAGATACGACGGCCGGACTCAGAGATACGACGGCGTATCAGGAGATACGCCGGCGTATCTCTTTTCTGAATCCGGCCCAGTATTTGTAGCTGCGTTGGACAGAAATAGAGCCGGGAATAATGGCCGGGAGATCTCACTGTTAAGCCACGTACACACGCCGAGTATACCGAGCGTGTGTAAGAGGCTTTCAGGCTTCTCGTCGGGAAATCTGGTCAGAGTCTCGACGAGAAAAATAGAGATCCTGTGCTCTATTTTCTCGTCGGGATTCTTGTCGGCCTGTTTCCCAACGGGAAACCCGAGAGTGCGTATATGTCAGGTCACCTGTGGCTAGATGACAAGTGCACCCCGTGGGGGTCAGGGATGCACCACAGGGTAGTGAACCCTATAGCCGACTGCTGCGATCAGAGAGGAAGCGTGAACCCAAGATCGCCCAGGGCGCGGAGTCTAAGACCCAGCTTTGTGTTCACCAGAGCCTCTAGTGGTGAGGATGGCCTTCGCCGCAGCTGGATCCAGGTCGCGACCCCTGGGATCCCCTAGGTCACGCTCCGCAGAGAGAGAGGGGAAGCAGCAGGCAGGACAAACGGTAGTGATGGGCAAGCCGAAGTCAGGGCAACAGGCAGACTAGGGTAACCGAGGGACAGGCAAAAGGTCAAGGGCACAGGCAAACAGGAGAAGTCAGGGACAAGCCAAAAAACGGTACACAGGAAGGTAATCGTAGCACACTGCAGACAGGAACTTAAGCAAACAACACTGGGTGGGGCCATACAGGAAGGAGAGGAGATAAGAAGGTAACCAGAACAGATTCAGGCCTCTAATGGACAGATGGAAACAGGTAAGCTGCCAGACTATTGCATATCCATGAGAGTATACTTACCTGTCGCCGAGGAAACCCACGCATGCTCAAAAATGACTTCTACGCATGCGCGGTAGCTTCCACGGCATAGGTAGGGTGAAGCAAGATGGCGGCGACGGCATCAAATGTGACGAGTGCATGCTCGTCGGACGCGATGACGTCACCACGCTCTTGCCTTTTTGAAAGGTCTGTGTGTACACTCAGGCGGCAAGAGATTCTTGCCAAGAATCTCGTCAGGAAAAACTACGTTTTTTTTCCTGACGAGATTCTGGCCCGTGTGTACGAGGCCTCAGAGTTTTCAAGATATAAGAATCCAAGGGCTGACTCAGCTTGCCGGAATTTACCCCGTAACTAAAATATCACTTTTGGTGGACTAAATCTTTACTGATCGAGAGCTCGAGTCATCTCAGAAAAGTGAACATCTCTTGTGCTTCCCTCCTCAGGTTTCAAGGAAAGTCTCTTTTTGGATTCTCCTTCCCAGCTTCCCATTCTTACAGTCCCATCACCGTGGAGTCCGATTTCAACAACCCATTATATGAGGCTGGGGTAAGTGTGACAACCTATCATTGATGGCGTAGAATGGACCTTGGTGCATGCCAGATCGGGAAGAGGTCTTAGCGCTAGCTCAGGAAATACTGGAATGATTGTATCCCACAGCTGGCCTGGGAAGACCTTGGAATCCAAAAAGGTCGGGAGCAATACCAAGCCCGGGCTTTTGTCCTGGATCTTTGACTTAGTGCCCCAGGATTTCTGTTGAGTACCCCTGGTCTTCTACTGAATGCTCTGGGTCTTCTACTGCATGCTCTGGGTCTTCTACTGAGTGCTCTGGGTCTTCTACTGAGTGCCTGGGTCTTCTACTGAGTGCTCTGGGTCTTCTACTGAGTGCCTGGGTCTTCTACTGAGTGCCTGGGTCTTCTACTGAGTGCCTGGGTATTCTACTGGTGCCTGGGTCTTCTACTGGTGCCTGGGTCTTCTACTGGTGCCTGGGTCTTCTACTGAGTGCCTGGGTCTTCTACTGGTGCCTGGGTCTTCTACTGGTGCCTGGGTCTTCTACTGAGTGCCTGGGTATTCTACTGGTGCCTGGGTCTTCTACTGAGTGCCTGGGTATTCTACTGGTGCCTGGATCTTCTACTGAGTGCCTGGGTATTCTACTGGTGCCTGGGTCTTCTACTGGTGCATGGGTCTTCTACCGAGTGCCTGGGTCTTCTACTGAATGCTCTGGGTCTTCTACTGAGTGCCTGGGTCTTTTACTGTTTCCAGGATCTTCTACTGAGACTTCTGGGTCTGTTACTGAGTGCACTCACATCTTCTAGTAAGGGTTCCAGTTCTTCAAATGAGTGCCCCGGGTCTTTTAGTGGATCTTTTTGCAATCATTGTTGTCTTCATCCTGGTGCCCCAGGTCTTCTAAGTGTCTCAGTTATTCTACTATGTGTCCCAGGTTCTCAATCCTGTCCTCAAGTACCCCCAACAGGCCATGTTTTGGGAATTTCTCTTTGATAAAAGAGCTGTCCAAAATACCAAGCCATTGACACTGATTTTATGCACCTGTGCAAGCTAAAGGTAGGAAAACCTGCAAACATGGCCTGTTGGGGGTACTTGAAGACAGGGTTGAGAACCACTGTTCTAATGAGTTCTGTGGGTCTTCTACCGAGTACTTTGGACGTTTCACTGACTGCTCTAGGTCTCTCTGCAGTCACTATCATTATCCAAAGTGTACAGTAACTTCAATATTTGCTCGGCCTTGACTGCCTAGGAGCGGTTGGACCACACAAAGGTGGGCGGGGACATCTGAAACTCCCAGGTGGGAAGGAACCTTTAGGACAGGGGTGCCCAACTAGTGGCCCGGGGGGGTGGGGGGCCACATGTGACCCACGGAGCCCTCTGACGTGGCCCACGACCTCCTGCTCTGGGATGGAATATAATAGAATACTGTTATTAAAGCGGAGGTTCACCCTAAAAACATGTATATAACATTACATTCTGCATACTTCCAACATTTACAGTATGCCGTTTGTTTTTGTTTTTTTGCTGTACATACCGTATTATTGCTATTTTCCACCCGGCTTCCGGGTACTCACTCCCGCGGGAGTAGGCGTTTCTATGCAGAGGCGCAGTGTCATGTGGGACTTCGCCCAGATGATTGACGTCTTGAGAAAAACTTCCCCCCGGCGGATAAGGCGCGTCACGAGTTTCTGAAAGTAGTCGAACTGCGAGTCGGTTCTATACGGCGCCTGCGCAGTCGGCTCTACACGGCTCCTAGTCGTTGCGCAGGCGCCATATAGAGCCGACTCGCAGTTCGGCTACTTTCTCAAGACGTCAATCATCTGGGCGAAGTCCCACATGACACTGCGCCTCTGCATAGGAACGCCTACTCCCGCGGGAGTGAGCACCCGGAAGCCGGGTGGAAAATAGCAATAATATGGTATGTACAGCAAAAAAACAAAAAAAGCATACTGTAAATGTTGGAAGTATGCAGAATGTAATGTTATATACATGTTTTTAGGGTGAATCTCTGCTTTAAAGGTCAGTTTATTACTAAAATCACAGGCCTAGATATATACGTTGTGCGGCTTTACGTTGTGCTGGCGTAGCGTATCGTATTTCCGCTACGCCGCCGCAACTTAGAGAGGCAAGTGCTGTATTCACAAAGCACTTGCGTCCTAAGTTACGGCGGGGTAGCATAAATGGGCCGGCGTAAGGGCGCGTAATTCAAAGTAGGCAGGTCTTGGGCGTGTTGTATTTAAATGAGGCTTGACCCCATGTAGATGCATGGCCGAACGAACGGCGCATGCGAGCGCATGCTCAGTATTACGTCGTATTTACGCCCAAAGAAACGCCGGCTCAATGCCTGCGACGTGAACGTAACCTACGCACAGCCCCATTCACGTACGACTTACGTTAACGACGTAAAAAGATACGCTTGTTCCGACGTCCATACTTTGCATGGGCTGCGCCACCTAGAGACCTACTTTATCTTTACGCCGGCGTATGTCTTACGTAAGCGGCGTAACTAATTGCGACGGGCGTACGTACGTTCGTGAATCGGCGTATCTTGCTCATTTACATATTCGACGCGGAAAGCAACGGAAGCACCACCTAGCGGCCAGCGTAAATATGCACCCCAAGATACGACGGCGTTGGAGACTTAGGCCGCTCGTATCTTGGCCAAATCTATGCGTAACTGATTCTATGAATCAGGCGCATAGATACGACGGCGGCCATTCGGACTTACGACGGCGTATCTGGAGATACGCTGTCGTAAGTCTTTGTGAATCTGGGCCACAGTGTATATATGGGGATATTTGTTCTGCAGTGGTTACTGAGCTGCTTTCAAACTGACCCGCAGGGGTAGAGCAGTTTACCCGCAAAAATCAGGAAGGGGCCAAATAATTTTTCACTTAAAGGGTTGTAAAGGTACAATATTTTTTTCCCTAAATCGCTTCCTTTCCCTTAGTGCAGTCCTCCTTCACTTACCTCATCCTTCCATTTTGCTTTTAAATGTCCTTATTTCTTCTGAGAAATCCTCACTTCCTGTTCTTCTGTCTGTAACTCCACACAGTAATGCAAGGCTTTCTCCCTGGTGTGGAGTGTCGTGCTTGCCCCCTCCCTTGGACTACCGGAGAGTCAGGACACTCTCTACGCTGCAGATAGAGAAAGGAGCTGTGTGTTAGTGGGCGTCCTGACTCTCCTGTAGTCCAAGGGAGCGGGCGAGCACGACACTCCACACCAGGGAGAAAGCCTTGCATTACTGTGTGGAGTTACAGACAGAAGAACAGGAAGTGAGGATTTCTCAGAAGAAATAAGGACATTTAAAAGCAAAATGGAAGGATGAGGTAAGTGAAGGAGGACTGCACTAAGGGAAAGGAAGATATTTGGGGAAAAAAATTACAACCCCTTTAACTGTATATAAACTTGCATACTCTAACTTGCATCTCATCTTTTTCTGTTTCAGGATACCCGGGAATATGAGGTGTCAATTTGAAGATGAACTATGGGTACAACATGGGGCGGGTGGGGTTATACATGAGGGATATTCCAAATTATACACAGACTGAGGGTCTCAATTTTACAGATCGCAATCACAAGCTGCACAGTCCCTCACCGTGCGATCGTCTGTCATGTGACCTTTCACCATCAGCCACAGAGTTCTAAACACCTGCCCTTCTCCTTTTAAAAAAAAAAAAAAGGAGCCACCGTCTTGGCGAAGACCACGATTGGCTCCGCCTCCTTGAAATAGCACAGGAAGCTCTTCTGACCAATTGTAAAAAGAGAAAAAATAAATTGATTGCGGGGAATCACTTGGCTCACCAGGACAAAATCTTGGACCTTTTTGTCACGCTGGGTGCCGATCTCTAAGAAAATTACACGCGTTGTCCGCCACCCTCTTCCGTATTCCGCCTCGATTTACGGCAACGTGATGGAAACCCCCCCCCCCCCTATGTGACGAAACCATTGTGCTTGTGTTAAACATTTTTGTAAGTGCCAAATTTTTGGTTAATTTTTTTTTTTTTGATATTTCGAAGCACAACTCCATAAATGGGGAGGTGTGTTCGTTTTGGACTTTTTAAAACTTTCAATTATGTTTATGGGGAAAAAAAAAAAGTGTTGTAAAAACGTAAAAAAAAAAATTATATAAAAAAAAAAAAATCAGGGAGATATTTGACCTGTACATATAGATAGAATTCACTCTTGGTCTCCAAGAACATGGCTGCCCTTGCCCAGCTCCAAAACACGCTTGTTGGTGTCGCGTCTGTTTAAAACTCTGTGCCTTCACCCATTCCGATCTCTCCATCGTTCATCACCCCCTGTCAAATGTCATTTGTGCCAAAGTAATAATGCGATGTCTGTTGCTCCAGAGGGAGTTACTTCGAAAAAACCATGAAGCCATTAAAAAAAAAAAACCTCCAGCGTCCAAGTCCGTTGGCCAGCCCCCATTGTCACACAGTGTTGCTCTTTTCACTGTTCCTCTGCCAGAATGGGTCAGAGATTATCGCTCAGCTGTACAGCTTCATCACACTTCCATTTTTATTTTTTTATTATTATTTATTGGTTGAATCAACTTTGTCCAGGAGATTCAAACAAGGCCAACAAAAACTGCGCTACGGAGCGCCTGAAAATGGGCGTGTTTAAATCTCCCCCGCATTGTCTGTCTTCGTCACCTTTTGCTTCTTGAACTTGCTTTATTTTCAGGCAATAAAGAGCGAGATTTGTAAAACGCGGTCTCCTGTTTTCTGTGTGACTCTACTATAAAAGGAAAGCATATTAGGTAGATTCAGGTACGGGCGCGCAGTTTTAAGACAGCGTAGCCTAGCGTGTTTACACTACGCCGCCTTAAGTAAGAGAGGCAAGTACATGATTCTCAAGGCACTTACCTCCTTACTTAGGGTGGCGTAGTGTAAACGCGGCGGGCGTAAGGACGCCTAATTCAAATGGGTTGGAGGGGGGCGTGTTTAATGGTAATAAGGCTTGACCTCACGTTTTTGATGCTTTATGGCTACTGCGCATGCGCCGGGCGCCTACATTCCTCAGTGCGCATCGTGGCTAAGTACGCCGTACCGGCCTATTGATTTCGACGTGGACGTAAACGACGTAAATCCCGATTCGCAAACGACGTAAAAATTTAGAATTTCGCGGCGGGAACGGCGGCCATACTTGACATTACTATTCTACTAGAGCCTAGCTCTAACTTTACACGGCCTATCTCTTACATAAAAATACTGCGTCAGCCTGGCGTACGTTCGTGAATCGGCGTATCCCCTCATTTACATATTCTACGCCGAACGCAATGGAAGCGCCACCTAGCGGCCATCCAAAATATTGCAATCTAAGATAGGACGGCGCAAGCCGTCGTATCTTAGATAGGTTTAAGCGTTTCTCTGTTTGAGCATACGCTTAAACTTAGGTCGGCGTAGATTCTGAGTTAGGTCGCGTATCTACTGATAAGCCGGCCTAACTCTTTGTGAATCTACCTATATGTCCACACCATTAGCTAGATTCAGAGAGAGTTAGGCCGGCGTAGTAGATACGGCGACGTAACTCTGAATCTGCGCAGTCGTAAGTTTGAGAATACACTTAAACTGAGATACACTTAAACCTAGCTAAGATACGACAGCCTGCGCCGTCGTATCTTAGGGTGCAATATTTAGGCTGGCCGCTATGTGGCGCTTCCGTTGAGTTTGGCGTAGAATATGTAAATGACTAGATACGCCCATTCACGAACGTACGTGCGCCCGTCGCAGTAAAGATACGCCGTTTCTGTAAGGCGATTTCAGGCGTAAAGTTATTCCTTCAAATAGCTGGACTAGTCAATGTTAAGTATGCCCGTCGTTCCCACGTGACAATTTGACGTCATTTGCGTAAGTCGTCCGTGAATGGGGCTGGACGTCATTTACGTTCACGTCGAAACCAATACGTCCTTGCGGCGTACTTTGGAGCAATGCACACTGGGATATGTACACAGACAGCGTAAAAAACGTCAATCACGTCGGGTCACAAGTAATATACATAAAACACGCCCCCCACATCCTTATTTGAATTAGGCGCGCTTACGCCGGCCAATTCACGATACACCGACGTAACTTAGGAGGCAAGTGCTTTGTGAATACAGCACTTGCCTATCTAACGTACGGCGGCGTAGTGTAAATGCCATACGCTACGCCGCCTTAAAGATGCGCGCCCCTACCTGAATACAGCTACATGTATCACTATGACCAGGCCAGACTGCTGGGACCCAAATCGGAACACAGTCACTATTAACCACTTAAGACCCGGACCAAAATGCAGGTAAAAGGACCCGGCTAGTTTTTGCGATTCGGCACTGCGTCGATTTAAGAGACAATTGCGCGGTCGTGCGACGTGGCTCCCAAACAAAATTGACGTCCTTTTTTCCCCACAAATAGAGCTTTCTTTTGGTGGTATTTGATCACCTCTGCGGTTTTTATTTTTTGCGCTATAAACAAAAATAGAGCGAAAATTTGGAAAAAAAAAATCAATATTTTTTCCTTTTTGCTATAATAAATATCCCCCAGAAAGATATAAAAAAAATATTTTTTTGCCTCAGTTTAGGCCGATACGTATTCTTCTACATATTTTTGGTTTAAAAAAAATAAATAAAATCGCAATAAGCGTTTATCGATTGGTTTGCGCAAAATTTATAGCGTTTACAAAATAGGGGATAGTTTTATTGCATTTTTAGAATTTTTTTTTTTACTACTAATGGCGGCGATCAGCGATTTTTTTCATGACTGCGACATTATGGCGGACACTTCGGACAATTTTGACACATTTTTGGGACCATTGTCATTTTCACAGCAAAAAATGCATTTAAATTGCATTGTTTATTGTGAAAATGACAGTTGCAGTTTGGGAGTTAACCACAGGGGGCGCTGTAGGAGTTAGGGTTCACCTAGTGTGTGTTTACAACTGTAGGGGGGTGTGGCTGTAGGACTGACGTCATTGATCGTGTCTCCCTATAAAAGGGATGACACGATCGATGCGCCGCCAGAGTGAAGCACGGGGAAGCCGTGTTTACATACGGCTCTCCCCGTTCTTCAGCTCCGGGGAGCGATCGCGACGGAGCGGCTATAAACGAATAGCCGCGCCCTCATCCCGGATCGCTCCCCGAGGGAATCCGACCGCCGCATGTACCGGGGGGGGGGGGGGTCCCGATCGGACCCCCGACCCGCGGAAAGGCAGGGACGTACATGTACGCCCATATGCCTGTACGTGCCATTCTGTGGACGTATATATACATGCGGCGGTCGGCAAGTGGTTAAGGTGAAAAAACATCCGATGCTTACAGGGCACTTTACTGCCGACACTCCAGTGTAAAAGTGCCCTAAATGAGCTCCTTACCAGCTGCTCTGACACCACAAGGAGACCATCAGACACCTTGCTGCCATCTACACCATGCAAAGGTTCCACGGTCGTCTCCTAATCCAACATAGGCTCCATGGAGGAAGTACAGAGAAAGATCCACATAGTTTAGTTTTATTAAATGATAAAATCACAAACAAATGTTGAAGAAATTACACAGCCTATTACAAACAACCAGCAGCTTCACGAGATCAGGCCGACTTTCAGAAGAACGTCATGTGTGAGGCCCCCTCCCAACGCGTTTCTGTGTAAACAGGGTCGTGTGGGGATAGAAAGCTCACACGGGAGGTCAAGACTTGTATACAGCCCAAAAGGGGGCTTAGGACACCTGTGCATGTGGTTTGTACAGGGGCGGACTGACAAGTCATGCGGCCCCCGGGCAATAGAAGATTATGGGGCCCCCGGGCTTACAGATGGCCACCACGCCAGGAGGCATTGCATAGGCAGGGCAGCTAAAATCTCAGGATTTTCACATCGAAACATGTCGGTTTTGGACATATCAGGGACAGATGTAAAAAAATAAAAAATAAAACATTTTTATATACTGTCCCTGGTTTTATTGAGCCTGGCAACCCAGATGGGGCCCCCTAGTGGCATGGGGCCCTCGGGCAGTGCCCGAGAGTCCTAATGGTCAGTCCACCCCTGGGTTTGTACAATCTTTGTACATGGACCCAATATATAATCCAATGCCCCACAATTTGGCCTATTACTAAACATTACCTTGTATCAATTAATTTGTAATATTAATTTTGCACATTGCGGTTTGAGAGTATAACAATGGTCTACTTTTATTTATGAATGGTCTGCAATGGCAATGCACTAGACTGGTGCACACTCCGTTTTCCCAACAGGGTGGCAAGCAGGATACCAAGTACTGGAGCACACATTCACCGATTGTTGGCACTGTAACTGGGGGGTAAATCCAACAGGAACAGAACGGGAAATCTTTTGGGGCGCCTGTTCTGGTGTTCCGATTTTAAAAGAAGATTTCCTCTCACTTCCTGTTGTGCTTCTGGGGCAGGAAGTGAAGGCAATTGTCAAGGACTGTTAGATATATTTGAAAAATCAACATGCATGGAGCTTCTCAAATGGTGCAAACACAAGAATGCAGAATGCCCACAGCCAATCAGAATCCTCCTTGAGCTAATCTACCTTCAGTAACACAAGGTCAGATTATGGTTACTGTGGAACGTTTGAGTCCGCTTTAAGAATATTCTTAAAATTGTAGACAAAGAACTATTTAAAAAAAAAAAAAAGGAAGTCTCATTTGCTACTTTATGTAAAAAACAAAAAAAAAATACAAATGGCTCTGATTTGTGCGATCGTTCTATGGCGTTTCCCCATGAGAAACGGGGAATTCTGTGCACGGGAGATCATTAAAGAAACATTCCTGGATTTTCTTTTTATCAGTTACATAAAAAGGAGATTTTTTTTTTTTTTTTTGCTCCAATTTGCACCCCTGCTCAGGCATTATTGAGAATGGGGCTGAGTTCCTCTTTTGCCATCTGGAGAATGGACCACGGATGGACCGACGGGCTGCAAGACATTCTGGGAGTCGAAGTGTCCCATCGGCATTTGGTTAAAAAGTTCATCCACCTGCAAGAGGTACAAGACATAGCGTCAGCCACAACCCACATGGGCGAGTCTGTGCATCATCCGCGTTATGCAATTACGTGGTGGGAGTTTTTACCGGTAACCTCATCACCAATAAACGTGTACATCGTCCTGCTTGACAACTGCCGCCAGACCTACTGTATGTACTGTAAGAGCCCAGGCTGATGTGACAACACACTCCTAGGAGGCAGGATCAGGACAGCCTGCATCACGTGATAATGCACTCCTAGGAGGTGGTAACATGACAGGAGTGCATCATCACATGATGCAGGCTAGGGGGCAGGTCTATGACAGCCTGCATCACGTGATAATGCACTCCTAGGGGGTGGTATGACAGGAGCGCATCATCACACGATGCAGGCTAGGGGGCAGGTCTATGACCGCCTGCATCACGTGATAATGCACTCCTAGGAGGTGGTATGACAGGAGCGCATCATCACATGATGCAGGCTAGGGGGCAGGTCTATGACCGCCTGCATCACGTGATAATGCACTCCTAGGGGGTGGTATGACAGGAGCGCATCATCACACGATGCAGGCTAGGGGGCAGGTCTATGACAGCCTGCATCACGTGATGATGCACTCCTAGGAGGTGGTATCATGACAGGAGTGCATCATCACATGATGCAGGCTAGGGGGCAGGTCTATGACCGCCTGCATCACGTGATAATGCACTCCTAGGGGGTGGTATGACAGGAGCGCATCATCACACGATGCAGGCTAGGGGGCAGGTCTATGACAGCCTGCATCACGTGATGATGCACTCCTAGGAGGTGGTATCATGACAGGAGTGCATCATCACATGATGCAGGCTAGGGGGCAGGTCTATGACCGCCTGCATCACGTGATAATGCACTCCTAGGAGGTGGTATGACAGGAGCGCATCATCACATGATGCAGGCTAGGGGGCAGGTCTATGACCGCCTGCATCACGTGATAATGCACTCCTAGGGGGTGGTATGACAGGAGCGCATCATCACACGATGCAGGCTAGGGGGCAGGTCTATGACAGCCTGCATTACGTGATGATGCACTCCTAGGAGGTGGTATCATGACAGGAGTGCTTCATCACACAATGCAGGCTAGAGGGCAGGTCTATGACAGCCTGCATCACGTGATAATGCACTCCTAGGAGGTGGTATTATGACAGGAGTGCTTCATCACACAATGCAGGCTAGGGAGCAGGTCTATGACAGCCTGCATCAGGTGATGATGCACTCACAGGGGGCAGGTCTATGACAGCCTGCATCACATGATAATGCACTCCTAGGAGGTGGTATCATGACAGGAGTGCATCACCACATGATGCAGGCTAGGGGGCAGGTCTATGACAGCCTGCATCAGGTGATGATGCACTCCCAGGGGGCGGGTCTATGACAGCCTGCATCACGTGATAATGCACTCCTAGGAGGTGGAGTGACAGGAGCGCATCATCACATGATGCAGGCTAGGGCGCAGGTCTATGACCGCCTGCATCACGTGATAATGCACTCCTAGGGGGTGGTATGACAGGAGCGCATCATCACACGATGCAGGCTAGGGGGCAGGTCTATGACAGGCAGCCTGCATCACGTGATGATGCACTCCTAGGAGGTGGTATCATGACAGGAGTGCATCATCACATGATGCAGGCTAGGGGGCAGGTCTATGACCGCCTGCATCACGTGATAATGCACTCCTAGGGGGTGGTATGACAGGAGCGCATCATCACACGATGCAGGCTAGGGGGCAGGTCTATGACAGCCTGCATCACGTGATGATGCACTCCTAGGAGGTGGTATCATGACAGGAGTGCATCATCACATGATGCAGGCTAGGGGGCAGGTCTATGACCGCCTGCATCACGTGATAATGCACTCCTAGGGGGTGGTATGACAGGAGCGCATCATCACACGATGCAGGCTAGGGGGCAGGTCTATGACAGCCTGCATTACGTGATGATGCACTCCTAGGAGGTGGGTCTGACAGCCTGCATCACGTGATAATGCACTCCCAGGGGGCAGGTCTATGACAGCCTTCGCCAAATGAGTGGCTACTGGCGCTGCCACCCATAGCTGCACACCATGATTGCTGAGGTGAGAAGTACATGTACAAGGTAGACTTTTCCTATATGCATGACAGCCTGAATGCACAGCCTCACTTGAACCCCAAAAGGAGGACAGGCGAGGGAGTGGAGCATCTGCGGGAGGGGGGGGGGGGCAGCACTGAATACAGAGATCTGTGCCTTACACATTACGATATTAAATGTATTTTTAAAAATGTAAGCAGTGTAGGTACCCAAATCTAACCCGTCTCTTACAAATGGCAGTACAGCAGAATTCTGGGAGAATGAAAAGCAGCACAATGCCAATCAGGTGTGTGGCAGTGCCCATTTCGTTAAGAGCCATGCTGATAGGAGGAGAGAGAGAAGAGTGACAGATCAGCTAAATTAGTCTGCTGCTTTTCAATTTATTGTCCAGTCACAGGCTGGGGAAGTGACAAGATCTGTACACTCTGTAGGCCCCATACACACTATTAGATTTTCTGCAGATTTTTGTCTTCAGATTTACCAAAAACCACGTAGTGCAAGGGACTGCCTGATTGCATACACATTGAAAACTCTTTAGGTTTTACCTCATATATGTTTTTTGTAAATCTGAATACAAAAATCTGCAGAAAATCTAATAGTGTGTATGGGGGTTTACTGAACTACAGAAGAGGAAAAACCAGGTCTCCTGGCAGACAGGACTGGCAGAGCGGAGTAAATCTCAGGACTGGAGATATAGATATTTTGTAGAACTTACCCCATAGAGGTAGGCTTCCCTGGGAGCGGCGCTTGGACATGATCCATCTGCAGATCAAACAATTATTTCATTAATGTGTTTAATTAGACTTTCCGATTTACTGATCCTAAAAATTCTCTTGTAGCTTCTACTAAATCATATGTACCGTTCCTTTGTAGGCCCCTGTGAAATGTTCTATAGTACATACAGGCTTACTGCAAGTATTTTCCTCCATTGCCCGAGACATGGATATCTGATGGACGATCTGCATAGGATTCTAACTCCCCCATAACCGCATCTGTTACCATCCCTGTAACCCCAACACTAACCTCTCTTGTACCCCAACACCAAGCCCCCCCTGGAACCCCAAAACTATCCCTGCCTATAACCCTAACCCACCCGAAACCCTAACTCCTCCGTAACTACATCTGTTACCATCCCTGTGACCCCAACACTAACCTCTCGTACCCCAACACCAAGCCCCCCCCCTGTAACCCCAACTATCCCTTCCTATAACCCCAAAACTATCCCTTCCTATAACCCCATACCCCCCCCCCCCCCCAAACCCTAACTCCTCCATAACTACATATGTTACCATCCCTGTAACCCCAACCTCAGCCCCAGAACCCTTAACCCCCATAATCCCATCTGTTACCATCCCTGTAACCCCAACACTAACCTCTCTTGTACCCCAACACCAAGCCCCCCCTGTAACCCCAAAACTATCCCTTCCTATAACCCAACACTAACCCCCCCCCCCTGTAACCCCAAAACTATCCCTTCCTATAACCCCAAAACTATCCCTTCCTATACCCCCCCCCCCCCCCGAAACCCTAACTCCTCTGTAACTACATATGTAAACATACCTGTAACCCCAACCTCAGCCCCAGAACCCTTAACCCCCATAATCCCATCTGTTACCACCCCTGTAACCCCAAAACTATCCCTTCCTATAACCCAACACTAACCCCCCCCCCTGTAACCCCAACTATCCCTTCCTATAACCCCAAAACTATCCCTTCCTATAACCCCATACCCCCCCCCCCCCAAACCCTAACTCCTCCATAACTACATATGTTACCATCCCTGTAACCCCAACCTCAGCCCCAGAACCCTTAACCCCCATAATCCCATCTGTTACCATCCCTGTAACCCCAACACTAACCTCTCTTGTACCCCAACACCAAGCCTTCCCTGTAACCCCAAAACTATCCCTTCCTATAACCCAACACTAAACCCCCCCCCTGTAACCCCAAAACTATCCCTTCCTATAACCCCCCCCCCCGAAACCCTAACTCCTCTGTAACTACATATGTAAACATACCTGTAACCCCAACCTCAGCCCCAGAACCCTTAACCCCCATAATCCCATCTGTTACCACCCCTGTAACCCCAAAACTATCCCTTCCTATAACCCAACACTAACCCTCCCCCCCTGTAACCCCAAAACTATCCCTTCCTATAACCCCAAAACTATTCCTTCCTATAACCCTATATCCCCCCCCCCCCGAAACCCTAACTCCTCCGTAACTACATATGTTACCATCCCTGTAACCCCAACCTCAGCCCCAGAACCCTTAAACCCCCTAAATCCAATCTGTTACCACCCCTGTAACCCCCAACACTAACCTTTCTTCTAACCCAACACTAAGCTCCCCCTCCGTAGTTCCAAAACTATCCCTTCCTATAACCCTAACCCCCCACGAAAACCTAACTCCCCCATAACCCCATCTGTTACTATACCTGTAACCTCAACACTAACCTGTCTTATGACCCAACACTAAGCCCCCCCTGTAATCCCAAAACCATCCCTTCCTATAACCCCAACACCCCCCCTGAAACCCTAACTCCTCTGTAACTACATCGGTTAGTATCCCTGTAACCCCAACCTCAGAACCCACAACACCCCCATAAGCCCATCTGTTACCATCCCTGTATCCTCCAACGCTAACCTTTTATAGCCCAACACTAAGACCCCCCTCCCCGTAAACCCAAAACTATCCATTTCTATAACCCTAACCCCCACCCCCTGAAACATCAACTCCCCTATAATCCCATCTGTTACCATCCCTGTAACCCCAACACTAACCTTTTATAACCCAACACAAAAATCCCCCTGCAACCCCAAAACTATCCCTTCCTATAACCCCAACTCCTCCATAATCCCATCTGTTACCATCCCTGTAACCCTAACCTTTCTTGTAACCCAACACCAAGCCCCCCCTGTAATCCCAAAACTATCCCTTCCTATAACCCCGACACCCCCCCTGAAACCCTAACTCCTCTAACTACATTTGTTAGCATCCCTGTAACCCCAACCTCAGCCCCGGAACCCACAACACCCCCATAATGCCATCTGTTACACCATCCCTGCAACCCCAACCTTATAACCCAACACTGAACCCCCGTAATCCCAAAACGATCCCTTCCTTTAGCCCCCCCGAAACCCTAACTCGCCCATAACCCCAGCATTATCCTTTCCTGTAACCCAACACTAAACCCCCCCCCCCCTGTAACCCCAAAACTATCCCTTCCTATAACCCTTCGGAAACCCTAACGCCTCCATAACTACATCTGTTACCATCCCTGTAACCCCAACATTAACCTCAACACCAACCCTCCCTATATAATTCAAAATCATAAGAGCCCTGTCAGACGGGGCACGTCCGTTTTAAACGGACTCGGCTTGCTCAGCGAGGATCGAGCCACCGATTCCCACTGAGCTGGCAGATGGGTGCACATGCTCAGTAACTCAAATACGGGTGATCCCAAGAAACAACGTCACTGAAACTGAGGTCGGAGATGCGGGACGGTCCCAGAATGCGGGATGGTCCCAGCATATCCGGGACAGTTGGCATCCATGTTCCTGTTATGGGATGTGTCAGGTGTCTCCCAGCTGTGCTCCCTACTTCACCCTTCCACATATTTGTCTGTTGGCGACAAGAGGCTGTGCCGACACACGTTGCTCAGACATTGCCACCTTTAGCACACGGGTCCAGAGCAATCATGTGCAAGCAGTGTTGGCATCAGAGCATGTAGATCGGAAGAGGCTCAAAAAAGCCAGAGAAGACACAATGGGCCAGATTCAGAGAGGAGTTACGACGGCGTATCTCCGGATACGCCGTCGTAACTGAGTTGCGGGGTCGTATCTATGCGACCGATTCATAGAATCAGTTACGCATAGATTTCCCTAAGATCCGACCGGCGCAAGTCTCTTGCACCGTCGTATCTTAGGCTGCATATTTACGCTGGCCGCTAGGTGGCGCTGCCGTCAATTTAGGAATATGCAAATTAGGTAGATACGCCGATTCAGAAACGTACGTCCGCCCGGCGCATTTTTTTATGTCGTTTACGTTAGGCTTTTTCTGGCATAAAGTTACCCCTGCTATATGAGGCGTACGTTCCCACGTCGAATTTTGAAAATTTTACGTCGTTTGCGTAAGTCGTCCGTGAATGGGGCTGGACGTAATTTACGTTCACGTCGAAACCAATACGTCCTTGCGGCGTACTTTGGAGCAATGCACACTGGGATATGTCCACGGACGGCGCATGCGCCGTTCGTGAAAAACATCAATCACGTCGGGTCACGATTCATTAACATAAAACACTCCCCCCTGTTCCTCATTTGAATTAGGCGCGCTTACGCCGGCCCATTTACGTTACGCCGACGTAACTTAGGAGGCAAGTGCTTTGGGAATACAGCACTTGCCTCACTATCTTACGTCGGCGTAGTGCAAATGGGATGCGCTACGCCGGCAGAAAAATACGCCGCAGTACGTGAATCTACCCCTAAATGGTTATCCAGTTCCAGTTTCTCTACTTGTTAAGTGTAGTAACCCATTCAGCCAAACAGAATCCATCTTGTACTGGTCCACCTGCGGTAGAGTGTATTCTGATTGGTTGCTTTTGGGTAACTCTTTAATAAAGCCGTGAATGACTTACAAGGATGGGATTCCCAGATTCAGTTCCACTGAAGCCCAACTTGGCCTCTAGAACCAGTTATACCAGGGCGGTCCAACTGGTTGCCCATGGGCTGCTTGCATTTTGCGAGGGGCCTTTTGCAGCTTGCGAGGCCCCAGCTAGACTGTAGAACAAAAAACAAGCTTCCTGCTCTCCATTATGGTGTTCAGAGACTGTTGAACCTTCACTGCTCCACTTCAGAGACATGACAACACCAAGCTTTGCTGCCCTCTTAAGGCTGTAGAGCCCCAAATATTAAATGTAGTAGTAAACAAAGCACACACAAGCCTAATGGATTATCATGGCAGACCAGGGCTCAAGTCCTGCTGGAACGCGTGGGAACGGAGTTCCTGCACTTTTTTCACAGCAGGAACGCAGTTCCCTTTGCAGGACTAGAGCAGCTGAGCCGCCCGAGCCGATCCTTCACTAAGCGGCGATGAATGAATGAATGAATGAATGAATGAATGAAAAACTTATAAAGCGCGGCGCATGCGAACTGAATCGCTTCTGGGCGCTAGTTGTTCGTGTCTCATGTCATCAAAAGAGCAGAGTTTTGATTCGTCTTCTGAAAGTCAGGTGGTTTTCCTCCAACCGAATGCTGGTTGGTAAAGCGTTCCATAGTCTAGGACCCTGAAAAGCAAACCTTCTTTCTCCTTTGGACTTGTATTTGGTTTTTGGTACCCTGACCAGATTTTGGTCGGTGGATCGCAGAACGCGATTCGAATTGTGAGGTTCTATCTTGTCGCAAAGATATTGCGGAGCCTTCCCATGGATGCACTTATGTGTCAGGCAGAGTGCTTTAAATGCAATTCTGTCTTTTACTGGCAGCCAGTGAAGGGTTCTCAACGAAGGTGAGATTGATTCCCATTTTTTTTTCCCAGTCACCAGTCTGGCGGCCGTATTCTGAACGACTTGCAGACGGGAGATTTGGTACTTTGGGAGTCCGAGGTAAAGGGCATTTGCATAGTCCAGTCTGGAATTCACGATTGTTCCCACCACGACTGCTACGTCTTCTTTGGGGATAAATGGAATAAGTCTGCGTAGTAGGCGCAACAGATGGTGCGCTCCGCTGACTACTGACCCTATTTGTGCGTCCATTGTCATGAAGGTGTCGAAGATGACCCCGAGACTTTTGACTTTGGAGCTAGGGGTGATGATTTGGCCCAGAATGGGCGGGGGTGTCCAGGTTGTTGCCAGTTGACTCTTTCGGCTGGCGTGAAACATAAGGAGTTCTGTTTTTGAACTGTTGAGTTTAAGATAACTCTTAGTCATCCAGTTTTCTATCAAAGAGAGACATTTCTCTAAACTGAGATGATGATCCTTTTTGTTGCAGATGCGAAAATACAGTTGCGTATCGTCTGCATAAGAGTGATAGAGTAGTTCTTGGCTACTGATAATATCAAAGAGAGGGCGAAGATAGATGTTGAAAAGCACCGGTGACAGGGGGGATCCTTGGGGGACTCCACATGACACCGTGCGCTTTTCCGACGTGAAACAACCCAATTTAACTGTTTGTGATCGGTTTTCAAGAAAGGAAGAAAACCATGGTAAATCACCTTCTGCGACTTCTGCTACCTCGGCCAGTCGCATCAGTAACAGTTTGTGGTCTACCGTGTCAAAGGCTGCGCTTAGGTCCAGCAGAACCAGGAGACAAGATTCTCCTTCGTCTGCGGCCTCGAGGGCATCGTCCCATATTTTGAGTAAGGCCGTTTCTGTCCCGTGTCCGGGACGGAAGCCTGATTGTAATGGATCCAGTAGATTGTGGGTATCTAGATGCTGTTGCAGCTGTTGTACCACTACTTTCTCCATTATCTTGGAGAGAACATTAAGGCCTGTTATGGGACGGCGGTGAGTTGGGTCCTTGGGATCCAGGTTAGGTTTTTTCAAGATGGGCTGGATTGTGCCCTCTTTCAACAGGGATGGCACTGTGCCTTCCTTAAATGACTGGTTTATAAGCTGTGTGATGGGTGGTGCCAGGATGTCGGCACATTCCTTCAGCAGTTTGGTGGGGATGATATCATTGGGCGATGTGCTGTTCCGCAAAGCACCAATGATATTTTTTGTGGTATCGATGGAGATCGGTTCCAGAGTGAACTTTGTTGATTGTAGAGCGTTTCTGTGGGTGTTTTGTGGTTGATTGACGGTGGGGTTGAGGGGGGTATTGTTTTGCATGATGCTTTCCCGGATTCTTTCAATTTTGTTGATGAAGAAATCCGATAGTTCATTGCAGAACTCTTGGGTGTCTGAGTTGGGGACTTCAAGACATCCTGGGTTCATGGTCTGGGTGACCATCTTGAAGAGTTCGCGGGGGCGGTTTAGGGCGCTGTTAATCGCCAAAGAAAAATGATGTTTCTTGGCTTTGAAGATTTCTTTATGATATCGTGTTGTTATTGCCTTGTAGATGATGAGGTTATCCTCTGCAGGACTTCTTTTCCAGGCGGCTTCCGCCCTTCTGCGCTCTTGCTTCAGAAGCGACAGCTGGTTGTTGAACCAGCCGGACTTTCTTTTTCGGATGCAGGCTTTGCGTTTCTGTGCTACTAAATCGGCTGACTGTAGCAGGGCTGCGTTTATGGCGTCCAGTGTATCTGCGGCTGTTTGATGTGGATGGATTGTTTTGATTCTGTTTCCCAAGGTAGATTTGAAGAGTTCCGAATGGAGCTTCTTCTGAGATCTAGCCCAGTGTATTGTCACCGGCTTGGGTGCTTTTATCACTGGGGGAATTTTGGAGATTATGAAATTAATTGCATGGTGGTCTGTCCATGGCAATGGTTCATTTTCTAAAATGCTTATTTTCAGATTTTGTCTGAAAATTAGGTCCAGCTCAAGTCACTGTCAGGGGCAGGCGAACCTTAGTAATCCAATGTCAAGCAAGTTCTTTCTAAATCCCGCGATAACTCCCGGCAGACCTCCGCAATGTCTCCTGGGAACAATGACAAAAGCTCCCAGGAGACATTGCGGCATCGAGGAAGTGATGGAATACCCGCACACTACCCGATGAATCCATATACAGGAAGGCGGTCAGTAACAAAGGATTACTAAGGTACAGTGGTTCGGAAAAAAAAAAATTACATTTAGTAATTATGCATATGAGCGTATCATTTTTTTTTTTTTTTTGGTGGGAGTTTCCACACTTTTTTCCCCAGGACTTGACCCCTGTGGCAGACCATTTAGTAATAAAAGTAGATAGGTGCTATACTCTCAAACAGCAATGTGCAAAAGCTCATTAGCCAATTCCAGATCTCCAATGCACAGTCTTCCATAGGAATAAACCTCTCAGGTCAAGCGTTTCAAGGCAACTCCCCTCTTCATCAGGGGCTCTGATGAAGAGGGGACTCCCCTTGAAACATGTTAACTATACTTGACCCAAGTTCATTCTTCCCATGTAAGAAAGCATGTGCATTAGATCTCACGTGACTAGATCTGGGATTCATTGTTGAGCTTTTGCACATTGCGGTTTGAGAGTATAATAATTGTCTACTTTTATTAATAAAATGGTTTTCAATGTTAATGCTCTAGGCTGGTCTACCCTCTCTTTTCCCAGCTGGACAGTACCCACACAAGCAGAGGCGGCTCTGGGCTTTGTGAGGCCTTAGGCAAAAACTTAGACATGAGGCTCCACTCACGCCCATAATGGGAAAATAATTCAAGCAATCAAAATTATTGCAGAAACGGATCCAGCACACAGGTGATCAGCACCACTGCCAGGGCACCCCCCTCACCCATCAGACATATTCAGCCAATGCGGAGGGGGGGGGGGAAGAGGGGGAGGTGAGAAAGAGAGAAGGGTGATAGAGATCCGATGGCGCCAACATTAGTATTGATTACAGGCAAATGAGGCCGCCGCGAGGCCTCTGTGAGGGCGAGGCCTTAGGCCAGGGCTCGACAAATCCCGGGCGCCAGGGCGACTAGAAATAGGGTCCTGGCAACTTGGCTTGAAAGGGGGGCAAAAAAAATATATTTTTTTTTTGTGAGCTGGCGCCATCTGGTGGTGAGCCGTTGGTATTACACGTTATTACCACCAGATGTGAGCTGGCGCCATCTGGTGGTGGCCGTTGGTATTACAAGTTAAGCATTACAAGTTAAACAGCAATTCTAATGTAATTTTTCACTATTTTCACTGCCATCTCCTTCCCTCTAATTAGAACCCCCAAACAATTGTATATATTTTTTATCCCAACACCCTAGAGAATAAAATGGCGATCCTTGCAATACTTTCTGTCATGCCGTATTTGCGCAGCGGTCTTACAATCGCACTTTTTTGGGAAAAAATTACACTTTTTTTAATTAAAAAATAAGACAACAGTAAAGTTATCCCCATTTTTTTTTTAATATTATGAAAGATAATGTTACGCCGAGTAAATTCATACCCAACATGTCACGCTTCAAAATTGCGTCCGCTCGTGGAATGCCGACAAACTTTTACCCTTTAAAATCTTCATAGGCGACGTTTAAAAAAAATCTACAGGTTGCATGTTTTGAGTTACAGAGGAGGTCTAGGGCTAGAATTATTGCTCTCGCTCTACCAATCACGGTGATACCTCACGTGTGGTTTGAACACCGTTTACATATGCGGGCGCTGCTCACGTATGTGTTCGCTTCTGCGTGCAAGCTCGTCGGGACGGGGTGCGTTTTCTGGCTCCTAACTTTTTTAGCTGGCTCCTAGATTCCAAGCAAATTTGTCAACCCCTGCCTTAGGCGACCACCTAATTTGCCTAATTAGAGAGCCGCCTCTGCACACAAGGTGGTAGCAGGATACCAAGTAGTGGAGCACAGATTTACAGATTGTCAGCACTGCAACTGGGGGGGGTAAAAAAAAGTTTAAAAAAAAGTAAAAAAAAAAAAAATTGGCCATTACATATACTTAAAATTTAACACGCATGGACATTCTCAATCGGTGCAAAGAGAAATGCAAAATTACCCCCAGCAACCAATCAGAATCCTCCTTCAGCTAATCCATCTTCAGTAACAGTAAATTAGATTGGTTACTATGGCACATTTATTGAGTCGGCTCTGGTGATCTGAGTATTTATAAAATTTAGACGAAAAACCATTTAAAAACAAAAAAGGAAGTCTTTAATTTGCCACTTTAGGAAGAAATAAAAAAAAAAAAAAAAATAAAAAAAAATGCAAAATGGCACTGGTTTGGTCGAGTGTTCTATGGCATTCACAGTGAGAAATGGGGAAATTCTGTGCATGGAGAAACCCATTCCCGTATTTTCTCCCCCCCCAAATCAGTTACATAAAGAATATTTTTTTTACTCCGATTTGCACCCCTGCTCAAGCATTAATAAAAAATGGGGCCGAGTTCCTGTTTTGCAATCGGAGAATGGAGAACGCCTGGACGGAGGGGCTGCAAGACTTTCTGGGAGTCGACGCTTCCCGAGGCCATTTGGTTAAGGAGATCATCCACCTGCAAGAGGTACAAGACATGGTGTCAGTCACAACCACTTAGGCTCCATTCACACCTAGGCGTTTTTACGCCTGAAGCACTACGCTCACAAACGCCAGAGGGATGAAATAACATTATTTGCTATGGTGACTGTTCACACCTGAACGCCGAACGCCGAACGCCCAAACGCCTGTCGCGCGAAGCTCAAACAAGTCCCGGACCTTTTTTTGTCGCGCGTATCGTGCGGTTTGGGCGTATTTGAGCGTTTCCATTTCCCATAGAAAGTAACGGAAACGCTCGATTCAAGCGACTTGCGTGACAACGGGCGTTTGCTACGGGCGTTTCGTCGCTTTAATCAATAGAACTTGTCGCCCATGCGGAAGATTAAAAAAATCTACCAACATAGCAACAAGTGATGAAAAGATGATCATTTTTCCTATTGGCTAAAATAAAAAACGTCGAAGTACAAAAACGTCGGACAACGCTGTATGCAAACGCGCAAATATGCATGCATACGCGCGGAAAAACCGCCCGACCGACGCTCAGGTGTGAATGCAGCCTTACTGCCAATCAAAGCCAACATGGGACTAGTCTAGGCACCATCTGTAGTACGTAATCAAGCGGTGGGGAGTTTTTCTGCCAGTACCCATTTCACCAACAACTTGTGTGGCAACCACCGCCAGACCTACCCCCTGCAAGAGCCCAGGCTGATGTGACAACACAATCCCAAGGGGCAGGATCATGACAGCCTATCACATGATGCACTCCTAGGGGGCGGGATCATGACAGCCTATCACATGATGCACTCCTAGGGGGCGGGATCATGACAGCCTATCACATGATGCACTCCTAGGGGGCGGGATCATGACAGCCTATCACATGATGCACTCCTAGGGTAAGGTGACCAGATTTTTAAAACGAAATCCGGAGACATATTTTTTCTTTACTAGTAATGGCAACAATCAGCCACTCTGCCCGTCGCCGCCCACCTCACAGCCCCTCAAGTCTTACTCTCCGGGCCCCGGCTTCTACTGGATGGGGAGCAGAGGAAGATCACTATGCCAGGGAAGGCAAGGAGATAGGCGGCTGGCCAGGATTTGAGCCAAAGCAGAAGAACATGCGAGCGAAGCTGAATGGGCATGCGCGAGACTGAAGAAATATTCCCTCCGCTCCGACCAGCACATGATCATCAGAAAGGGGGCACAGATAATGGGAAAAATACAACCCCCCCTATGCTAGTAGGCATGGCGGAGCGGGGGGGGAGGGGTGTAATTCGAATTTTTTTATTTTAATTCTGCACTGATTGTCTTTGAAATTGCCCCTGCCCCCTATTAAATCCAATCTGGGGACAAAACCAGGGACAGACTTGGTCCGGGGACAGTGTCCTCAATCAGGGGACTGTCCTCTGAAACTGGGGGATGTCAGGTCACCCTATCCTAGGGGGCGTGTCCATGACAGGCTTTGTCAAAGGAGCATCTACTGGTTGCTGCCACCTATAGCTGTGCACCCACGATTGCTAGAGGTGAGATGTACGTTTACAAGAAGAACTTTTCCTATATGCAGGGCCGTTTTTAAGGTAGGGCAAGAGGGGAAGCTGCCCTGGGCCCGGTCATTGTTGTGGGGCCCAAAGCAGCTGCCAGGGTCATACTTGCCAACTATCCAAGTTTAAATTTCCTTGTCCCTTGACGTTTTAGTCCTGTGTCCTGATATCTCAGTGTGAAGTACTGCTACTAATGCTTCCCAGCTCTGCCCTATTGTGTACAGATGACTCCCCTGCATTCATATGTAAAAAATCGTCATTCATACGTAAACAGGAGCATTCATATGTAAATAGAGGAGGGCGGCGGCATTAATATGTAACTAAAGGCGGCATTCATATGAATATCATGCCCCTCTGCAGTGAAGAGATGATGTGCTGTAACCTCTAGCAACCAATCAGTGAGCAGTATTACTGTGCAGTAATCTCTAGCTACCAATCAAAAAAAAAAATCATGTGCTGTAACCTCTAGCAACTAATCAATGAGCCGTAATGATATGCTGTAACCTCTGGCAACCAGTCAGTAAGTGGTAATGATATGCTGTAACCTCTAGCAACCAGTAAGTGGTAATGATATGCTGTAACCTCTAGCAACCAGTAAGTGGTAATGATATGCTGTAACCTCTAGCAACCAGTAAGTGGTAATGATATGCTGTAACCTCTAGCAACCAGTAAGTGGTAATGATATGCTGTAACCTCTAGCAACCAGTAAGTGGTAATGATATGCTGTAACCTCTAGCAACCAGTAAGTGGTAATGATATGCTGTAACCTCTAGCAACCAGTAAGTGGTAATGATATGCTGTAACCTCTAGAAACCAATCGCAATCGCTGCCTGATCTGATACAGTAAACTGATTTTAAGTCTAGCGGATATTAATTGTATGTCTCAGAGCAGGTGGAGAACAAAATTGCATGGGGAGGGGGGGGTGGGTGTGAGGGGTTGATCACTTTTATTCCTATTATAAGGAATGTAAACATCCCTTGTAATAGGAATGTGTGTGACAGGTCCTCTTTATGGAGAGATGCGTGGTCAATAAGACGCCACATCTCTCCTCCAGGCTGGAAAGCATGAGATCGATTGCGGCTTTGTTGACCTCCGGGTACGGTCCGACTTCCGATGGTCATAGAGATGGCCGGTGACCATCTATATCAGTGGTCTCCAGTGGCTTGATTCATTTAAATGAAGCGCGTCCCCGCGCGGAAATAAACTGCGCATGCTCCGTTTTAAAATTTCCCGCCGTGCTTTGCGCGAAATGACGTCGCAAACAATGTAATTTTTTTTACTTAGACGTGAGTTACGTCCATCCCTATTCACGGACGACTTACGCAAAAAAAAAAAATGACGGCCATACTTAACATGGCAAGTCTATCTATACGTCGCAAAATACCAGCTTTAACTATACGCCGGAAAAAGCCGACTAGAGACAACGTAAGAGAATGCGAGGGCCCCGCGTACGTTCGTGGATCGTCGGAAAATTCTCATTTGCATACCCGACGCGGAAAACTACGCAAACTCCACCCAGCGGACGCCGAAGTATTGCATCTACGATCCGAAGGCGTACGAAGCCGTACGCCTGTCGGATCGAACCCAGATGCCGTCGTATCTTAGTTTGAGGATTCAAACTAAAGATACGACGCGGGTAATTTGAAAGTACGCCGAACGTATCAGTATATACGCCAGCGTATCAGTAGATACGCCGGCGTACTCTCTCTCTGGACCTGGCCCAAAGGGATACTGGGTTCTGTATTCTCTAAAAGGACGGTACTAAAAGGTGGGTAAGGGGTGGAACCATGGGGTGGTGCTCAGAGACAAAAGGTGTGTCAGAAGGGGGGGGGGGGGTTCCTGCACCTATTTGTGAAAAAAAAAAAAAGCCCCGTTTTACCTTTTTAGCATACTCTGGGTCTTCTTGCGGCTGGAATTTTCCGGACTTATGACGATGGCGAGATGTGCTGCAGGCGGAAAAGTCACATGACTGAAGGTGCAGAGACTGTGAATGTTTGGAAAAAAATAAATTTCTACTAGTTTGTATCTCTTACCCCACAGAGATAGACTTCCCATGGCCCGTGTTCGGACATGATCCATCTGCAGAGCAAACAATAATTTCAATAATTTGTTTAATTAGACCCATTTACTGGATGGTCCAAAATCCTCCAAAGCAATTTTCCGCCATTGCCCTAGACATGGACATCCGCCTGATGGACCATTCGCATAGGATTCTGTTGTGGAACTCCAACAACTCCTCCCTGTTACCCCAACCCCATCCCTGTAACATTAACCACTCGTGAAACTCCAACTCTTACCTCCCTGTACCATTAACCCCTCCTGAACACCATGCCTCAAGTGTAAACCCCCCCCCAACACCATCTCTTCCTATAAGCTTAACCACACCCTCCCCGAAAAACCAGACACCAACCCTCCCCGAAAAAAACAGACACCAACCCTCCCCGAAAAAACAGACACCAACCCTCCCCGAAAAAAACAGACACCAACCCTCCCCGAAAAAAACAGACACCAACCCTCCCCGAAAAAAACAGACACCAACCCTCCCCGAAAAAAACAGACACCAACCCTCCCCGAAAAAAAACAGACACCAACCCTCCCCTGAAAAAAACAGACACCAACCCTCCCCGTCAACCCAATACTTCTCTTCCTTGCATCCACAAAACCAACTTTTAGAGCGGCGCGCCAACGTCATCACCTGGCCTCAACTGCTCGTGTTCGGCCAGCTTGTCTGGTAAGACCAGGGCCGCCAGTAGGGGGGTACAGGCAGTACACCTGTAAGGGGCCCGGACGGCAACCCCCCTTTTTAAAAAAATAAATAAAAAATTATCTTTATATATATATATATATATATATATATATATATATATATATATTTTTTTTTTTTTTTTTTTAGATTTTTTTTTTTTATTATTAAATGGCCCAGAGGTCCCCCAGGGCCCTTTAATTTAAAAAAAAGGGGGTTGCCATCCAGGCCCTGGGGACCTCTAGGCCCTTAAATAAATAAAAAAAATATATATATATTAAAAAAACATTTTTTTTTCTTATAAAAATGGGGGTTGCCATCCGGGGCCCTTTAATAATAATAACATATTTATTATATTATATTTTTTATTATTATTATTGGCTCCCGGATGGCAACCCCCATTTTTATAAGAAAAAAAAAATATTTAATATATTTTTTTATTTATTTAAGGGCCTAGAGGTCCCCAGGGCCCCGAATGGCAACCCCCCCCCCCTTTTTAAAAAAATTCTATACACACATATATATATATATATATATATATATATATATAATCAAAAATTCTCCTTTCTAAGGGGCTCAGAGGTCCCCAGGAGCATCCCCCCGCTTCTCAATTTTCTCAATTAGCGGTGGCACCCCCCCCACTTCTCAATTTGAGGCGGCAGCAGCACTCCCCCCCCCCCCCCCAGATCTCTGATCCAGGGGACTCATGCCCTGAAGCTGTGCATGGGGCCCCATAATTCCTAATGGCGGCCCTGGGTAAGATTAAGCAAGCACTAATCTTCCAATACAGTGGGGGAGCCGCCTGTGGATATCATTACAGTGGGGAATATATATATGGTGGTGATCCAAAAAATGTATGTGCGTTATAATTAATCGAAATTAGTTTTTAAATAATAAAAAAAATAAAAAATAAAAGGATTTATCGAACACGAAAATTGTAATCAGTGATAGATAGATAGATAGATAGATAGATAGATAGATAGATAGATAGATAGATAGATAGATAGATAGATAGATATCCCCGAAACATTGATCAACCTGCAGGCACAGTGAAAGAAGTGGGCAAGCCCTTAACTTATGGCAGAGCCGGTAAGAGGTCGATCTTCCCGCTGGCACACAGAGCGATAATGCAAGTGCACATGGGGTCATTAGTGTGTGTCCAGGCACATCCCTATACAAACCGCTATGACGCATACCTTCCAAAATCGACTTTTGCTGGAGCCGGGACTCCTTCTCCCGATTTCTAAACCAAAAAATAAAGACACAATATTTATTTCAGTTAAGGAAAGTCAAAAATGTCACTATTGTAAATAAAAAAATTAATTTAGGCCAAACAATAGTGCATTGCCCGGGTAGTTTTGTTCGTAGAATCTGGAGCACTGACCTCTCCATGCAGTCACTACAGACAAGGTTGTCCTGTAGCCCAGGTGGAGTTGGGACGGAGGAAGGAGCCAGGTGCAGAGGGATATAAGAGTCATGGATCATAAGGCAGACCCGGCCACATCGCAGAGTTAGGGGGAACCAATTGTTAATGGTCAACTGCTGTCCATGGACCACACACCAGCCTCGTCCTCCTGGGGGGAAAAAAATATATATATTACCAGTGCCGGCCCAAGACATTGTGCTGCCTGGGACCAGAAAAAAAATTACGCCAACCAAAAGGACCCCACATTCCTTATTTTATATCATGATAACTAAAGGGGACCCGTCATGGCTCTATACATGTATAAAGGAGTATAAAGAGGACCTGTCATTACTCTTTACATGTAAAGGAATATCAAGAGGACCTGTCATGGCTCTATAAAGGTATATAGGACTATAAAGAGGACCTGCCATGGCTCTATACATGTATTAAGGAGTATAACGAGGGCCTGTCATGGCTCTGTAGATGTATAAAGAGAACCTGTCATGGCTCTATACATGTATATAGAGGAGCTGTCGAGACTCTTTACATGTAAAGGAATATAAAGAGGACCCGTCATGGCTCTATAAATTTATATAGGAGTATAAAGAGGACCTGTCATGGCTCTATACATGTATAAAGGAGTATAACGAGGGCCTGTCATGGCTCTATAGATGTATAAAGAGGGCCTGTCATGGCTCTGTACATACATATAGGCGTATAAAAAAGGACCTGCCATGGCTCTATACATGTATCCAGGAGTATAAAGGGACCTGTGAATTGCCGGCGGCCACAATGAAAAGTGTGAGGGGTACATTTGTATGGCGCCCCCCGGAGTCAATACTTTGTAGAAACGTCTTTCTCTGCAATTACAGCTGCAAGTCTTTTTGGGGGTGTCTCTACCAGCTTTGCACATCTAGAGTGTAATTTTTTCCCATTCTTCTTTGTAAAATATCTCAAGTTCTGTCAGATTGGATGGAGAACGTCTGTGATCAGCAATTTTCAAAGTCTTGCCACAGATTCTCAATGTGATTTAGGTCTGGACTGTGACTGGGCCATTCTAACACATGAATATGCTTTGATCTAAAGTACCATTACATTGTAGCTCTGGCTGTATATTAAGGGACGTTGTCCTGCTGGAAGGTGAACCTCCCCCCCAGTCTCAAGTCTTTTGCAGACTTGAACAGGTTTTCTTCTAAGATTGCACCGTATTTGTCTCCATCCATCTTCCCATCAACTCTGACCAGCTTCCCTGTCCCTGCTGAAGAAAAGCATCCCAGCAAGATGCTGCCACCACCATGTTTCACGGTGGGGATGGTGTGTTCAGGGTGATGTGCAGTGTTGGTTTCCCCCCACACATAGCGTTTTGCTTTTAGGCCAAAAAGTAAAAAATTTGGTCTCATCTGACCAGAGCACCTTCTTCCACATGTTTGCTGTGTCCCCTCCCCCACATGGCTTCTCACAAATGGGACCTCTTATGAATTTTTTTCAACAATGTCTTTCTTCTTGTCACTCTTCCATAAAGGGCAGATTTGTGGAGAGACCACTAATAGTTGTCCTGTGGACAGATTCTCCCACCTGAGCTGTGGATCTCTGCAGCTCCTCCAGAGTTACCATGGACCTCTTGGCTGCTTCTCTGATGAATGCTCTCCTTGCCCGGCCCAGTCAGTTTAGGTGGACGGTCATGTCTTGGTAGGTTTGCAGTTGTGCCATAACCTTTTTTCGGATTTTCGGATGATGGATTGAAAAATGCTCGGAGATTCTTGTGAATTTTTTTTTATATAACCTAACCCTGCTTTAAACTTCTCCATAACTTTATCCCTGACATGCAAGTAATTCATAATGAGCTAGTATGCTAGTCATACTAGCTCATTATGCCCTTACCTTGAAGGGTTTTTTTTGGGGGGGGGGGGTTTTTAAGGAGGGTTTACTTCCTCGTGAATAGACCAACCTGGAGCAGGTGTTCTAGTATATACCAATTCCTGCATGGCATACACTGGGCCACAACATTCTAGCCATGGGGATTATAGGCCCGTGTAACTGGGTGGTAAGGAAAAATAAAGCAATTTTGGACTTTTTAAAAAAAAAACATATTGGATATAAAAAGGAAGTATAGAAGGAGAACTTGACATTGAAGACTTTTGTTTGGACAGGTCTCCTTTCAGAAATTGAGCAGGGCAACAACACCTCTACTGGCGGGTTTAATTTGCTGCATGTAGGGACAGTGCAAAAAGGGGTCTCAAAGGGTCTTACCTAGCAGCTCTAGGTGGCTTTTATTCTGCGGAGGAGAAGGAGGAGGAGGAGGGGTCTGAAGCGGCTTCTGTCAGAGAAAACATGTCATTATAAACAAACCATGCAAGAGGAGTATCTCTAGACATAGTAGGGTACTAAGATAGAGGGTGTAATAAAAAGTCCCACACTCCACTTGAGTGCTTTTGTCATATACCACTTCCTCCCAGTCTGAATATAGATCTCAGATATTCCAACCACTGACAACTACAAAACAAGACGATACTTGTTTGATTGCTGAACATGGACTGTTTATTACACGGGTCTTCAAACTATGGTCCTCCAGTTGTTAAGGAACTACAATTCCCATCATGCCTAGTCATGTCTGTGAATGTCAGAGTTTTACAATGCCTCATGGGATGTGTAGTTCCGCAACAGCTGGGAGGGCCGTAGTTTGAGGATGCCTGGTTTATTAGAACCAAAATACAAGTCTTATATACAGTTAAAGAGGAGGAGTTTCCTACCTCCTGCTCATATTACTCTAACAATACATCTGTAAGCAGAAACCTAATTAACATGAGCTAATTAACTAATTTATGTGACTCCATGCCCTTCTGGCCATTGTTCTGATAAATCAGGATTTCACTACAGGTCAGTGACTTGTTGTCACCGAGCTTCACACAGTAGATTATACATTATCATAAGTATAAACACAGGACAAACTGACTTGCAGCCAGGGCCAACTATGCAAATGTTGAACATATGCGAGACCATATTTATAAAATGGTAAGGTTCCTCCTTACATATGGCAAGACTTCAGAGGGCTGAACCCCAAAACCGTGCCGATTAGCCCTAGCCTGGAGCAGACGTGTATAGGAGGAGGAGAGACTTACTTGGCTGATGTTTGCAGATGGTTTGATGTGATCCTTCAGCCTCTGGATAAGGTCTGTGTTCTGCAGACAGAAAGAGAGTCAATGTTCTGCTATAGGCCGCGCAACGCAGCCCCCCCCCCCCAGACAACTCACCTTTCCACCTCCTCCCAGGCCCAGTTTCTTGCAGTATTGCTGCAGCTGAGCCCTCTTCATCATTTGCAGGGAGGAAGGGGTTAGATCCAGAGCCAGAGCCAGCTCCGGGCCCGTTTTCCTCTGTCGGGGCATGGTGGACCTCCTAGCAATGGCTGCAAACAGACAGACATATAGAGCATTGCACAGCAGATTCAATTATCTACAGGTTGGTCAAACTATAAAGATACAACTCTCTGCAGCTTGAACTTGAGGATGGCCAGCATTTTATAGCCCTTTTCTCCACAGCTTGGTCGCCCCCTTTCATTCATTGGATTTTCCCTCTTTCGATCATAGCAGCTCAGCATCACATGTGGTTGCTACCTAGTGCGGTATGCATTAAAATTAAAGGGTCACTAAAGGAAACATTTTTTTTTTTTGCTGAAATTACTGTTTACAGGGTATAGAGACATAATAGTTAACTGATTCCTTTTAAAAATGATTAAAAATAGATAAAAAAAAACAATCATAATGTACCTACAGTTTAGTTTCGTTTTTGCTGTTGTTTCCTGGTTCTCTGATGTACAGAGCCAGAGAGCCAATAGAGGGCAGGGAAGGTTTTGCAAAACAAAACTGGATTGGTGCTGAGGGGTTTTAGACGCACCTCCTTGATTAGTCACCACAGTGAGAAATCTCCCAGTACTGTGGTGATCAGGAAACAGACAACCAGGAAGTGTCCAGAACAGAGAGGAGTTACAGCAACATCAAAGCAAAAACGAACAATGAGGACATGAAACCAGGACTGCAGTAAGGTAAAGGAAGCTATTTAGCTAAAAAAAAAAAAAATTCCTTTAAGCTTACCTAGGATCACCCACTCCACCGGGCTGACGCCCGCCTGTCAAGGCATTGTGATATTTGCATAGCTCCTATCCAAAGCCAGCCCATCAGGACTGAGGGCTCCTAAGGAGAGTACTGTAAAGTTTTCAAGTCACTACTGTATGTACAGCACCCTGTTGTACCCGCCAAGTGTTGGCGTGTCCTTGAAATTTGAGAATGACAAGAAGGGCAGTAAAAGATCTAGCAACAGATCCACCGCTTCAACAACGGGCCTCCCAACAGCCAGCAACAATGGGCCTCCCAACAGCCAGCCCTCCCAACAGCCAGCCCTCCCAACAGCCAGCAACAATGGGCCTCCCAACAGCCAGCCCTCCCAACAGCCAGCAACAATGGGCCTCCCAACAGCCAGCAACAATGGGCCTCCCAACAGCCAGCAACAATGGGCCTCCCAACAGCCAGCAACAATGGGCCTCCCAACAGCCAGCAACAATGAGCCTCCCAACAGCCAGCCCTCCCAACAGCCAGCAACAATGGGCCCTCCCAAAAGCAGCCAGCCCTCCCAACAGCCAGCAACAATGGGCCCTCCCAAAAGCAGCCAGCCCTCCCAACAGCCAGCAACAATGGGCCCTCCCAACAGCAGCCAGCCCTCCCAACAGCCAGCAACAATGGGCCCTCCCAACAGCAGCCAGCCCTCCCAACAGCCAGCAACAATGGGCCCTCCCAACAGCCAGCCAGCCCTCCCAACAGCCAGCAACAATGGGCCCTCCCAACAGCCAGCAACAATGGGCCCTCCCAACAGCCAGCCCTCCCAACAGCCAGCAACAATGGGCCTCCCAACAGCCAGCCCTCCCAACAGCCAGCAACAATGGGCCTCCCAGCAGCCAGCCCTCCCAACAGCAGCCAGCAGCAGTGACCTCTCCCTCAACAGTACATCCCTCCCATGAGCAACAGAAGAACTCCCCAGCATCAATAGACCCCCCCCCCAGCACACCTTGCCTTTACATACATTCAGTCCTGGAGGTGCTGGCTGCATTCCCCACATAAAAAAATAAAAAATAAAAACTGCACCCATTGTAAAAACACAATTCAATGCGACTCTGGGTACACATTGCTCAGGCATGGTCCACTATTGATGCTTTTAGGAAGCCGGTGTAGTGTCACAGTTTGCTGCCTATCGTAGAATGCTGCGGAAGTCACGTGGCGGCCAACTGCGCATGCGCGATGTGTTCCAAACACAAGTGCGATGCGTTCCAATGGTTTTACGACAGTACACACCAGCGAACCCGGCATTCAGGGCGACGTGGACTTAGGGGAAAGTGGCCAGTCGGCCTCACGTCCTCGCTCCGCTCGCTCGGCCTCCCAGCTCTTTTTTTAACATCCTCCAATCCACGGGGATGTTAAGGAAAGAGCCTGGATGCCGACCGAGGTTTCACTGGTGTGCACTGCCGTGAATCCATTGGAACGCATCGCATTTGCGTTTGGAACGCATCGCGCATGCGCAGTTGGCCGCCACATGACTTCCGGAGCATTGTACGATAGGCAGCAAACTGTGACAATACACCGGTCCAGAGCCATGATGTGCAGCCAATGCATGTAGACAGGAAGCGGCTGAAACAGGTCAGCAGCACAGAGTTGCAAATATAAAAAATAAAAATAAAAAAAAACAACACACACACACAACACACACACACACAACACACAACACACACACTATTGCCGTCTATGGACCCCAGTCACACAGAAAAATTGCAATGGTGTGAGCTAGAAAAAATAAAATAAAAAATGGTCATGCTGCTGTTTTTTGCAGAGCACTACAAAATAAGAAAAAAAATAATAATAAAAAAAAACACACTATACATATATTTAATTTATTTATTTATTTTTTTTGCTTTTTGTGTAGTGCTCTGCAAAAAAAAAAAAACTGCAGCATGTCGAAAAAGAATAAAAAATTTCTAGCTCACACACACCAAATTATATATTTTTTTTTAAATTAAAGACACACAAGCATTGCAGTGCACGGCAGCACATCGCACATCAGAGCAGGCGCATTACGCTCACAATAAACGCACGCCGTGTGGCGTGAACGAGCCCTACATAATATTTCACGATCGGATTTCAATCGACTAAAGTTGGTCATTCACCAGACATTTTTTCATAGGGAAATTCTTAAAAAGTTCAGAAAACTGAAAGAACATTCCACAAAAATATAAAAAAAATGAACAAACAAAATTCTATTAAAAACGGTTAAATCCCAGAGCTGCGGGAAGAGCGCTATTCGAAGGTTCGTAAGCCGACTAATAAATGATAAAATCCTCAAACCCCCAACCCTCGTTGTTGGATAGATTTCCATTCGGGTTCTATTGGCATCTGGCAATAAAAATAAAAATGTAATATAAAAACAACCATTCCACCAATTATAAATACACGGACCAGCCATCCACCATATCCTTCCATCACCGATCACTACACCCTTCCATCACCGATCGCTACACCCTTCCATCACCGATCGCTACACCCTTCCAACACCGATCACTACACCCTTCCACCACCAATCACTACACCCTTCCATCACCGATCGCTACACCCTTCCATCACCGATCGCTACACCCTTCCATCACCCATCGCTACACCCTTCCATCACCCATCGCTACACCCTTCCATCACCCATCGCTACACCCTTCCATCACCCATCGCTACACCCTTCCATCACCGATCACTACACCCTTCCATCACCGATCGCTACACCATTCCAACACCGATCGCTACACCCTTCCAACACCGATCGCTACACCCTTCCAACACCGATCGCTACACCCTTCCATCACCCATCGCTACACCCTTCCATCACCCATCGCTACACCCTTCCATCACCCATCGCTACACCCTTCCAACACCGATCACTACACCCTTCCATCACCCATCGCTACACCCTTCCATCACCGATCACTACACCCTTCCATCACCGATCACTACACCCTTCCAACACCGATCGCTACACCCTTCCATCACCCATCGCTACACCCTTCCAACACCGATCGCTACACCCTTCCATCACCGATCGCTACACCCTTCCATCACCGATCACTACACCCTTCCATCACCCATCGCTACACCCTTCCATCACCCATCGCTACACCCTTCCATCACCGATCACTACACCCTTCCATCACCGATCACTACACCCTTCCAACACCGATCGCTACACCCTTCCATCACCCATCGCTACACCCTTCCAACACCGATCGCTACACCCTTCCATCACCAATCGCTACACCCTTCCATCACCGATCACTACACCCTTCCATCACCCATCGCTACACCCTTCCATCACCCATCGCTACACCCTTCCATCACCCATCGCTACACCCTTCCAACACCGATCACTACACCCTTCCATCACCCATCGCTACACCCTTCCATCACCGATCACTACACCCTTCCATCACCGATCACTACACCCTTCCAACACCGATCGCTACACCCTTCCATCACCCATCGCTACACCCTTCCAACACCGATCGCTACACCCTTCCATCACCGATCGCTACACCCTTCCATCACCGATCACTACACCCTTCCATCACCCATCGCTACACCCTTCCATCACCCATCGCTACACCCTTCCATCACCGATCACTACACCCTTCCATCACCGATCACTACACCCTTCCAACACCGATCGCTACACCCTTCCATCACCCATCGCTACACCCTTCCATCACCAATCGCTACACCCTTCCATCACCGATCACTACACCCTTCCATCACCCATCGCTACACCCTTCCATCACCCATCGCTACACCCTTCCATCACCCATCGCTACACCCTTCCAACACCGATCACTACACCCTTCCATCACCCATCGCTACACCCTTCCATCACCGATCGCTACACCCTTCCAACACCGATCGCTACACCCTTCCAACACCGATCGCTACACCCTTCCAACACCGATCGCTACACCCTTCCATCACCCATCGCTACACCCTTCCATCACCCATCGCTACACCCTTCCAACACCGATCACTACATCCTTCCGTCACCCATCGCTACGCCCTTCCATCACCGATCGCTACACCCTTCCATCACCGATCGCTACACCCTTCCATCACCGATCACTACAGCCTTCCATCACCCATCGCTACACCCTTCCATCACCCATCGCTACACCCTTCCATCACCCATCGCTACACCCTTCCAACACCGATCACTACACCCTTCCATCACCCATCGCTACACCCTTCCATCACCGATCACTACACCCTTCCATCACCGATCACTACACCCTTCCAACACCGATCGCTACACCCTTCCATCACCCATCGCTACACCCTTCCAACACCGATCGCTACACCCTTCCATCACCGATCGCTACACCCTTCCATCACCGATCACTACACCCTTCCATCACCCATCGCTACACCCTTCCATCACCCATCGCTACACCCTTCCAACACCGATCGCTACACCCTTCCATCACCCATCGCTACACCCTTCCGTCACCCATCGCTACACCCTTCCGTCACCCATCGCTACACCCTTCCAACACCGATCACTACACCCTTCCATCACCCATCGCTACACCCTTCCATCACCCATCGCTACACCCTTCCATCACCCATCGCTACACCCTTCCAACACCGATCACTACACCCTTCCATCACCCATCGCTACACCCTTCCATCACCCATCGCTACACCCTTCCATCACCCATCGCTACACCCTTCCAACACCAATCACTACACCCTTCCATCACCCATCGCTACACCCTTCCATCACCGATCACTACACCCTTCCATCACCGATCACTACACCCTTCCAACACCGATCGCTACACCCTTCCATCACCCATCGCTACACCCTTCCATCACCGATCACTACACCCTTCCATCACCGATCACTACACCCTTCCAACACCGATCACTACACCCTTCCATCACCCATCGCTACACCCTTCCAACACCGATCGCTACACCCTTCCATCACCGATCACTACACCCTTCCACCACCAATCACTACACCCTTCCATCACCGATCGCTACACCCTTCCATCACCGATCGCTACACCCTTCCATCACCGATCACTACAGCCTTCCATCACCGATCGCTACACCCTTCAATCACCGATCGCTACACCCTTCAATCACCGATCGCTACACCCTCCCAACATTTTGAACTGCAATTTTTTGGAATCATTAAACTCTCTCCATACAATATACTTCTTTACATCCCATCATCTCACCCTGCAGCACACAAATGTCTGCCTGTGTGGGGGAGGGGAGAAAGGAGGGTCATTTAGGTCTTCACCTAATTAGTAACAGCCAATTATAATAAATGTTTCTCCAGCCAAGTCACCCCCCCCCCCATTTGGGCTCTTTTCTGACAGCAAGAGAGAAAAGTGAACAATGGTGGATTGTTTTTCAAAGAACCGTTCAGAAGGTGCTACTGCTGCATTCTGACAACTGTTTTTTTTTATTTACTTTTGTTTTTTGTTCATTTTTTTTAAATTTTATTAGCAATTTTTTTTATTGCAAAACTGTGCTGCAACTATGAGCCAAATGCCCAAATGCAGCCCCATTGCCCTCAGCAGGCGAGTTTGACAACAGGTGCTGCCGCCCCGCCAACTCTGCAGCCAGAGTTCAAGCTGCAAAGTGTTGCGACTAGGGTGACCACGTGTCCCGGATTGCCCGGGACAGTCCCGCATTTTACAGGTCTGTCCCGGGCACCTTCATTCCAGGACAACACAGTGTCCCAGAATGAAACTGGCACAGCACCCCCCCGGCGTCTATCTGATGCCCCAAAAAAGGCCGCCACATCACCGCTTTACTCACTGACAGTACTTGTCCTGGCCGGGAATGCCTGGAGGAGCACAATCCCCGCCCCCTGTTTGGGATTGGAGAAATCATAAATCCCGCCTCTTGTGTCCAATCACTGTGCTGTGATTCCTACAGCATAAGCTGATTTTTGGGAGGATGTCCCTGAATGGTAGTTTGGAAATGAGGTCACCCTAATTGCGACATGAGCACAGCCTTATTAGACTGTAATGTTAAAAACTCAGGTGGGCGGTAAAACCGCAGCTCAGTTGCCTGTTTTCACCATAAAAAAAGAGCCCCGTCTGTAATATTTCTGGTTCAGCGCTGCCACCCCCCAGACAGGGGGCGCTGATGCGAAGGAAAAGGTTGCGCCAAACATGTTGCAACGTTTGTCCAACAACTGCAGCAACAAAAAAGTAGTTAAAGTTATTTTATATCTTGCAGAATTGTCTTTCTCCTTTAAAAGTGAATACCGGGGATTATGTCTTCCACCGGCACCAATGGGTTTTGTGACTCACATAAGGTCGCTGTGGTGCGGCTCCATTCACTTGAATGGGTTGCTTTTGGCGGCGGTACTGCCTGCCAACTGTGACATGTGGTGTCAGTGTTGGCACAAAGCAAAAGGTCTGACTGCGCCCTGAGTGGTGGCATGTCTGTATTTAGGTGGGTGGTCGGAGGTAGTAAAATCGCGACTTTTGGTTGCCAGGAATTTTTTTCAAGCAGGAACGTTTCTTTGTTTGGGGGGCGGCAAACAATCACCCCCCCCCCCCGGCACCTCAAAACACCCCCCCTCACTGTCTGCCGGTCCACTCACCCCATCTAGGCAGTGGGCACATCGGGCATCGGCGGGGAATAGGTATTGGCGGGCACATTGGGCATCGGCGGGAAAATCGGGTAGCAGCTGAGATCGGGGCACATTGGGCAGTGTCGGAGATTGGCCATTGCTGTGCACATCAGGCAGCGATGGGGATTGGGGCATAGGCAGACATCAGGCTAAAGCGGGCATCGATGTGCACATCGGGCAGCGGTGGGCACATTGGGCAGTGGTGGGGATTGGGCATCGGCAGGCACATTGGGCAGCGATGGGGATTGGGGCATCTGGGACATCAGGCTGAGGCGGTCATATCGGGCGCGGTGGGGATCGGGCAGAGGCGGGCACATAGGGCAGAGGTGGGGATAAGGCATCGGCAGGGATTGGCATCGGCAGGCACATTGGTCAGCAATGGGGATTGGGACATCAGGGACATCAGACTGTGGTGGGCACATCGGGCAGAGGTGGGCACATAGGGCAGAGGTGGGGATAAGGCATCGGCGGGGATTGGCATCGGCAGGCACATTGGGCAGCAATGGGCATTGGGGCATCAGGGACATCAGACTGTGGTGGGCACATCGGGCAGAGGTGGGCACATAGGGCAGAGGTGTGATTGGCATCGGCAGGCACATTGGGCAGTGGTGGGTATCAGGCATCGGTGGGCCCACCGGGTCGGGGCATCGGCAGACATCAAGCTACAGGGGGCATGTGTCTTCTCCCCCTCACTTCCGCTGTGCGTCTCCTCCTAGGCATCCATTAGGATTGTCTGTCCTTTCAGCCGATCAGGTGACGGGTATCAGACCCCGCTTCCCGATTGGCCGAAAGGAGGATCAGTGTTGCAACAGCGAATACTTATTTGCTGTTGCAACACACCTGGATGGGCTCCGGACGCAATGCTCCGCTCCCCAAGCCCACCCTATTTTGAAGCCTATCAAAGCCTCTGGCTCCAATCAGGTGCTTCAAAAAACACCCCCCGCCTACCCCCGTCATAGGAGTTTATGGAAAGAGGCCGGCGCATGGATAGGGAAGAGCGGCGGTGGTGGACAGGGTAGGCGGCGCCCGTGCGCCCCTGAATGGCACCCAAACACTCGTCGCACCTTTTGCCGCGATTTGGAATTGTGGGGAGAATCGCAGATGGTTCAGCTTGCAAATTCCAAATCGCCTAATGTGATCGGGCCTCACGGAGGTTATAGGCCTCCCTTAGGGCGCACTTACATTTGCGGCTGCCTGTGAAAAGCGATCCGCAGCGAATCTCTTTCCACAGAGCAGCAAGTGGACGCCTCAGGCATTCAGGTACGGATAGTCGGATACGATTGCCTTCTGGATACCTGTGAATGGGCTTTTTAGATGGGCACACAGCTAGTGCCACTGCCTTGTGGTTTTGGCACGGCCCCATTCACTTCAATGGGTTGCATGAGACGGTGGTACTGAAGGGGGGTATTAGCAGGCGTAGACCTCCATGCCGCAGCCTTTCCACACAGGAACGCAGATTGTATGGGGATCACACATATGGTTGTACAATCAGATTGTATGGGGATCACACATATGGTTGTATAATCAGATTGTTTGTTGTATGGGGATCACACATATGGTTGTACAATCAGATTGTATGGGGATCACACATATGGTTGTACAATCAGATTGTATGGGGATCACACATATGGTTGTATAATCAGATTGTGTGGGGATCACACATATGGTTGTACAATCAGATTGTATGGGGATCACACATATGGTTGTACAATCAGATTGTATGGGGATCACGCATATGGTTGTACAATCAGATTGTATGGGGATCACACATATGGTTGTATAATCAGATTGTGTGGGGATCACCCATATGGTTGTACAATCAGATTGTATGGGGATCACACATATGGTTGTACAATCAGATTGTATGGGGATCACACATATGGTTGTACAATCAGATTGTATGGGGATCACACATATGGTTGTACAATCAGATTGTATGGGGATCACACATATGGTTGTACAATCAGATTGTATGGGGATCACACATATGGTTGTACAATCAGATTGTATGGTGTATGGGGATCACCCCAATGATATGAAGAGTCCTCAGAGAAGAGTGTATGTAGTGTATGGGGGGCACACTTTAGGGGGAATCTGTGGATTATATCTATAGATTTTAATGATTTCTAGGAGAAAGTCTCTCCCGCGCACACACAATGACACCTCGTTGCCCTGGCAACCGGTAAGACAACGTAATGACGCCGTCAGGGCGGGTCAGAGGGGGTGTGTGCAGCTTCTCCGCCAAGTGATTGGCCGAGGAGCGGACACGTGCGGTTAACCATTTGTGTGCGGGGCCGACGCCCTCCTCCCAGCAGGTAACAGAGGAGGAGGAGGAGGGGCGTGTCATACCGCTGACACTCGCTGTGCACCTGCTGAGGGGTAAATACAGGGGGGAGACTGGGGGAGGGGCGTGTATGGGGTACAGAGGCAGATGGGGCTCCTGTGATCAGAACACCTGGGCAGGTGACACCTCTACAATGGGGGTGACTTTGTACCTGAGATCAGAATACCTGGGCAGATGACACCTCTACAATGCTTGGGGGATGTACACCTGTGATCAGTAAACCTGGGCAGGTGACACCTCTACAATGGGGGTGACTTTGTACCTGAGATCAGAATACCTGGGCAGATGACACCTCTACGATGGGGGTGACTGGGATGTGTACCTGAGATCAGAATACCTGGGCAGATGACACCTCTACGATGCTTGGGGGGGCTGGGATGTACACCTGTGATCAGTACACCTGGGCAGGTGACCTATCTATAATCATGGGTATATGTACAAGCTGTGTACACCTGGACAGGTAACCTATGTAGAACAGTGGGTTTATTGGGGTAACTGATATGTATACCTGGGCAGATGACACCTCTACAATGCTTGGGGGGGCTGGGATGTACACCTGTGATCAGTACACCTGGGGAGGTAACCTATCTATAATAATGGGTATATGTACACCTGGACAGGTAACCTATGTAGAACAGTGGGTATATTGGGTACCTGATATGTATACCTGGGCAGGTAACTTATCTAGATGTATAGGTGTCTGATATGTATATACCTGTTATCAGTAAACCTGGACAGGTAACCTATACTGGAACAGGGGGTGTGGGTGCCTGGTATGTACATCTGGGCAGGCAACCCTTCTAGAACAGTGGGTATATTGGGGTAACTGATATGTACATCTGTGAGCGTTACACCTGGGCAGGTGACCTATCTAAGACGGGGGTGTAGGTGTCTGGCATGTACACCTTGGGAGGTGACCTATCTAGAATAATGGGTATAGGTACCCGCTGTGTACACCTGGGCAGGTAACCTATGTAGAACAGTTGTTATAGGTGCCTGGTATGTATATCTGTGCAGGTAACTATTCTAGAACAGTGGGTATATTGGGGTAACTGATATGTACACCTATGACCATTACACCTGGGCAGGTGACCTATCTAGAACAGTGGGTTTAGGTGGGTGTAATTGTCTGGTATGTACATCCGGGCAGGCAACCTATGTAGAACAGCGAGTATATACCTGGTATGTACACACCTGGGCAGGTAACCATCTAGAAGTGTGGGTATAGCTGCATGGTATGTACACCTGGGCAGGGAACTATCTAAAAGAGTGGGTATAGGTGCATGGTATGTATACCTATGATCAGTACACCTGGGCAGGGAACTATCTAGAAGAGTGGGTATAGGTGCCTGGTATGTATACCTATGATCAGTACACCTGGGCAGGGCACCACCTAGAAGAGTGGGTATAGGTGCCTGGTATGTATACCTATGATCAGTACACCTGGGCAGGGCACCACCTAGAAGAGTGGGTATAGGTGCCTGGTATGTATACCTATGATCAGTACACCTGGGCAGGGCACCACCTAGAAGAGTGGGTATAGGTGCATGGTATGTATACCTATGATCAGTACACCTGGGCAGGGAAACATCTAGAAGAGTGGATATAGGTGCCTGGTATGTATACCTACGATCAGTACACCTGGGCGGGGCACCACCTAGAAGAGTGGGTATAGGTGCATGGTATGTATACCTATGATCAGTACACCTGGGCAGGGCACCACCTAGAAGAGTGGGTATAGGTGCATGGTATGTATACCTATGATCAGTACACCTGGGCAGGGAAACATCTAGAAGAGTGGATATAGGTGCCTGGTATGTATACCTACGATCAGTACACCTGGGCGGGGCACCACCTAGAAGAGTGGGTATAGGTGCCTGCTATGTACACCTGTGACTGTTACACCTGGTGACAGCTGTCCTCCATTTTCTGTCTTGTTGACACGTGACAGGAAGTGACACGGATTGCACTCTATCCAAAACCAAAAGAAAACTTTTGGCTGGAGTTCCCCTTTAAACCAGATTTCCGGATTTCGGGCATGAGCGTAGAGCCGACCCGTGTAGGTAAGTGGACACTTAATTTGATACCAAGCTTTGAGCACGGGTGCTTTATCCCATACAGACCATCGGATTGTTTCTCTTCTATACCATTGTGTGGGGGGGGGGGGTCTCTGTAGAATTCAGGAACTAGTCAGTTCAGTTTTTTGGTCAAAGTGCTTACTTAGCATGACAGCCAGGCAACTAGCATTCTCCAAAGTGTAGCCTCCATGTTTATGACAAAATAACTTCCCCTGTCCCTCATGAATTTAAGGACTGACCATGACTTCACTGTAGTGGCTCCTGCTTGTTGTCTGATCCACAGGACTCAATGGGGTCCCCTGTTCTTCAAGAATCAATGGGGCTGACCATAACTTTACTAGGGTTGCCTCCTATGTGTAGACACATTTACAGGACTCAATGATGTCCTCTGTCCCTCAGGAATCGATAGGCTGGCCATGGCTTCACCATGGTGGCCTCTTGTGGGTGGACAGACCTACACACCTCAGTGATGTCCCCTGGCCACAGCTTTACCATGGTTGCTTTCTGCTTGTGGACATATTTATATACCTCAGTTGTGTCCCCTGTCCCTCATGATTCGATGGGCTGACCATGGCTTTACCATGGTTGCTACCTGCGCATGGACAGATCTACACACCTCATTGATGTCCTCTTTCCCTCACAAATCAGTGGGCTGACCATGGCTTTACCATGGTTATCTGCATGTGGACAGCTACAAACCTCAGTGATGTCCCTATTGTTGAGCGAGAATTGATGGCCTGGCCATGGCTTCACTACGGTGGCCTCTGGCATGTGGACAGATCTACATGATGTCCCCTGTCCCTCATGAATCAATGGGCTGGCCATGGCTTTACCATGGTTGTTTCTTGCGTGTGGACAGATCTACACGCCTTGGCGATGTCACCTGTCCCTCATAAATCAATGAGCTGGCTTTGGTTTCGCCATGGTGGCCCCCTGTGGGTGGAAAGATCTACACACCTCAGTAATGTCTCCTGTTCATCATAAGTCAATGGGCTGACCTTGGCTTCACCATGGTGGCCTCCTGTGAGTGGAAGGATCTGCACACTTCAGTAATGTCTCCCTCATGAATTGATGGACTAGCCCTGGTTTTACCATGATGGCCTCCTGTGAGTGGAAAGACCTACACACCTCAGTAATGTCTCCCTCATGAATCGATGAGCTGGCCTTGGCTTCACCATGGTGGCCTCCTGTGGGTGGAAAGCTCTTTACACCTCAGTGATGTTCCCTGTCCCTCATGACTCAATGGGCTGACATTGGCTTCACCATGATGGCTTCCTGTGAGTGGAAGGATCTGCACACTTCAGTAATGTCTCCCTTATAAATTGATGGGCTGGCCATGGTTTTACCATGGTGGCCTCCTGTGGGTGGACAGATTTACACACCTCAGTAATGTTTCCTGTCCCTCATAAATCAATGGGCTGGCCATGGCTTCACCATGGTGGCCTCCTGTGAGTGGAAGGATCTGAACATGTCAGCAATGTCTCCTTTCCCTCATGAATTGATGGACTAGCCATGGTTTTACCATGATGGCCTCCTGTGAGTGGAAAGACCTACACACCTCAGTAATGTCTCCCTCATGAATCGATGAGCTGGCCTTGGCTTCACCATGGTGGCCTCCTGTGGGTGGAAAGCTCTTCACACCTCAGGGATGTTCCCTGTCCCTCATGAATCAATGGGCTGACCTTGGCTTCACCATGATGGCTTCCTGTGAATGGAAAGACCTACACACCTCAGTAATGTCTCCCTCATGAATCGATGAGCTGGCCGGTGATACATTGCCCCTCATTATCCGAAAGACCTACCTACCTCAGTAATGTCTCCCTCAAGAATCGATGAGCTGGCCTTGGCTTCACCATGGTGGCCTCCTGTGGGTGGAAAGCTCTTCACACCTCAGTGATGTTCCCTCATGAATCGATGAGCTGGCCTTGGCTTCACCATGGTGGCCTCCTGTGGGTGGAAAGACCTACACACCTCAGTGATGTTCCCTGTCCCTCATGAATCAATGGGCTGACCTTGGCTTCACCATGATGGCTTCCTGTGAGTGGAAGGATCTGCACACTTCAGTTATGTTTCTTGTCCCTCATGAATTGATGGGCTGGCCATGGTTTTACCATGGTGGCCTCCTGTGGGTGGACAGATTGGATTTTTTTTTTTTACTGGAAATCCAAATTGGCGTCTTTTATGCTTCAATATTGATGTCTTTGGGGAAGGCCTTCCCACTACACCAGTAGGAAGCCATTTTGTTGATGAATCATTGGTGATTACGGTTGTCGCCTTTCCTGATGTCTTTCTTATCAACAACCTAGGCAAGAAGTCCCATTTATTTTTTATTGGCCCTCCCCTAGACCGGCTTTGTGTTATTTTACCCGGAAGCCATTTTATTTCTCTGTCTAGGAACAAAATGGCTCCTCTTATGCTTTAGGAATGTGATTGGTTCATAAACTTTTATCTAGAGACCCTTTTGTTTTACAACATGGCGTCTGTTACGCCTCAGCGCCCCCTAACTGGTCAACCGGCCTGCATTCCCAGCGTCGCAAAACGCCAAGAGGTGGCGCTTCAATCTGATTCGCCGAGGACCTCCATCCCAAAGCCTCCACACCCCCCCCCCCCCCATTCATTCACTTCCCCAAAAAATTGACATAATTCTTTATTCTGAATGAGGAAAAATATTCTGTCAGAGGGCGTCCTCCTCGCCATTCCTTTACAGACGGTGATACATCACCCCTCATTATCCGATTACACCCCCCCCCTTCCCCTCCTCTCCACTGCTTCACGCTGATTTCCATTTTCAGATGGGCTAAAAGGACCCGTGGGGGGGGGGGTTTAGTTGCCGTGGAAACGCAAATAATCTGACGTCAGCCAAAGCCGATTGGACGAGCGGCGTCTCTCGAGTGATGTCATCGACGTTAACACCTTAACCCCTTGTGCGGCACGGAGGCACCGTGACGTCGGCCGGAAGAGCGCCGCCCCGGCAGATGTAACGCTCTGCAGCGGGGGGGGGGGGGGGAAGCAAGCGCTGCAGACATTGCAGGAGGTGCTGCATTAGTTCATAAGCTTCTAACTAGAAGGTGGTCGCTGCTTTTTGTGGTTAATCACAGACAAGCGTCTGGTAAAAGGTAACGGCACGGCCGCGGTTTAGTCGGGTTATCGGGTGAAGAGGCTTTTTCTGAGCACAGGCTGCAGGGGGGTGGCGGTAAAACGATAGAGGGTAGACGCTTTAAGACAAAAGGTGCAGCGGCGTTGTCCTGCATACAATGCTCTGCGGGAATGGGGGGGGTGGGGGTGTGTAGCGGTGCTGCGGGGCCGCGGGCAGCAATGAGTTAACGGAAGGAGCCGCTTGTGGTATGAATATGTATAGCAGTGAGGGGGCAGTGTGTGTATGTATGTGTCTGCCTATCACACGCCCCCCTCACACCCTGCATCATCTTCTCTGCAGAGCCGTCACATAAAGCCGGAGGAGCAGAGCCACGCACGCTCTACCCGGGGACTGTCACACGACATGAGACGCCACCACACAGGTAAGCCGACCTTTTTCCTTCCCGTACAAGGGTGTATGAAGGCACGCCGGAGCTTGCCACCCACCCCGATCCGCACGCCGGCGTACAACCCAGCTGCAATGTCTCCGGAGCTTGCCACCCACCCCGATCCGCACGCCGGCGTACAACCCAGCTGCAATGTCTATTGATTAATTATTAGTACACTGAGGAGGGGGGGGGGGTCACCTCTTCTGAGTTAACCGGCTTGTCTTATTCATTTGGCAGATTTCGTGGAAAGTCTTTTTTTATTTTTTTGCAGCGCGCTTGTAAAAGAAAGTTCCACGCTTCGTGATTTCGCGGTGATCCGGGTTTTTTTCCGAGAGCGTACGGCCGCGGTGGCAGGAGTGACCGGACGCACACGCGCACGGTCCTCAGCGGTGGGGGGGCAGATTAAACCGACGCGCTGTGATCGAGGACGGAGCGCTGGAAGAATACAATACAGGTGATTGGAGGCTGGGGACTGGCGGGACACCCGAAAAGTGATCTGTGTACACTTTACAGTATGCCCTACTGTACTGCGCTATGGACTAGGGTGGTGCTATATCAATGGGTGTTGGGTAAGGGGATGAGGATAGATAAGCGAAAAAGGATATCTGTATTAGATGATAAGTTCTAAATGCATTGACCGGTGTGCAAGCCGGGGGGGCCAGCAATTTTCTAACACCCATCTATGTGCGTCTACAGTATACCCCTACTGTACTACGCTATGGACTATGGTGGGGCTATATCAGGCTGTAATAGGTGTTCAAGAAGGATTGATGAGAGATGAGGATATCTATATTAAATAAGGAGTTCTAAATGCATGGGTGTGTAACCCGGGAGCCAGCAACTCCCTTACACCCATCTATGTGTGCCTACAGTATACCCCTACTGTACTACGCTATGGACTAAGGTGGTGATATATCAGGATGCAATGGGATGAGAATAGAAAAGCAAAAAATAATATCTGTATTAGATAAGAAGTTCTAAGAAGATCTGTATTAGACGAGGAGTACTAGAATGTGTTAAATGATGTGTTAACCGGGAGCCAGCAACTCCCTTACACCCCATCTAGGTGTGCCTACAGTGTACCCCTACTGTACTACGCTATGGACTATGGTGGTGCTATATCAGGCTGCAATGGGTATTCGATAAGGATTGATAAGAGATAAGGATAGATATTAGATAAGGAGTGCTAAATGCATGGGTGTGTAAACCGGGGCCAGCAACTCCCTTACACCCATCTATGTGTGCCTACAGTGTACCCCATACTGTACTGCGCTATGGATAACGGTGGTGCTATATCGGGCTGTAAGAGGTAGGAGACTGTATTAGATAAGGAGTCCTTGAATGCATTGACTGGCATGTAAGCCAGGGGGGGGGGGGGGCAGCAACTCCCTTACACCCATCTATGTGCGCCTACAGTGTACCCCTACTGTACTACGCTATGGACTATGGTGGTGCTATATCAGACTGTTATCGATATTGGACTGTATTAGATGAGGATATAACAATAGACAGGGATATCCATATTAGATAAGGAGTGATAAATGCATTGACTGGTGTGGAAGCCGGGGGGGCCAGCTACACCCATCTATGTGTGCCTACAGTATACCCTAATACCGTACTACACTATGGACTATGGTGGTGCTATATCAGGTAGGGTGAACAGATTTCCAAACTGTCATTCAGGGACACTCCCCTTCCTAAAAACATATTTTTTTGTATACCTTTATTTGTGACCCCCATAGATTTTACTGGTTCATCATGGGACCTGTAGTTCTTCACTGGTTGGGGGGGGGGGGGTCACATCTTCAGCTCTGAGGGGTTCATGGTGGGACCTGTAGATCTTCACTATTTGGGGGGCGAGAGGTGTTACATCTTCAGCTCTGGGGGGGGGGGGGCATGCTGGATCACACCCCCCTCCCCCAAAGTAAAGGACTACCAGTCCCCCAGCATGAACCCCTGATATCTAAAGATGTGACCCCCCCCAAATTTGAAACTCCCAGGATGTACCCCGTGAGATCTAAGGGTGTGATAGATTTATATAGATTTCACAGGTTCATGCTGGGACCTGTAGTTCTTCACTAGTTGGGGTTCGGGGGGGGGGTGTCACATCTTAAGCTCTGAGGGGTTCATGGTGGGACCTGTAGTCTTTCACTTTTTGGGGTCACATCCCCCCCCCAAAAGTGAGGGACTACAAGTGCCAGCATGAACTCCTAATATCTAAAGCTGTGACCCCCCCCCCCCCCAATTTGAAGGACTACAACACCCAGCATGAACCCCGGCGATCTAAGGGTGTGATCCCATAGATTTCACAGGTTCATGCTGGGACCTGTAGATCTTCACTAGTTGGGGTTCGGGGAGGGGTGTTACATCTTCAGCTCTTCATGCTGGATCATCCTGTCCCGGGCAGGGATGTCTTAATGAGAGGGCACTGCCCAGGGGCCCCAGCTGCATGCATGGCCCTGCACTTCCCCCAAAGCAGCTGGTCCTCTTGAGCCCACACTGCCCTGAACTTGGGTGCCCCATGATGGCACTGAGAGTGATAGATACACAGGGGAGGCAGTCTGCCTCCTACCTACTTGATGTCTGTTTACCTGCACTGTCTCCATTCTAGGGGCCCCAGAGCATTACTTTGCCCAGGGGCCCATGATGCTATTAAGACGGCCCTGGTCCCGGGACATGTGGTCACCCTAATATCAGGCTGTAATAAGTATTGGACCGCATGAGATAAAAGGAGTATTTAGAATTCATCAGACCGGATTGTGAGCCGGGGCGCTGGCAGCGCCCTCACACCCATCTGTGTACTGTTTTTTCCTACAGTGCTGCGCCATGGCATACGGTGGCGCTACGCCAGTCCGTATTGGGTATTGGACAGAATTAGATGAGGACTATTCCGATTTATTTGATTAGATTGTAAACTCGGACCAGCAGCATCCATACACCGATCTACAGTTGCTTACTGTATATCCTACTGTACTGCGCTACGGCATACGGTGGTGTTATATAAAGCGGAGCGAACAGTTCTTCTTGTTTATTGGTACAGCGTGACACCGCCCACATTTACTGCTGAGTCTGCTCCACGGTGTCAGGGATTCATGTGCCGTCCTGTCTGATCCTATACAGCTCTGTACAGGCCCTGCTACATCACGTGACAGCCAGGGGCCACAGCTGGATCAGGTGACAGCCGGGGGCCACAGCTAGATCAGGGATTTCTTTGTAGTTTTGTGCTGTACAAGGCAGACGCTGCTGCACCCTGCCACACAATTGTACATTCCGATCATTGTAGCGTTGTGGGGCCCCAAGGAGTGAAGGGACGTATCTTGCTACAGAGTGAAATGTAGACGCACTGTCCTAGCGCAGTGTATTGGTCCTTGGCATTATTATTTTTTAAATTCTTCTGTGCTTCTCTATGCAATGCAGGCAGACCATGGCTGGTGGGAGGGGCCGGCAGGGTGCTGTACAGAGCTTCCTGAACACATCACATCACAGCACCCTTCCAGGAGCCATCAGCTCTTATGCACTTGGGCAGGAGTTCTGCATTTATATAAAACACTTGATGGGTGACCGTCAGTCTGGAGAAGTGGGTGTTCCCGGGCAAGCTGCATTTGCATAGTTAACGCCCACATGTGATGCTGAGCTTTCGTGATTGGAAGACCTGAAATCCAATGAATGAAAGGGGCGGGTCAGGGACAGTCAGACTGGGTAGGAAAGCGCTAGATCAGTGGTCTCCAAACTGCGGCCCTGGGGCCGGATGTGGCCTTTTGGTTGCATCTATCTGGCCCTTGCGCCACTATTCTATCAATGATTGGCACCAGTGACGGGGCGCTGTTCCTCCCATTGGCCCCAATGACTGGGCGCTGTTCCTCTCATTGGCACCAATAACTGGGCGCTGTTCCTCCCATTGGCCCCAGTGACTGGGCGCTGTTCCTCCCAGTGACTGGGCGCTGTTCCTCCCAGTGACTGGGCGCTGTTCCTCCCAGTGACTGGGCGCTGTTCCTCCCATTGACTGGGCGCTGTTCCTCCCATTGGCCCCAGTGACGGGTCGCTGTTCCTCCCATTGGCCCCAGTGACGGGACGCTGTTCCTCCCATTGGCCCCAGTGACAGGACGCTGTTCCTCCCATTGACCCCAATGACTGGACGCTGTTCCTCCCATTGACCCCAATGACTGGCGCTGTTCCTCCCAGTGACTGGGCGCTGTTCCTCCCAGTGACGGGTCGCTGTTCTTCCCATTGGCCCCAGTGACAGGACGCTGTTCCTCCCATTGACCCCAATGACTGGACGCTGTTCCTCCCATTGACCCCAATGACTGGGCGCTATTCCTCCCATTGACCCCAATGACTGGGCGCTGTTCCTCCCATTGACTGGGCGCTGTTCCTCCCATTGGCACCAGTGACGGGTCGCTGTTCCTCTCATTGGCTCCAATAACTGGGCGCTGTTCCTCCCATTGGCCCCAGTGACGGGACGCTGTTCCTCCCATTGGCACCAATGACTGGGCGCTCTCCCGCTCATTGGCACCATTGCTGTTATTATCACTGATACCAACAATAGGGTACTTAGTATTTCTTCCACTAAAACCAATGATGGGACATTTTTTACTCCCACTGGCCACAGTCTGCCCCCCCTAAAGTCTGAAAGACCGTAAACTGCCCCTTTTGTTTAGTAAGTTTGGAGACCCCTGCGCTAGATGTGGGATCGGAGAATGGAGCGGCGACGTTACTCGTGCGTTCCTGATCCATTCACACAATAAGATGTAGCAGTACTCGCCGTAGTACAAATATTATACTCTGTATACCGGAGGAGTACCGGCACACAATCCGGAATACACGTGGATTGTCATCCACGTGCTCCGGAGACTCTCTGTATAGTGACAGTGAGTCAGATACAAGCGGCGTCGCCCACTCGTCCCTCCCACACATATCGCATCTCCCCCCCGCTCTGCTGCGATTCACCGGATGAGTCACATTGTCGGTGACCGATGCAAAGTGTGCCGTTACCGCCATTCAATCTACGAATACAGCTGCTGACCCCTCGCCCTTCATGACCTCCCTGGGGACTTTTATTACCGTCATGGTGCCGTATTCATAGCCCTAGTTACAGACCTGTCGTGCCAGGTTCCTACTAACCCCCCTCTTCTCTAATATAATCTTGCATACCAGCACCATTATTATTACTTTTGTTCTACTATATGCCTAGAAGTCTGTGGATTACCAACCATCACAATTGCATGAGCTGGTTGGACATCTTGTTCCAAAACCATGACCTTGAATATGGAGCCCCCACCACCCTTTGTGGCTAATAACAGCCTCAGGGAAGGTTTTATACGAGATATTGGGGTGTGTGACTTGTCTGTGGAAATTTGTGCCCGTTTGTGAGGCCGGGAACTGATGTTGAATGAGAAGACCTGGCGCACCATTAACTTGTCCCAGTAGGGTTGGGGCTCTTGAGGTCCTCCACACCAAACTCCCCAAACCATGTCTATATGGAGCTGGATTTATACACAGGGGTACAGTCATGTTCGAACAAAAAAGGGCCCTCACCAAACTTTTACCACAAGGGTGGAAGAGCACAGTAGTCTAAAATATCTTTGGGAGGGTATTTGTGGGTATTTGTGCCCATTTGTGAGGCCGGGAACTGATGTTGAATGAGAAGACCTGGCACACCATTTAACTTGTCCCTAAGGTGTTCAGTAGGGTTGAGGTTGGGGCCCTTGAGGTCCTCCACACCAAACTCCCCAAACCATGTCTATATGGAGCTGGCTTTATACACAGGGGTACAGTCATGTTCGAACAAAAAATGGCCTTCACCAAACTGTTACCACAAGGGTGGAAGAGCACAGTAGTCTAAAATATCTTTGGGGGGTATCTGTGGGAATTTGTGCCCATTTGTGAGGTCAGGTACTAATGTTGAATAAGACCTGGTTCAGAATCCAACTTGTCCCAAAGGTGTTCAGTAGAGTTGAGGTTGGGGCCCTTGAGGTCCTCCACACCAAACTCCCCAAACCATGTCTATATGGAGCTGGATTTATACACAGGGGTACAGTCATGTTGGGACAAAAAAGAGCCTTCACCAAACTTTTACCACAAGGGTGGAAGAGCACAGTAGTCTAAAATATCTTTGGGAGGGTATTTGTGGGAATTTGTGCCCATTTGTGAGGTTGGGTATTGATGTTGAATGAGAAGACCTGGCGCACAATTTAACTTGTCCCTAAGGTGTTCAGTAGGGTTGAGGTTGGGGCCCTTGAGGTCCTCCACATCAAACTCCCCAAACCATGTTTATATGGAGCTGGATTTATACACAGGGGTACAGTCATGTTCGAACAAAAAGGGGCCTTTACCAAACTGTTACCATAAGGGTGGAAGAGCACAGTAGTCTAAAATATCTTTGAGAGGTTATTTGTGGGAATTTGTGCCCATTGGGGAGGTGCCGGGTACTAACGTTGAATATGACCTGGCTCACAATTCAACTTGTCCCAAAGGTGTTCAGTAGGGTTGAGGTTGGGGGCCCTTGAGGTTACTTGAGGTCCACCACACTAAACTCCCCAAATCATGTCTATATGGAGCTGGCTTTATACACAGGGGTACAGTCATGCTGGAACAAAAAAGGGCCTTCACCAAACTGTTACCACAAGGGTGGAAGAGCACGGTAGTCTAAAATATCTTTGGGAGGGTATCTGTGGGAATTTGTACCCATTGGGGAGGTCAGGTACTAATGTTGGCTGAGAAGAACTGGCTCACAATCCAAACTCATGGCTATTGAGGCCACTTGTGGTTCTCCAAACCAAACTCCTCAAACGGTGTCGATTCATACCAAAGGTGTTCAGTAGGGTTGAGAACGGGGCTCTTGAAGACACTTGAGGTGCTCCACACCAAACTTCGGCGCTGGCTTTGTACACAGGGGCACAGTCATGCTGAGACAGGATTGGGCCTTCACCAAACTGTTACCACAAGGGTGGAAGAGCACAGTAGTCTAAAATATCTTTCGGAGGGTATCTGTGTGAATTTGTGCCCATTGGGGAGGTCGGGTACTAATGTTGGCTGAGAAGAACTGGCTCACAATCCAATCTGCCCCACATTTGTTCAGTAGAGATGGTGTCAGAGCTCTTGAGGTCCTCCATATCAAACTCATGGCTCAAGGCCACTTGTGGTTCGCCAAACCAAACTCGTCAAACTGTGTCAATTCATACCAAAGCTGTTTAGTAGGGTTGAGAACGGGGCTCTTGAAGGCACTTGAGGTGCTCTACACCAAACTTCTCAAACTATGGAGCTGACTTTGTACACAGGGGCGCAGTCATGGCAGAAAAGAATTGGGCCTTCACCAAACTGTTAGAAGAGTGGAAGAGCACAGTAGTCTAAAATATCTATGGGAGGGTATCTGTGGGAATTGGATGAGAAGACCAGGCTCACAATCCAACCTGTCCCAAATTTGTTCAGTAGAGCTGGTTTTAGGCCTCGTACACACGACCGAACATGTCTGCTGAAACTGGTCCGTCGGACCAGTTTCCGCGGACATGTCTGACCGTGTGTAGGGCCTACCGGACAGTTTTCCGGCCTAGCGGACAGGTTTCCAGCGGACAAAAGTTTCTTAGCATGCTAAGAAACTTGTCCGCTGGAAGCCTGTCCGTCGGACATGTCCAATGGTTAGTACGACGCATCGGACCTGTCCGCTGGCCCGAAATCCCGCGCATGCGTCAAATTGCTTCGACGCATGCGTGGAAGCATTGAACTCCCGTGTCAGAGAACGTCGGTGTCTTCTACGTCACCGCGTTCTCTGTCCGCGGGGATTTTGGTCTGATGGTGTGTACACACATCAGACCAAAAGATCCCAGCAGACATGTCCGATGAAAACGGTCCGCGGACCGTTTTCATCGGACATGTCTGCTCGTGTGTACAAGGCCTTAGGCCGTGTACACACGGGCAAACATGTACGATGAAAACGGTCCGCCGGACCGTTTTCACCGTACATGTCTGCCTGGGGATTTCTGTACGATGGCTGTACTAACCATCGTACAGAAATCCGCGCGTAAACAATACGCGGGGCGTGTCCGAGGTGTCGCCGCGGCGACGTGGGCGGACCTGCCAGTTAAATGCTTCCACGCATGCGTCAAAGTCATTCAACGCATGCGAGGGATGGCGGGCGCTCGGACATGTACGGTAGGTCTGTACAGACGACCGAACATGTCCGAGCGGGCAGGATTCCAGCGGACTGTTTTAAAACAAGTCCAGGAATATTTGTCCGCTGGGAAAAGGCCCGGCGGGCAAATGTTTGCTGGAATCCTGCACGCTCGGGCCTACACACGACCGAACATGTCTGCTGAAACTGGCCCGCAGACCAGTTTCAGCAGACATGTTTGGTCGTGTGTACGGGGCCTTAGGGTTCTTGAGGTCCTCCATGCCAAACTCATATCTCTTGAGGCCACCTGTGGTTCTCCAAACCAAACTCATTAAACTGTCAATTCACACCAGAGATGTTCAATTGGGTTGGGAACAGGGCTCTTGAGGTGCTCCACACCAAACTTCTCAAACTGTTACCACAAGGTTTGGAAGAGCACAATAGTCTAAAGAGTTTCTGTAGGAATTTGCGCCCATTTATGGGGTCCGGTACTGATGTTGAATGTCAAGACCTGACTCAAAATCGGTGATCCAATTAATTTCAAAGATGTTCGGTAGGGTTGCGGTCATGGCTCTTGAGGCCACTTGTGGTCCTCCACACCAAACACGTGTCTTTTTGTAGCTGGCTTTGTACACAGGGGCCACAGTCATACTGGAACAGAAATGGGCTCTCGCCAAACTGTTACCACAAGGTTTGGAAGAGGTTAATAGTCTAAATTGTCGTTGCACGCTGTAGTATTACAGTGGGAAAAAACATTGCTGGCAAGTAGTCTTCTATTGCAGAGGAGAAGGGTCCGCCTTAGCTGCGGGCAATGTTTATTCTGTTTTGTACTTTGAGCCGCGCCTTTTTGTAGCTGGAGGGGGTACTGGCAGGTAAGTCTGTTTATAATGTACAAATATGCTGCTTATACTTGCACATTATGGCGAAACCCTGACTCGCCCCCCCCCCCCCCCCTGCCAAGTCAAAGCTGCAGTGTTGACATCAGCAGGGAGCGTGAGCTTTGCTGATTGTAGACCTCCAGGTCCGACCCTAGTCAAGAGGCTACAGTAGAGGGTGTATTGGACCTCTGAAGGGAGACTACTGCTTCCACACAGAGAGCAAGAGTCGACACTGTGCCCATTTGTTCCCACTGTGCCCATTGTCACCACTGTGCCCATTATCGCTGCTGTGCCCTGTAAAATGCCCCTTCCCCCGGCACTTACCTTTCTGAAAGTCAGCCATCCTCCTAGTCCTTCCACGTCCCTCGATGTCTTCTCCTGCCCTCGGTGACACTTCAGCCAATCAGGTTACCGATAACCAGAACCTGAACCTGATTTCCTGAGACGCCTGTCAGTCTTATCCAAGGAACGCACCCCCGTACGTTCCCTGGATAAGCATCCAGAAGGCTGAGGGCTGTACTCGGAAAGCCTATCGGAGCCGCTGGCTCTGATAGGCACTTCCGCACAGCCAACCAGCTGCCGTTATTCAGGTGGCCGGCGCTCAAGGTCCGGCCATCTGAATAGACCAGCGGCCGGCAACAATAACATAGATTCGTGCAATGCATGAATCTATATTATTGTAATCAGTGGCGGTGCGCGAGCCAGAGGGGGCGGCGCTCCAGCGCCCTCTATAGACGCACCGCCACTGTTGAAAACCAAAAAGGCAATTTGGGTTTATTCTAAAACTCCAATTAGAGTCTGCTAGGAAAGTTGATACACATCAAACCAAGAGTGAGACCCATCTGGTCCTGAGTCTGGAAAAGGGGTGTTGGTTTTGGGGCAGTATGTGAGGGTACCCCAGAATTGGCAACTAGCAGTCAAGCCATGGCAGCTCCGGATAACGTCTCAGACTTTGACAAGTAAAAGGTTCCCTAGCAGAAGGCTAATCTTGAAACTTTCAATTTCACTGCTTACACCTTCAGCTGTTGGCATGCTCCTCGTTGGACGATGACCCGTTTCTTTGTTTCCAGAACTCTTTTTCTAACAGACGGGCCCCTTTACTAACCATGGTGCCAGCTCATGCACTTCCAAGTACCCCGGTCTGCTATCATATCTAATATACTTGGCAACTCTTTGACTGCACTATGAATGTATAATAAGAGTGGCGTTGGCTCCTTGCCGATGGACGAAGTACTATTAGGTAGATTCACGTAGCTTGGCTTAAACTTACGGCGGCGTAGCTTAGCGTGTTTAGGCTACGCCGCCGTAAGTTAGCTAGGCAATTACATGATTCACAATGTACTTGCCTTCTAAGTTACGGCGGCGTAGCCTAAAGCAGGCGGGCGTAAGGGCGCCTAATTCAAATGTGTGTAAGGGGGCGTGTTTTATGCTAATGTGGCTTGACCTTACGTTTTTGACGTTTTTGTTTTTAACTGCGCATGCGCCGGGCGCCTACATTTCCCAGTGTGCATTGCGGCTAAGTACGCTGCACGGGCCTATTGATTTTGACGTGGACGTAAACGACGTAAATCCCGATTCACGGATGACTTACGCAAACGACGTAAAAATTTAGAATTTCGACGCGGGAACGGCGGCCATACTTGACATTACTATTCCAACTAGGGCTAAGCTCTAACTTTAGGCGGCCTATCTCTAACGTAAACGAGGTAAAAGTACTGCGTCGGCCGGGCGTACGTTCGTGAATCGGCGTATCTACTCATTTACATATTCTACGCCGACCGCAATGGAAGCGCCACCTAGCGGCCATCCGAAATATTGCAACCTAAGATAGGACGGCGCAAGCCGTCGTATCTTAGATATGTTTAAGCGTATCTCTGATTGAGCATACGCTTAAACATAAGTCGGCGTAGATTCTGAGTTAGGTCGGCTTATCTACTGATAAGCCGGCCTAACTCTTTGTGAATCTGGCCCTATGTTCCCATTGTTTCTGTATATTTTTGATATGTGACAAGTCGCTTCATTCTTTTTGGATAAATGTTTCTTAAATAAAGAACTGTTCCAGAATGTCAATTCTATAGAACAAGTGCGGTAGAAACCCTGGAGGTAGTTAAAGGGTAGGTTGAAAGATGATTGGGAACTTGGAGGGTCATGGATGGGTTTGTAGATTGAAAGTGGTGCAAGATGGTCTGATTTCTGAAGGCCTTTCTGTTTTATCACTATACTGGGTTAGGATGATAAAATATAGACCCCCCTCGGCCTTTTCCGTGAGGACACGTCCCACCTCCTGCTGAGCAGACGTCAGTAAACATGGCTGACTGGTTCACAGAGCACAGCCGGTCATCCTTCACATACTGGCACAAGATGAATAACCGTCCTGTTGTCTCGCCTTGCTGGCTCCAGCCGGCCCTCACATTCCTGAACGCTAGCCTCGTCCACACCCAGTGACCCTGGACAAGCTACAGCTAGATTATTTACCCCCCTTGTAGAAATCCCTGCATCAAAACCAGAGGCTAGACAAGTGCTTCTGTGGACTACCTGAACCAACCACTTACCCATATCTATGTCCTTGTATCCCCCCTTTCCATAAATAAAAACTCCACACATATTATCCTTGAATGGACGTAGGGGTCGGCCACAGCTTTATTTGTTAAAACATAAACAACATCTGTTTAACCTTAATACCATCTTATGGTAAATTACCAAGGGGGGGGGAAGCAACCAGCCAGCCGCCGGCCTAAACCGCCGGGCATAAAAGCCTTCCCCCTTTTCCTTTATTATTATTACCGCCAGCTGTGACTTAACAATAAATATCTCACTTAAACACGATAACAAGGCCTGTAAAACCAAAGCCATAAAACGTAAACCGTACGGGATAACCACCGTCATAACACCACCGTAACATTTGTTACTCGCACATTTCCATATTTTTTTTTTTTTTAACAATATATATCCTTTTATTTCCTTTGTTTTTTTTTTTTTTTTTTTTAAACCACCTAAGCTGTTGGATAAAACGGGAAAAACCAGGGGAGGGAGGGCGGGAATCTCACTTGCTGGGGGCTGCTGCAGGTAAGAGGAAGAAGGTGGGAGGGAAATCCCCCCTTAAAGCCTTGGTCACATGCTCCCCAAAACCCACCCCCTCGTTCTTGTTTAATTGGTCCTGTCTGCCTTGTAAAACCCACCCTCCCAGAGGGAGGGAGGGAGGAAGGGGGGGAACTAAAGGGGAGAGACACATTTAACCCTTTCCTGGACTGTCCCATTACCTCAGGCAGTCCGTGGCACCTAGCCCTACTTGGGCCGGTGCCCACCAGACTACCTGAACCAACCACTTACCCATATCTATGTCCTTGTATCCCCCCTTTCCATAAATAAAAACTCCACACATATTATCCTTGAATGGACGTAGGGGTCGGCCACAGCTTTATTTGTTAAAACATAAACAACATCTGTTTAACCTTAATACCATCTTATGGTAAATTACCAAGGGGGGGGGAAGCAACCAGCCAGCCGCCGGCCTAAACCGACGGGCATAAAAGCCTTCCCCCTTTTCCTTTATTATTATTACCGCCACAGGAGGAGCACAGCCCCTCAAACTGGGCTCCGACCCCCACCCAAAATATAAAGGGCCTGTTCTATGCCGTCCTGAAGACCATAAAAAAAAAAAAGATATCGAGCCCGATATCGTTAAGATGGACTCCATCCTGACCCATGAGCCGCCTGTTGTCCCCTTCCAGCTGCCTGTGCCTCACCACTATCCCTGATCTGGCCCTGACATGCGTGCGTTAATTGTCCTACGAGCCCTCTCAATTGCTGCCGCATCCCTATCCTCCTGCCAGGTGACCCGAGGGATAATTTCAGACCAGACCAACATCATTTCTGAAAAAAGAAAAACCATCCGTTCCAAATCCATTCTCATCAGGGTAATGATTTCCGGAACCCGCAGGGAGCGAATGTCGTTCCCCCCTGCATGGATAACCAACACCACCGGCGTCCGAGACACGCCGCCAATTTGAATTGCTTCCATCAGTATCCGCGACCAGGGGAGACCCCCAATACCTCTCCAATGAACCTGCACCGGAAACGGGACCTGCCGCCCGGCCGACAAATGGCCCTCTGCGCGGCCCGATGGATATAAGAATGGCCCAGAATGTGCACCACCGGCGCACTAGGACCTGAAAAAGGGGGAAAAAACATTATAACAACAATTCCGGGCGAACATAGCCTGCATAGCACCCCGACTTCCACCTACCAATTCTTTGAATGTCACCCATCGCCAATCCGGCCCTTGCCGCTTCCGTAGCCGCACCAATTCTGAACGAATGTGTGCCAAAATTGCTCGCTGAAAACCCCGCAGCCACAAGGCAGCGTTTGAAAACCGCACTGAACTGGTCCGCGTAAGGGGGGGCCCCAGAAGCATGCACCAAAAACTTTTTCCCAACAGGACTCACCTTCAGGAACTCCGTTACCATGGCAACTGGACAGAGCGTCCCCCCCACCGCCCCAAGGCGTAGCCAAGAACCTTTCCCAAGCTGGTCTGTTTTGGACTTTCTCACCCGGACTTGTACCACCCCGTTAGACAGTAGGACGTCATCCCTAAAAAGGCCCCGGGACCAGTAGCCGAGGACGCCACCAGTTCGCTTACCCGTAACGCTCCGAAAAAACCAAGCAAAACGCCGTAGAAAAAGGAGCCCCTCGTAAGGAGAGGAACATACCGTAAATGTTGCCCCGACAAGAGAATTCAGCAAGGCAAAGGAAATTGGACGCCTACCGTCCCTTTTCCCGTGCACCTTCCGCCAACCCTTTAAAGCTTGCAAGACACTGAAATGTTTTGTGCAATCCTGTCAACCGCGAAGCTTTAGGTGAAAACCAACTCCCCCCATGCGGCGTTGAGCCACCGCAGCGGAACATCCAGAAAGCTCCAAACACAAGAGACAATCCACCGTACCTGAAAACGGACCCTCCCACAGGAAGCCACGTCCCTGTCACCCGCCACCCCTGACCAGGCATTCCATGCCTTACCATGATTGGACCAGGTAGCCGGAGTCACCGAAGCAGCAATGAGTGGCATCAAATTCCCGACACCAGGGTCCACAGGGATCTCGGGCAAGGCAGACCGTCCTGATCCGCCCCCGGGCAAAGATTCCGAAACTCCTGGAAACGAAACAGTAAGTCAGCGATAACGTTATCTACACCGGGAACATGACGAGACCTGAACCAGATATTATATTCCAGACACCTGAGTACCAGGTGACGGAGCAGGGCCAAAACCGGCAGCGTAGAGGAAGACAGACCATTGATGCAATGCACTACACTGCTATTGTCGGTCCAGAAGCAGACCTTCTTGTCCCTGAGCTGCTCCCCCCAAAGTTCAACCGCCACCACGATGGGAAAAAGCTCAAGGAGAGTCAGGTTGCGACATAAACCCTGCTCCTGCCACTCTAAAGGCCACGACTCTGCGCTCCAACTTGACCCGAGAATAGCGCCGTACCCAACCGAACCAGCCGCATCGGTGAAAGGAGACAATTCCTGATTGCCTACTTCGTCCGACAGGAAGCACGTGCGCCCGTTGTATGTGCCCAAAAAACGCCGCCACACTGACAGGTCCGCTCTTAGTGAAGAAGTCAGTCGTATGCGATGCTCCGGCCTCTTGGCACCCCTGGTGGCCAGAGACAGCCGACGCGAAAAAACCCGACCCATTGGCATGATACGGCATACAAAGGCGAGGAGGCCCAACAGCGACTGCAATTGGCGCAGAGTAACTTTTTCAACCGTGCAAAACCCGTTAATCAAACCCAATAGCTTCTCGAGCTTGTCCGCCGGTAACCTAAAGACCATCTCGAGGGAATCGATTTCAATGCCCAGAAAAGACAGCCTGGTGGCTGGGCCCTCCGTTTTTTCAGCGGAAAGCGGAACCCCAAACCGGCTCATCAAAGCACAGAAAGAGTCAAGTAGAAAACGACACTGAGAGGATTCGGCCGGGGCAACTATCAGGAAGTCATCCAGATAATGAATGATGGATCTACAACCCGTTGCACATCGCACCACCCATTCCAAAATGAACTGAACATTTCGAAGTAGTGGCACGATATGGAACAGCCCATAGGCAAACAAGTGTCATAATAGAAGAGGCCATCCACACAGCAACCCAGAAGGTGGTAACAATCCGGGTGCACCGGCAGCAACCTGAAAGCAGATTCAATGTCAGTTTTAGCCATCAGGGCACCTATGCCAGCCCGTCGGACCAACAATACAGCCTTATCAAAGGAGACATAGGAAACAGACGCCTCCTCTTTAGAGATGCCGTCGTTGACCGATGAACCCCTGGGATAAGATAAATGGTGGATTAACCGAAACTTACCGCTCTCCTTCTTGGGTACCACTCCCAAGGGAGAAACCCTCAGATTAGGAAACGGCGGGGATAAAAATGGACCCTCAATGCGACCCAAATTGCCTCCTTACTAACCTTGTCCCGCAGAGCATCCGGGTAAAGAGTAGCCGATATCAAATTGCCAGACAGTTGGTGTGAATCTGAGGGAATGAAGGGGATAAGAAAACCATACAAAAAGCCGATGCGCAACAATTCTGCCTCGGATCTATTGGGGTAACGGTCTAGCCAGGGGAGCATCTCTTCCACGCTCACCGGCGTCTTTTCCTTCAACAGGCCCTGCAACCCTTTGCGCCGGTTTTGCTCCGCGGGGGCAGCGAACTGCTCCGTGGGCACCACCGCAAGAGGAACACTCGTGCTTAAACTTGCACAAGCCGTAGAACTTGCAATGACCCTCGTTAAAGAGCCAGCATGTTCCGGGTCTCTTTGTGGCCGCTGCGCCCTGCTGGTTTGCGGAGGAGGCAGCGGCCCCGCCAAGAAAGGGAGTCTGTCTCTGCGCCATCATAAGCCGCAGCCAGACATCCGTCGCTTTGCAGCCCCATCCCACCTCGGGTTGTAACACCAAGCGCCTTCTGAACTCTTCGTCATATTTCCACCAGGCGCTGCCGCCATGTGACTTGTAGGCATTGTATACTGAGTCCAAATAACGAAGAGCTCCGAACAGCGTTCGGGGTGTTTTTCCCCCATAATACCCCCCAGCACAGCGAAAGCCTGCAGCCAGTTACCTATCGTCCTGGCCACCCGGGGTCTACGCTCGAATGACTTGTCAGTATATGGCTTGCGCTCCCTATCAATGGTGTGCTGATCAGCTGAAACCAAAGACCATATATCTATGTACTTATTCTCCCATATCTTTTGTTTGATGTCTTCACTAACGTGCGCCCCTAGCGGGCTAATCCCACAGAAAAAGGCCTCCTTGTGCACACCGGCCCTTGGCGGAGACGGGGGCCGTTTACCCAAAGGAGGCGAAACCACCCCCTGGGAGCCGGGCTCCAGCTGCGTCAATAAAGCCCTTAAAGCCGGTACCAAAGCATGCGCCCCACCCCCGGCCCCTGCGAAGTCAAACTCACCGTTAACTGCCGAAGATGGAGGAGGAGGAGGGACCACTGGAGGTATGGCAGCTGACACCACCGAAGAATCGGATGCGGGAACGGGCGGAAGGAAAGCCGGAACTGAAGAGGGAGCCACCAAAACCGTCGTGGCCACGGGAGCCACAGAGGATGCTGGCACGCCGGACGGCTGGTCCGCGTGAGAAGGCCGCCTGGAGCGCCTCGATGAACCCTGTCTAGACCTAAGCCTGCCCTCGCGGTCCCTGGATCGGCTCCTGGAGGAACCACCAGATGAGGATGGTGACCCCCACCGGGAGGATCTGGATCTCCGCCAGTACCTGCTGTGACGCCTGGGGGATCTGTGGCGACGGCTTCTGCTGTACCGGCCGTGCCGCCCAGAGCTGCGCGACGAGGATCTGGAGTGTGACCGCATCTCCCGTCTACGGGACCGATCGCTCCTGTGACTCGCGGAACGGGGGGGGGGATAGCGGGGGTGTTCAGCCGAGGAGAGGGAGGCACTATGTCCGGATCTGGGCCTGCAGCTGAAGGTGCCTGGGGGGGGGGGGGGTTGTGAGCACATGGCCAGGATGGGACAGCACATCCACTGCTAAATCAGTGGAGGGAAGAGCTGCAGTGGAGGGGACAACTGCAGCAGCAGGGGTGGAGGGGGGGTCAGCAACTAAGCCAGCCTCCTCGCTACTCGAGGAGCTGGAACCACTCACCACAGCATTGCCCATGATGGAAAACAGGGAGGGGGACAGGCACATACTTTGTGCAGGCACCCGAGGATCAGAAGAGGAAGGGGCGGGGCTACCGCCCGCTCGGGCGGAGGCCACGCCCCCTCGGGCGGAGGCCACGCCCCCTCCACCCGTTTTTCCAAAATCAGGTACAGCGGTGCCTCTGCGCCGCTGTAAAGCCTTGGGGGGACTGGGACTCAGCCTCACAGGCGGTCGGGTGGCCCTGCGAGGAGCCCGACGACCCCTTACCTGATCATCCGCAGTCGGGCACGGCGAGGGGGACGGTCCAGGCATCCCCAGGTCGGTGGTGATGCGAGCCAGGAAGCCTCCATCGGACCGCACCCGCTCCCGGATCAAACCCAGCAGATCTTCAGCCATGACACAGCCAAGGAAGGTAGGGAATCTCACTTGCTGGGGGCTGCTGCAGGTAAGAGGAAGAAGGTGGGAGGGAAATCCCCCCTTAAAGCCTTGGTCACATGCTCCCCAAAACCCACCCCCTCGTTCTTGTTTAATTGGTCCTGTCTGCCTTGTAAAACCCACCCTCCCAGAGGGAGGGAGGGAGGAAGGGGGGGAACTAAAGGGGAGAGACACATTTAACCCTTTCCTGGACTGTCCCATTACCTCAGGCAGTCCGTGGCACCTAGCCCTACTTGGGCCGGTGCCCACCAAAACCGTAAATTCCAGCATCCCATCCCAAAACACTTGTAGGCCTGGGCGCAAAATATAAAATGGGGCAACACGACTTCCCTTTAGTAATTGTACACCATAAGGACCGCCTCCTGCACATATACATCGGCAGAATGGCACGGCTGGGCACAAGCACGTACAGGTACGTCCTCTTTAAGTGACCAGCCGCGGGCGCGCGCGCTCCGTGACCCGCGGACCCGATCGCCGCTGGAGTCCCGCGATCGGTCCCCGGAGCTGAAGAACGGGGAGAGCTGTGTGTAAACACGGCTTCCCCGTTCTTCACAGTGGCGCCGTCATCGATCGTGTGATCCCTTTTTATAGGGAAACGCAATCGATGACGTCACACCTACAGCCACACCCCCCTACAGTTAGAAACACAAATGAGGTCACACTTAACCCCTTCAGCGCCCCCTTGTGGTTAACTCCCAAACTGCAATTGTCATTTTCACAGTAAACAATGCATTTTTAATGCATTTTTTGCTGTAAAAATGCCAATGGTCCCAAAAATGTGTCAAAATTGTCCGAAGTGTCCGCCATAATGTCGCAGTCACAAAAAAAATCGCTGATCTCCACCATTAGTAGTAAAAAAAAAAATTATAAAAATGCAATAAAACTATCCCCTATTTTGTAAACGCTATAAATTTTGCGCAAACCAATCGATAAACGCTTATTGCGATTTTTTTTTTTTTTTTTTACCAAAAATAGGTAGAAGAATATGTATCGGCCTAAACTAAGGAACATTTTTTTTTAAATATTTTTTGGGGATATTTATTTTAGCAAAAGGTAAAAAATATTGCATTTTTTTCAAAATTGTTGCTCTATTTTTGTTTATAGCGCAAAAAATAAAAACCGCAGAGGTGATCAAATACCACCAAAAGAAAGCTCTATTTGTGGGAAAAAAAGGACGCCAATTTTGTTTGGGAGCCACATCGCACGACCGCGCAATTGTCAGTTAAAGCGACGCAGTGCCGAATTGCAAAAACTGGCCGGGTCCTTTTAGCTGCCTAAAGGTCCGGGTCTTAAGTGGTTAATAACACACACAGAATGCTGTACTTCTGAGCATCAGCTGGGCCATATAACATAGTGTGATGTCACTGCTCCGACTCTCCACCTTGTCCAATCAGAGAACGCTTAGCAGTCATTGTGCTGATGCAACACAATCTCTAAATGACGCCCATGCTGAGCAGGTGGAGATGCACTTGAAGTTAATAAGGCCAGGCAGGGACATATAGGCCCAGCTTCTCGTAGAATGGCGTAAAACTCGGCGGGCGTAACGTATCTGATTTACGTTACGCCGCCGCAAGTTTTACAGGCAAGTGCTTTATTCACAAAGAACTTGCTTGTAAAGTTGCGGCGGCGTAGCGTAAATCACCCGGCGCAAGCCCGCCTAATTCAAAGTAGCCGGGTAGGGGGCGTGGAGCATTTAAATTAAGCGCGTTCCCGCGCCGAACATACTGCGCATACGCCGTCCGAAAAATATCCCAGGGTGCATTGCTCCAAATGACGTCGCAAGGTTTTGACGTGAACGTAAATGGCGTCCAGCCCCATTCACGGACGACTTACGCAAACTACGTAAATTTTTTAATTTCAACGCAGGAACGACGGCCATACTTAACATTAGTTGCCCCTCATATAGCAGGCGCAACTTTATGCCGCGCAAACCTAACGTAAACGTCGAAACTTCACTGCGTTGACCACACGTACGTTCGGGAATTCGCGTATATCGAGCTAATTTGCATACTCGAAGGGGAAAACGACGGAGGCGACACCTAGCGGCAAAAAAAAATGGATTTAAGATCCGACAGCGTAAGAGCCTTTCGCCTGTCGGATCTAATGGATATCTATGCGTAACTGATTCTAAGAATCAGTCGCATAGATACGACGGCCCAGATTAGGACTTACGACGGCGTACATGGCGTTGCGCTGTCGTAAGCCCTTTGAGAATCTGGGCCATAGTTAGAGTCTTGAGAATGTAACACATTCCTTATGCACAAAAGAGAAGGGCAGGGCAAATCAACGTGACTTTTGGCAGGTTACTGTATAAATATTTTATCATTTTTTTCTGTTATTTTGGCCTCTGAGAAGGTCATTATGTGGCTCATGTCTTTGACTACTTGTGTCATTACATCAGTGATCCTTACGTTTTTGTCTCTTCTGCCCCCCCTGTAGGTTGCAGAAAGTGACTGCTGAACGAAACGGAAGAAGAGAAGTCGGACCCTCAGCTCGCTCTCCGTCTTACAAAGATCCCCTCTATATGCCCCTGCAGCTGCCCACCATGAATTTTCGCAGCCACCGGCTACTGCGCCGCTCTCCTCCGCCTCCCCCGGCGATCTCCAGCAAACCCACCCCAGTCGGCGGGACTTCTAGCAGCGGACTGTCCAACTTGAGCAGTATCGCCCAGATCAGCCCCTGCCTGTACCTCTCCAGCGGGAACGCAGCAGGCAGCCGCCAACTGGTCTACGCCCGCAACGTCACCTGCATCGTCAACGCCACCCTCGAGATCCCCAACTCCAACTGGCCAGACGTCGACTACATAAAAGTGCCGGTGCCCGATCTACCACACGCCCCGTTGGCGCTGTACTTTGACTCCGTGGCGGACAGGATTCATCAAAATGGAAAGAGGAACGGCAGGACTCTGGTGCACTGCGTGGCAGGGGTAAGCCGTTCGGCCACCCTCTGCATCGCCTACCTGATGAAGTATCACCGCCTGTCCCTTCTAGATGCCCACCAATGGGTCAAGACCAGGCGGCCCGTGGTACGGCCGAATGCTGGATTCTGGCAGCAGCTGATCCAGTATGAGAAGAAGCTGTTTGGCAAAAACACTGTACGATTGGTGCCATCGCCACTAGGACTTATACCTGATATATACGAGAGAGAAACCCGTAATCTCATCCCTGTATGGGGCTTCAGATAAAGAGGACCTCTTTTCTCAAAGACTAGACTTTGACTGGTGCATATAACTATCTAACGAGGTCTTCCATCTATAATATTTAGTTTCAGTATTGGTATGAGGCAGATACACTCTCCTGCAACCAGCGACGGGACCAGGCCCCTTCACGCCCAAGGTGAAAAGGTCAAAGTGCACCCTCCCACCTATGAGCTGTGAACTACTTCAGCAGGATAGGTTGCAGGTTCTGCCGTTTTTATGCTCCCCCCTCCTCCCGACACACCTAAAGCCTCGTACACTCGATCCAACTTTATGCCCATAATTGTCTGATGGACGCGTTGTGTCGGATAAATCGACCGTGTGTACGCTCCATCAGACACTTGTTGGCTGAATTAGCGACAACAAAAGTTGGCTGTTCATGCTCACCAACTGTTGGGCAATAAATCCGTCCAACTAAAATCCAAAGTACAAACACGCATGTTCAGAACCAATACTAAACATCAGACAATAGCAGAAGTTGCCCAAAGGGTGGTGGTAAAGAGCTGAAAAACCACATGGTTTGGTGAATGTTGGCTGAAAATTTTGTGCTGTGTGTATGCAGCACAAGTTCACGGCCAACACCCCTTCGGACCAAAATCCATGGAAAAGTTGGTTGGAAGTCCTATCCCTGCCTATGCCTATGCCTATCCCTGCCTTCACCAATGACATTTAGGTAGATTCAGAAAGAGCTAGGCCGGCTTATCAGTAGATAAGCCGGCCTAACTCAGAATCTACGCCGACTTATGTTTAAGCGTATTCTCAAACAGAGATACGCTTAAACATATCGAAGATACGACGGCTTGCGTCGTCCTATCTTAGATTGCAATATTTTGGATGGCCGCTAGGAGGCGCTTCCATTGCGGTCGGCGTAGAATATGTAAATGAGGAGATACGCCGATTCACGAACGTACGCCCGGCCGACGCAGTACTTTTACGCCGTTTACGTAAGAGATAGGCCGCGTAAAGTTAGAGCTAGGCCCTAGTGGAATAGTAATGTCAAGTATGGCCGCCGTTCCCGCGTCGAAATTTGAATTTTTTTTACGTCGTTTGCGTAAGTCGTCCGTGAATCGGGATTTACGTAGTTTACGTCCACGTCAAAATCAATAGGCCCGTACGGAATACTTAGCCGCAATGCACGCTGGGAAATGTAGGCGCATGCGCAGTTAAGAAAAAAACGTGAGGGCAAGCGCCATTAACATAAAACACGCCCCCCTCAAACACATTTGAATTAGGCGCCCTTACGCCCGCCGATTCAGGCTACGCCGACGTAACTTAGCAGGCAAGTACATCGTGAATCATGTACTTGCCTCGCTAACTTACGGCGGCGTAGCTTAAATGCCTTAAGCTACGCCGCCGCAAAGTTACGCGAACGGACCTGAATCGACCTAATTGTATCTCCAGAGTGAGGGTCCCATTGGCTTGGCCTCAAGGTATTTTTCTCTCTGCTGGTAGGTTCTCAGGTCAGGTTGGTCATCAAAAACCCTTCTTCCGGGTGATCACGGCTAAGCCATTGGTTGATGCAGCAGGTACTAAAATTAACTGCATGGGGCTCTTCTCCAACTAGGCTAACCATCAACAATATGGCAGCTCCTCACACTGGTCTAGATTCACGTAGAATCGGGCAAATCTGCGGCGGCGTAACGTATGACAAGTGCTTGATTCACAAAGCACTTGCCTGTAAAGTTGCGGTGGCGTAGCATAAATCCCCCGGCGCAAGCCCGCCTAATTCAAATGATCCGGGTAGGGGGCGTGGATCATTTAAATTAGGCGCGTTCCCGCGCCGAACGTACTGCGCATGCGCCGTCCCTAAAATTTCCCGACGTGCATTGCTCTAAATGACGTCGCAAGGACGTCATTGGTTTCGACGTGAACGTAAATGGCGTCCAGCCCCATTCACGGACGAGTTACGCAAACAACGTAAAATTTTTAAATTTCGACGCGGGAACGACGTCCATACTTAACATTGGCTGCGCCTCCTAATAGCAGGAGCAGCGTTACGACGAAAACGAGTTACGCAAACGACGTAAAGAAACTACTGCCGGGCGCACGTACGTTTGTGAATCGGCGTATCTAGGTAATTAGCATATTCTACGCCGACAACAACGGAAGCGCCCCTAGCGGCCAGCGTGAGAATGCACCCTAAGATACGACGGTGTAAGAGACTTATGCCAGTCGTATCTTAGGCAAATGTCGGCGTATCGAGCTTTCTGAATACAGAAAATAGATACGCCGGCGCAGATTTGAATTTACGCAGCGTATCTATGGATACGCCGGCGTAAATTCTATCTGAACCTACCCCACTGTTACCAGTTTTGTGAAGGGGAGAGCCAGAGGACAACCGATTGAGCCACTTGGCAGGCAAAAGAGCGGTTCATGTGGACTCAGCCCAACTAAAACATCCACGGAAAAAGCCAACTTGTTGGCTGGGTATCCGGCGACGGCATCCTCAACAACCAGACCGGCTTAAATGCTCCTTTCACTTTATGCGTAGGGGCCACACTTACCAATACTAAAGCTAACATTTCAGGTGGAGACCTCCCTTTTAATTGGAGACCTGTCATGAAATGAATAAGGGGGCTTCTGAAAATGCTTTGATGGCATCAGCAGGGACCACAAAAAGTCTGGCTAGACCCTCCTCACTCTGACTGGCTTAATCATGGAGGTAGAACTCCGACTATGCCCTTCTGGGGGGGGAATGCTTCAGCGTTGTTCCTAGTCTAGAGCAGGGGTCTCCAAACAAGGGGCCACTATTTTGTTCTTAAGACTTTAGGGGGGCCATGGGGGAGTAGAAAATGTCCTGATGTTAGTGGTAGTAAACAAGGCCACATCTTTTTCGGGGAGGAATAATACCCCATCATTGGTTTTTATTGTGAGAAATGGTGTCCCATTGTTGGTGTGTTAGTGGCAGGATAAACGTCCCTGTTGGTGGTGTCAACGGGAGAAATAACGTCCCATCATTGGTGTCAGTGGAAGGAACGGTGCCCCAAGGGCCAGGTAAAGGCAAGCAAATGCCACAGTTGAGACCACTGGTCTAGCGCAGCATTTCTCAACTTTTCTTTTTAGTCACGGTACCCTTTTAATAGTACAGTGGAACCTCGGATTATGAGAACAATCCATTCCAGGAGAATGCTCGTAATCCAAAGTGCTTGCATATCAAAGCGAGTTTCCCCATAGAAGTCAATGGAAATGAAAATAATTTGTTCTGCATTGACTTAAATAGCATGCAATACAGCATGTGGCCAGAGGTGGGGGCGCGTCGGAGAGCCTCAAACACACAAAAAGGCACGGGGTATCCCCAATCGGCTCCAGCGCCCCACCTCAGGCCAAACGCGGTACTGCACTCCACTGTGGCTTGAATCCTGTTCATTTTGCGAGACACTCAAACCGAGTCAGGATTTATTTTTTTGGGAAATGCTCGTTAACCGCGTTACTTGCAATCAGAGGTTCCACTGTATGCAAAATCTCAAGGTACCCTAGTCTAAAATGTGAAAAGAATAAGGTTACTTACCAGACTAGCCTGAGACAATGCACACAGCCATCTTGCCCATCAGAGTCAACCCCTCATGTCAGAGTTCCTCCTATACATAAGAACGCCCTCCTCTGATTCAAGTCACTTCATCCATCTCTGATCCAGGGCAAACTGGGTCTCAAAACACCCCCCCCCCCCAGGGAAACCCAAAAGGGGCACCATGGAACAGTGGTTGAAAAACACTGGTCTAGAACAGGGGGGGGGGGGGGGTCTCCAAACTTTCCAAGTCCTTCAGGCTCTGGGGTGGGGGGGGGGGGGTGAATAAAGCTGGCAAAATCTGGCCAGTAGGAGTAGATCTTGCCCTAGTGTGGGAGCAAACTAGATCATCATCATTGGTGTCAGTGGGAGGAATAGTTGTTTATATTGTTGGTGGCAGTAATTATGGCCAATTGTTGGTGTCAATGGGAGGAACAGCGGCCCCGTCATTGGTGTCAGTGGGAGGAACAGTGCTCCATCATTGGTGTCAATGGGAGGAACAGCGGCCCCGTCATTGGTGTCAGTGGGAGGAACGGTGCTCCATCATTGGTGTCAGTGACAAAAATTATGCACTATTGTTGGTGTCAGTGGGAGGAACAGTGCTCCATCATTGGTGTCAATGGGAGGAACAGCGGCCCCGTCATTGGTGTCAGTGGGAGGAACGGTGCTCCATCATTGGTGTCAGTGACAAAAATTATGCACTATTGTTGGTGTCAGTGGGAGGAACAGTTCTTTGTATCGTTGGGGTCAGTAATTATGGCCAGTCAATGGAAGAAGCAGCGCCCCATCATTGGTGTCAATGGGAGGAACAGTAAATGGAATAGTGCCTCGTCAGTGTGGGGGAGGAATAGCACCCCCCGCCCTTGTCGTCAGTCTGGGGGAGGAACAGCACCCCCCACCCTTGGCGTCAGTCTGGGGGAGGAACAGCGCGCTCCCCCGCCCTTGGCGTCAGTCTGGGGGAGGAACAGCGCCCGCCCACCCTTGGCGTCAGTCTGGGGGAGGAACAGCACCCCCCACCCTTGGCGTCAGTCTGGGGGAGGAACAGCGCGCTCCCCCGCCCTTGGCGTCAGTCTGGGGGAGGAACAGCGCGCTCCCCCGCCCTTGGCGTCAGTCTGGGGGAGGAACAGCGCCCGCCCACCCTTGGCGTCAGTCTGGGGGAGGAACAGCGCCCGCCCGCCCTTGGCGTCAGTCTGGGGGAGGAACAGCGCCCGCCCGCCCTTGGCGTCAGTGTGGGGGAGGAACAGCGCCCGCCCGCCCTTGGCGTCAGTGTGGGGGAGGAACAGCGCGCGCCTGCCCTTGGCGTCAGTGTGGGGGGAGGAACAGCGCCCCCACCCTTGGTGTCAGTGTGGGGGGGAGGAACAGCGCCCCCACCCTTGGCGGCAGTGTGGGGGGGAGGAGGAACAGCGCCCACGCCCTTGGTGTCAGTGGGGGGGGGGGAACAGCGCCCCTGCCCTTGGCGTCAGTGTGGGGGGGGAGGAACAGCGCCCCCGCCCTTGACGTCAGTGTGTGGGGGAGAGGAACAGTGCCCCAAGGGCCAGACAAGAACAAGCAAAGGGCCACATTTGGCCGTTAGGCCACAGTTTGGAGACCACGGTCTAGAAATCATTTCTAGCTTCAACATTTAAGTTAGACTCAAAACAAACCAGGGAGCAAACAGCAGAACCATCTACAATCTCCAGGCTTGTTTTAGATCACTGACTCAACTTATTGAGGAGGAGGGGGGGGGGGGGGGGGGAGTATATCACCAGCAAAACCAGGCAACTAGCATTTTCATGAGAAGCCCAGCGACAGAAGCCCCATATTATCTCATGACAGCTTTCCTTTAAAGGACACTTTTCCTCTTCTCTCCAACCACAGGATAGACCCAACGGATGGCTGTATGGACCAATAATTACTCACACCTCCCCTCCCCCGCAGTAGCAGATCAATAACCATTCAATAACAATAACCCGCTAGATAACAGTTACTTCTTACTGGTGTAACCTTGTGAAGAGCGCGCTCCGGCACCATTCTGTCAGGGAATAATGGCGTGTGGGTGGCTTTCCTGTGACTAACGCCCTTTTGCTTTTTATTTTATAGTGTAAAACATTTCAGATCGTGAAATTTTATTTACTTTAAAAAAAAATTATATATATAAAAAAACGATATCAGAGTGCCACATAACTCAGAATAGGATACTTATTTTTTTCCTGATGTGGGTGCGATATATATGTATATTTCTAAATAAAATAAAATAGAAAATGACAAAAGCTTCAACTTTTATTTTTTTAATAAAGCCTTAAAATTTGACATAAAAAAAATGTATACAAAAAAACAACAAAAATAACAGACTAGAACAAAGACAGATGAATGGGAAGAGAACAAGAACACATCGGAATGGAGGATGGGAAAGCAGGTGGCATATTGAAAACACCTAACAGGGCAAATGGAAGGTTCAGGTTTGTTTTGCCACACCCCCCCCCCTCCCACCCCAATGCAAAAATTGATTTAAAAAGCCATTTGACAAAAAGAGTCATCTTGGCTCAACTTCCAGGCAAAGCTGACGAAACGCGCTGGTGGGAGCTAGGAGCGGGAAATCTCTTGCAACAGGCTGGAGTGCATTCCTATGGGGATTTTAAGCTACCAGCTTTGCCCAAAGCCACAGTAACTTAATATTTTGCCTCCTGTGTCGGGAGGCCATTGCGACTTTTTATTTTTTTTCTATTACACAAATAGTTTTATGGCTTTATAAAGCCATTTACACTTGGGTGGGCAGGAGGCTTGCAAAAGAAAAGATATATATAAAAAATGAAGGTAGAGATCCTAAAGAACATATACAACTTTTTATTTATTTTTGATTAGAACTTCTGGAAGGGGTGTTTTTTTTTTTTGTCCTGGTGGAGAGATTTCACTTCCTGTGCTGGAGACACAACAGGAAGTGAGAGGGAATCCACCCTTACACCAATTGAAAGACTGTCCCGGTGACATTTTGGATTTCCCACCATGGTAACAAAAGGTCCCCTAGGGCAAGAGCGTGACCACCCCCAACAAGGACACATACTTCAATAAAAAAATGTTTTAATTCCACATGATCTTCGACCCAAAAAACACACACACACCTCTAGATCAGGATTGGGCAAACTGTCCCTCCAGCTATTGTGGAACTACAAGTCCCATCGTGCCTCAGAGTCGTATGCTACACGTCCCATCGTGCCTCTGGGAGTCGTATGCTACACGCCCCATCCCACACCCCAATTTTTTCCCATTATATTTGTATCCTCTTGGAGATACATAAGAGGGGGGGCTGCAGTCTTATATTCTAAAATTAATTTTATTATATTCTTTCCCACATCTACATCCTAAGCACGGGTACCCCATATATTTTCTACACGCCCCATCGTGCCCCTGGGAGTCGTATGCTACACGCCCCAGTGTGCCCCTGGGAGGCGTATGCTACACGCCCCAGCGTGCCCCTGGGAGTCGCATGCTACACGCCCCATCGTGCCCCTGGGAGTCGCATGCCACACGTCCCATTGTGCCCCTGGGAGGCGTATGCTACACGTCCCATCGCGCCTCTAGAAGTCGTATGCCACACGTCCCATCGTGCTCCTGGGAGGCGTATGCTACACGTCCCATCGTGCTCCTGGGAGGCGTATGCCACACGCCCCAGCGTGCCTCTGGGAGGCGTATGCCACACGCCCCAGCGTGCCTCTGGGAGGCGTATGCTACACGTCCCATCGAGCCCCTGGGAGGCGTATGCTACACGTCCCATCGCGCCCCTGGGAGGCGTATGCTACACGTCCCATCGCGCCCCTGGGACTCGTATGCTACACGTCCCATCGCGCCCCTGGGAGGCGTATACCACACGTCCCATCGTGCCTCTGGGAGTCAAATGCTTGCGGCTGTCAGTTTTGTAATGTCTCATGGGACTTGTAGTTCCACAACAGCTGGAGGACCACAGGTTTCCCACCCCCTGCTCTCGATAGATTCCAAACTAGAACTAAAAGGCAAAACTTTTATTTTTAGGTTTGGATAGAGTGGAGAGGGATTAGAACCCCTGTCAGTTTTTATTGCCGTCTGTGCCCCTGTTGGGGAGATTCACCCAATTTCGCCAGTTCACCATCATTGAAAGAAAATCCTACGTTTTGGGGGATAAGGACGCTAGTTCTGGTGACTTGCGGGGTCCCCAAGGAATGACCTTACTTTGCAGGGATTTCCTCTTACTTCCTGTTTGGCTATGGGACAGGACGTGAAGGGAAATCCCAAACAATGGGACAGAGATGGCAGGGGAAAAAAAAAAACTGACAGGGGTTATAACCCTCCGTTACTCTATCCAAATTGAAAGAAAAACAAATTGCCTATAGTTCAACTTTAACAGACTCCCGCCGCCCGGGAGTTGGTTAAAGTTGAACTATAGAGGCAGGTTGCTCTCGCTCTGGGACAAGGTCATAGGAAGGGGGTGAAAGAAGAAGTTGTTAAAGACTGCACACCTGAGCGTTTTGTAGCTCAAAATCTCTCATTCATTTCACATCTGAGCATCAACCATTGAAATGAATGTGATTTTGCTTGTTGAGAGGCTTTAAGCTACAAAACGCTCAGGTGCTTGATCCTACCCAACCAACCCACCCACCCACCCCCCTCCACGGATTCATACTTACCTTGATCTGATGGCTACTGTTCCACGATTTGTTCACATCCGGCGTTTCAAGTCTTTAGTGTCCTGCACCTACGCGTTACGTCCCCATAGACTTCCATGGGACGGTTTCCAATAGGAACTCGGCCTCATAGAAGTCTTTGCTTCTGCAATGTGCAGCCACAGCTGGGACACTGAAGTCTTGCGATGCAGAATGTAAATAAGCGCTGAAGGACACGGCCATCAAATCAAGGTATAGGTTGGGTTGGGTGGGGGGGGGGGTTGCAAAAACAAGGATAGCTGTACTTTACAGTGCACTTTAATGAAACTGACAACCCACCATGACCTTTATCTTTTGTGGACAAGCCTCAAGAACTGAGATGTTGGAGAAGTGGCTATTTACAGGAGAGTTCCCACCTATTCCGATTTATAGTGAATGAAGAAAAGAAAAACAACAAAAATCCAAGATGGCGCCTACATCAACCCTGTCCTCAGGGCCCACTAACAGGCCAGGTTTGCAAGATAACTGAAATACATGACAGGTGATATAAATTTTCTGCTCAGTGATTGCAGTATTCTAGTCTGCATCTCCCCAAGGTAATCCATAAAACCTGGCCTGTTAGTGGGCCCTGAGGACAGGGATGATGATCACTGCTTTAAAAGAAACCCATTTGTTCATCAAAAGTGTCCAAGTCTCCGCAACCAAGATTCCCTTTACTTGTTCAAGATCCTTCATTTGGCACCAACAGTTCATTGAAGTCTAGATCTCTGCCAGGGACTCATCACATGGATGAGACGTGAGGCAATGTGTGCCTCAGACATGGTACAATTCACAGGCTCCGTTCTGTTCCAACCTCCAGAAAACAAAAAACTAAGTGGTTCTTGCAGGTAACAGATCCAAATGAAGAATTTTGGCACAATGATAAAATTACTGCGACCTTACTTTTCAGCTTGCAGTTCTGCTGATCCATCACTAAGGGGCGCTAGAAAGGAATACAGATTTGTCTGCAGAAAGAATAGTCACATGTTCTCAGATGTCCTAAAATAGGCAAGAAGCATAGATTATTCGCTGTCGCCATCGTCACTGATGATGCCCTTTAAACCGGACCAATCCATGGGCTTCTTCTTGCGGGGGGGTCCTTCCTCCGCCTCGGAGTCAGAGGACAGCTCCTTGCGGTAGGTGGGAGGAAGAGCAGCGTCAAGAGACGAGGAAGCCTTATAGGGGTTCCAGGTGTTACGGCGCCGGGGGCGTCCTGGGGGAGGGAAGACAGATTATGTGTTAAATCTCTGCCCACGCCCCCTATGCCCTCATAGTGGCATCTGCTGCCACCTGCTCACACCGCCACCCTCTGTTCTTACAGACGCGCCTGTCGCCCTCTGCCCACACCAACGCATCTGCTGCCCTCTGCCCACACGGCCACCCTCTGTCCTCACGGACGTGCCCGTTACCCTCTGCCCACACCAACACACCTGCCGCCCTCTGCCTACACCGCCACCCTCTGTCCTCACGGATGTCCACGTTGCCCTCTGCTCACACGGACGTGCCTGACGCCCTCTGCCCACACCGCCAGCCTCTGTCCTCACGGATGTGCCTGTCGCCCTCTGCCCACACCAACGCATCTGCTGCCCTCTGCCCACACCAACGCATCTGCTGCCCTCTGCCCACACCAACGCACCTGCCGCCCTCTGCCCACACCAACGCACCTGCCGCCCTCTGCCCACACCAACGCACCTGCCGCCCTCTGCCCACACCGCCACCCCCTGTCCTCACGGATGTGCCTGTCGCCCTCTGCCCACACCAACGCACCTGCTGCCCTCTGCCCACACCGCCACCCTCTGTCTTCACAGACGTGCCTGCCGCCCTCTGCCCACACCGCCGCAACTCATCTGCCCCTTTCTCCCCCCCACACCTGACGCCCTCTACATCGCTACAGCCCTCTGCCCTTCCTGCCCACACTCATCTGCCCCCTTTTCCCCTCTCATTGCCGCCCTCTACATCGCTACAGCCCTCTGCCCTTCCTGACACCTTTTGCCCTCATCACCGCACCTAGGCCCCCTCTGCCCACACCAACGTGCCTGTCGCCCTCTGCATTGCTATAGCATTCTGCCCTTCCTGCCCCCTTTTGCCCTCATTGCCGCATCTGGCCCCCTCTGCCCACACTCATCTGTCCCCCTTTTCCCCCTAAATGCTGCACCTGCCCCCCCCCCAAGCCTGCCCCCATCACCGCGCCTACCGCTGTCCTCTGCTACCCTTTTGCCCAGGTTACTCGCTCTATCATTTAACCCTCCTCTCAGCTATGCCACTGTATAAAAACGTTCCCCAATCTCAACAACATTCCTGCACCACCACCATCCCTGCTGTCACCCAATGTCTGCAGAAAGCACTACCCAATGCCCCTGAACCTCATCCTCCCCCATGTTCCATCCATCTCATCCTGGCACCACCCAAACCTTGACTATTCTGGAAGGGGAACACTTTTGGAAAGGAAAAGGAGTATTTTGCCCTGATCTAAAACAGTCCCACTCCACCTTGCAACCTTCATTGTTTACATCCAACGGTGAATGGCACCCTCTCCTGGCTGCACCTGTCCTGCACAGCCCAATGGACTTCCAATATGGCCATCTTCTGGCCGGGAGATGAAGATAGAAAAGTCCCATGTGCAGGCCTGGCCAGCAGAGGGAGCCGTTCACCACTGGATGTAAACAACCGTGGCTGTCGGATTGTGGAAGGTATACATCTGTGGAGGGGGGAGAGTGGGATTATTTAGGTCAGGGCAAGGAGCAAAATAAAAAAGGGGAGACAAAGCAACCTGTGAGGAGGAAAATGGGGTCACTGGCGATTTGTTTTTGGAGGTGCATGGCCCGGGGAAGTCAATGTTGCTCGGTGAGCCACTAAACTGCACAGTACACGATATCCGGGGGCTCCCCACACTTATCTGGCTATATTCTTGTCCCCGTGTAGAGACTCCTTACCTAAAAGGAAATATGGGGAGATGCCATTGATGACCTGTTGGAAGATGCTAGTTGCCTGGCTGTTCGGGTCTTCCTTGGAAGTCTTCTGCCCCGGCATACTATGTTCAGGTCTGAGAGTCATTGAAGCCAGACAACGGCTTTGACAGCCAGGCAACAAGCATTTGCAGAATTATAAAAATCGACAACCTCAATGTTTACTAGCAATTTGACACCCAGACAGGACGTCTACATGGAGGGGGGGGGAGGGACGGGACATGGACGTCGTACATGGAGGGGGGACACGGACGTCAATCAGATCCTGACGGGTTCTAAGCCCTCCCATCTCTAAATAAAGGAGAAGTCCTGGCGGGAGTCCTGAGCTCACAACGTCCTTTCATATATGATTTATACCCAGAACAATCCCTCTTTGTATCCCTCCGGCCGCCGCTCACTCCGATTACAGCTCTAAGAGATCGCTCAGCCATGAGAAGGGACAAAAGGCCGGCTTCATCTCTTCATAAATAAATAATAATTAAAGTGGAGCGATTGTGTTTTCTGTGAGTCATCATTTTGTCCTAATAAAAAGGATAGGAAGCTGGTTACCTTCCCTGACCCCCACCGCGCCCCAACATCATTAAGTGACATTTTAAATTAAAACTTTTCCGTTTTCATTATAAACCCAATAATATCACTGGGTCTCTGTGCAATGCAGGCAGATCATGGCTGGTGAAAGGGACCAGCAGTGATCTTTACATAGCTGCCTAAAACCCTTAATGTCAGGATGGGGGGGGGGGGGGGGGTGGGTTCAAGTGTCTCCATAGGGTGGCTGTCAGGCCAGGGGGGGGGGGGGGGGGGGGGGGGGGAGACACACATGTCTCCATAGAGCGGCTGTCGGCCTGGGGGGGGGGGCAGGGGAGGAGTCTCCATAGGGTGGCTCTCAGGCCTGGGGGTTAGGAGTCTCCAGAGGGTGGCTGTCAGGCCTGGGGGACGACGACACGTGTCTCCATAGAGCGGCTGTCGGCCTGGGGGGGGGCAGGGGAGAAGTCTCCATACGGTGGCTGTCAGGCCTGGGGGGTTAGGAGTCTCCATAGGGTGGCTGTCAGGCCTGGGGGGTGGGGGGACGGACATGTCTCCATAGAGTAGCTGTCGGCCTGGGGGGGCATCTCCATGGCTATTGGTCGGTGGGGGGCATGTGTCTCCATAGAGCGGCTGTCAGACCTGGGGGGGTGGTGGTGTGGGTGAAGAGGCACGAGTCTCCATAGAGCATCTGTCAGGCTGGGGGCGGGGGCGGCTGTCGGCCTGGGGCTTGGGGGGGGCCTCCATAGGGTGGCAGTCAGCAACCAATCAGAATTCATTTCTCACGGACCTGCCTATAGCAGAGTAAGATTTGATTGGCTGATCCGAGTTAGTACTCTTTACACAACAATAAAATGTGGTAGAAGGATGTTGATTCTCACCGGCCACAGCGATGATGTTACTGGTGTCCAGTTCGGCCAGCTCAGCCGCCTCCTCCCTCTTCAGTCGCACGATGCGGCACTTTTCCAGACTCGGATTTCCTGCGTTAGAAAGCAAAGAGCCGTCACTCGGTGTCAGAGGTTCGGGGCCTTTTCATGACACCCCAGAGGCTTCCAAAGACGGTTTTGGGTTTAAACAGCCCATTCACACCTAGGCAGCAAAACGCCCGACGCTCGATACGCCGGAGGGGCGAATTTGCATTGATGTCTATGAGATGGTTCACAGCCGACCGCCCGCTGAAGGAGAGCATACCGGGGTTATGGAAGCCATCTGCTGCCATAACAACGATATTCCTCTTCAAACAGCCAACGTATAACGACGGCGGGCGGTCGGCTACTGGTTAAGGATGTACGGCGGTTGAAAAGCGATTTAAAAGCCCAATCCCCAATACTCATGTGCAAGATTCACATTGCAGCTTACACAAAGGTTAAAGTCTCCCCTTCCTAATGACACGGGGCCCGATTTGCCACTAGGCCGGAACATTGCATCATGGGAGGAAATCCCACGTTCCCCCAAAAAGCCCCGGGCATTTCTCTGGACAGGTTTCCTCTATTAACCATTTAAGGACCGCCTCCTGCACATATACGTTGGCAGAATGGCACAAGCACGTACAGGTACGTCCTCTTTAAGTGCCCAGCCGTGGGCGCGCTCCCGCGACCCGGTCTGAAGCTCCATGACCGCGGGCCCGATCACCGATGAGTCCCGCGATCGGTCCCTGGAGCTGAAGAACGGGGAGAGGTGTGTGTAAACACGGCTTCCCCGTTCTTCACTGTGGCGCCGTCATCGATCGTGTGTTCCCTGATATAGGGAATCACAATCAATGACGTCACACCTACAGCCACAACCCCCTACAGTTAGAAACACACATGAGGTCACACTTAACCCCTTCAGCGCCCCCTTGTGGTTAACTCCCAAACGGCAATTGTCATTTTCACAGTAAACAATGCATTTTTTGCTGTGAAAATGACAATGGTCCCAAAAATGTGTCAAAATTGTCCAAAGTGTCCTCCATAATGTCGCAGTCACGAAAAAAAAAAAAAAAAAAAAAAAAAAAAAAAAAAAAATCGCTGATCGCCGCCATTAGTAGTAAAAAAAAAACAACTAATAAAAATGCAATAAAACTATCCCCTATTTAGTAAACGCTATAAATTTAGCGCAAACCAATCGATAAACGCTTATTGCGATTTTTTTTACCAAAAATATGTAGAAGAATACGTATCGGCCTAAACTGAGGAAATTTTTTTTTTTTTTTGGGGGGGGATATTTCCTATAGAAAAAAGTAAAAAATATTGCATTTTTTTAAAATTTGTCGCTCTATTTTTGTTTATAGCGCAAAAAATAAAAACCGCAGAGGTGATCAAATACCACCAAAATAAATCTCTATTTGTGGGGAAAAAAAGGACGTCAATCTTGTTTGGGAGCCACGTCGCGAGACCGCGCAATTGTCAGTTAAAGCGAAAACTGTCCGGGACCTTTACCTGCCTAAAGGTCCGGGTCTTAAGTGGTTAACAAACAGGCCTGATAAGCGATACACAACGGCTCACCTTTCACCCCCAGGTCCTCCAGCTCCTTCTTCAGCACCTCCACCATGGATTTCACAGATTTGCAGTTCTGAAACAGCTTCTTGTAGTTCCTCCGAGTCCCGCAGGACACGATGTATTTCTTCAGCCGAATGATGTGCGGGTGATCTTCCTTGGAGGTGCTCTAAAGGACGGCAGGAAAGGAGTGAGCTTACAGAATAGAGGCTTCATGATGTGTGCCTTACATGCTGCTTTCTCTTGGGTCCTCCATTAGGGGGAAACTTGCTACTGTCGCTTTGTGGGAGGGGCAGAGACACAAACAGAGGGAGGGGGCAGAGATACAATCTGATGGGAACTTGCCATTGGAGTTTTGAGGGACGGGCAGAGACACAATCCAATGGAAACTCTGCATTGGAGTCTTGTGGGAGGGACATAGAAACCTAGTACAGTTGGGAGCCCTCCATTGGGGCCTTGTAGGAGAGGCAGACACAAAACTAAATCTGTACGGCCAGGAACTCTTCACTGGAGATTTGTGGGAGGGGCAGAAACACCAACATTGGAGAAACTCTATTGGAGCAGTGAGTGAGGGGCGGGACCCATTCTACAGCCAGTTACTGGCCATTGGAACCTTGTAGGAGGGGCAGAAACACCAACTACGTTCGGGATCTCTCCATCTACGTCTTGTGGGAGGGGCAGACACACATGTTACAGTTGGGAACACTCCATTGGAGTCTTGTGGGAGGGGCAGAGACACAATCAGATAGGAACTCACCATTGGAGTTTTGCGGGAGGGCCAGAGACACATGGTACAGTCGGGAACACTCCATTGGAGTCTTGTGGGAGGGGCAGAGACACATGTTACAGTTGGGAACACTCCATTGGAGTCTTGTGGGAGGGGCAGAGACACAATCAGATGGGAACTCTGCATTGAAGTCTTGTGTAAGGGGCAGCGATACAAACAGAGGGAGGGGGCAGAGATACAATCTGATGGGAACTCGCCATTGGAGTTTTGAGGGAGGGGCAGAGACACAATCCAATGGAAACTCTGCATTGGAGACTTATGGGAGGAACAGAGAAACCTAGTACAGTTGGGAGCCCTCCATTGGAGCCTTGTAGGAGAGGCAGACACAAAAACTAAATCTGTACGGCCAGGAACTCTGCACTGGAGTTTTGTTGAAGGGGCAGAAACACCAACATTGGAGAAACTCTATTGGAGCAGTGCGTGAGGGGCGGGACCCATGCTACAGCCAGTTACTGGCCATTGGAACCTTGTAGGAGGGGCAGAGACACCAACTACGTTCGGGATCTTTCCATCTACGTCTTGTGGGAGGGTCAGAGACACCAACTACGTTCGGGATCTTTCCATCTACGTCTTGTGGGAGGGGCAGAGACACCAACTACGTTCGGGATCTTTCCATCTACGTCTTGTGGGAGGGTCAGAGACACCAACTACGTTCGGGATCTTTCCATCTACGTCTTGTGGGAGGGGCAGAGACACCAACTACGTTCAGGATCTTTCCATCTACGTCTTGTGGGAGGGGCAGAGACACCAACTACGTTCAGGATCTTTCCATCTACGTCTTGTGGGAGGGTCAGAGACACCAACTACGTTCGGGATCTCTCCATCTACGTCTTGTGGGAGGGGCAGAGACACCAACTACGTTCAGGATCTTTCCATCTACGTCTTGTGGGAGGGTCAGAGACACCAACTACGTTCGGGATCTCTCCATCTACGTCTTGTGGGAGGGTCAGAGACACCAACTACGTTCGGGATCTCTCCATCTACGTCTTGTGGGAGGGTCAGAGACACCAACTACGTTCGGGATCTCTCCATCTACGTCTTGTGGGAGGGTCAGAGACACCAACTACAGAGGGGAACTTGCTTTTGGGGTCTTCTGGGACAGGCAAAGACACAAGTACAAAACTGGAGCTTTGCGGGCGAGGCCGAGACACAAACCTCAGCTGGGAACTCATCACTGGAGTGTCCCAGAGATACAGCCAGCTTGCAAATTTCATTATTTAAAAAGGGAATGAGTAAGATTAGTGCATTGCACAGCTCACCTTGCTGTTCTTCTTGGCATCTTTGCCTTTTTTGCCATCTTCGGACACGTCAGACAAATCGCTGTCTTTGTCATCTTTGCCTTTATCCTTGCTCATCTCATCGCTGTCATGGGAGTCGCTGCCCTTTGACGCCTTCTTACCCTTCCCACCTTTGCTGCGTTCCGCTTTGTCATTGGCTGTTTTTTTGGTCCCAGTCGGTCTGCTGGTTTGCTTGGTCGATTTTTCCTTTCTTCTGGTGCCCTCCTCGCTGCTGCTCTTCTTTTTCCTTGCAGAACGCTCTTCTCCTTCACTGTCAGTCTCTTTATTTGATCCTTTTTTCACTGAACTCTTGTCATCCTCATCCATATCACTATCACTCTCTTTAGATGCTTTTGCTGGGCTCTTTTTTTCCTCCTCGCTGTCGCTGGCCTTTGATGATGCAGGCTTGACCGCACTCTCTTCCTCCTCACTGTCACTGTCTTTAAGAGACTGTTTCTTGGCCGGACTCTCTTCCTCCTCACTGTCACTGTCTTTAAGAGACTGTTTCTTGGCCGGACTCTCTTCCTCCTCACTGTCACTGTCTTTAAGAGACTGTTTCTTGGCCGGACTCTCTTCCTCCTCACTGTCACTGTCTTTAAGAGACTGTTTCTTGGCCGGACTCTCTTCCTCCTCACTGTCACTGTCTTTAAGAGACTGTTTCTTGGCCGGACTCTCTTCCTCCTCGCTCTCACTAGATTGCTTTGATGAGTTTTTCTTTGCTGTCCTCTTGGCCGGACTCTTTTCCTCTTCACTGTCACTATGTTTCTTTGATGTGGTTTTCTTTGCTGTCCTCTTGGCCGGACTCTCTTCCTCCTCGCTCTCACTATATTGTTTTGATGTGGCCTTCCTTGGTGCTCTCTTAGCTGGACTGTCTGCCTCCTTGCTGTCACTACGTTTCTTGGAAGCAGTCTTCTTTACTTTCCTCTTGGGCGTATACTCCTCCTCACTGTCGCTCTGTTTTTTCTGTGCAGCCTTTACTTTCCTCTTGGGCGTGTACTTCTCCTCCTCACTGTCGCTCTGTTTTTTTGATGCAGCCTTTACTTTCCTCTTGGGCGTGTACTTCTCTTCCTCACTGTCGCTCTGTTTTTTTGATGCAGCCTTTACTTTCCTCTTGGGCGTGTACTCCTCCTCCTCCTCCTCACTGTCGCTCTGTTTTTTCGGTGCAGCCTTTACTTTCCTCTTGGGTGTGCGCTTCTTCTCACTGTCGCTCTGTTTTTTCGGCGCAGCCTTTACTCTCCTCTTGGGCGTGTACTCCTCCTCCTCCTCACTGTCGCTCTCCTCCTCCTCGCTGTCGCTCTCCTCCTTTGGCTTTCTCTTGGCCGCACTCTCCCTCTTGTTACTTGCTTTCAGTGCGCTCACTTTTCTTAGCATGGTCGTCTTCATTCTCCTTTTGGTTGGACTTTCCTCCTCACCATCACTCTCTTTTTTCTGTCCCTTCTTTCTTCCCTCTTCATCGCTGTCTTTCTTACCCTTCCCCTTCTCTTCATCCTCGTTTTCACTGCTTGCCTCGCTTTCGTGGGCCATCTCTTTCTTCTGTGGTCTCTTCCCTGGCTTGGCAGCAGCTTGTTTGGGCTTCGGTTTGGGTTTCGGTTTGGCTTGGACCTTTTTCTTCGGCTTATCCTTGCTGTCCGTGGATTTCTCCTTCCTTTCAGCCTCCAAGGTTTTCAGTTTGGAAAGTGTCATTTCTTCCTCGCTGTCGGAATCCTCACTCTGCGCGCTCTTTTTATTTTTTGCTCCATCACTGTCTTCGCTGTCAGAGTGCAAAGTCTTTTTGTTTTCAGGGGGCTCTTCATCCTCCCCATCGGATTCCTCATTCAGCTTTTTTTTGGAAGTAACGTCCTCGTCGCCGCTGCTCAATTCTGAATTCTCAGCCTTTACCGCGCTCTTTCTTGCGGATGGATTTTGCGGTCCTGTTCCCTGCTTTTTCTTACTCTTGTCGCCTGCGCCTTCCTCAGACAGGACCTCTTTGCCATCACTGTCACTCTCTACGTCTTGTTCCATCTTCTGTGGGGTCACGTCCCCTTTTTTGGAAGTTGGAGCCTCTGGGGAACTGCTGGACATTCTCTTGGCATCTCTTTGCTCAATCCCGGAGTCCTCTCCTGACTCAATGCCTAACAAAAAAAAAAAAAAGGAGCAAAAAAATAAATAAAAAATTCATAGAGGGTCAGTCTAGTGCAGTGACGGTGAACCTCGGCACCCCAGATGTTTTGGAACTACATTTCCCCATGATGCTCAACTACACTGCAGAGTGCATGAGCATCATGGGAAATGTAGTTCCAAAACATCTGGGGTGCCGAGGTTCCCCATCACTGGTCTAGTGTCTCAATGCTAAAAGAGCGGACGAGGGTGGAGGTATAGCTTGGTATCTCCTAAGCCAGGCAACATCAAGGACAGTATACGCTAAATCAGGGATCCTCAAACTACGGCCCTCCAGCTGTTGCGGAACTACACATCCCATGAGGCATTGTAAAACTCTGACATTCACAAACATGACTAGGCATGATGGGAATTGTAGTTCCTGAACAACTGGAGGGCCATAGTTTGAAGACCCATGCGCTAAATCATCACACTGGAGCATCTTTCTGCAGGTAAATATTTGGCAAAAAAAAAAAAAAAAAAACACACATGATAGAGGAAAAACATACAAATAACCGGATCTGTGAAAAAAAAAAAAAAAAAAAATCACCTATACCTACTGTAAACCATAGCAGATTCGCCACAAGATCACTTTTTTTATTGCATTCAAGTGTAAAATGTGAGATCTTTTTGACCCCCAGATCTCACATTTAAGGAGGTCCTGTCTTTCTTTTTCTCTATTACAAGGAATGTTTACATCCCTTGCAATAGGTTAAAAAAAAAAAAAAAAAAAAAAAAAAAGGATTCAAATTTTTGTTTTTTTTTAAAAAAGGGACAGTAAAAATAAAAAGTTTTGCTTGCATCTTTTGCACTTAACCCAAAAAATAATCGTTGGAGTGCAGCCATCCGAATTGAATTATTTTCTCAAAAAAAAAAAAAAAAAGTAAAAATAAACACATCGTCCCTCCCTGCTCGCGCCAAAGCGAATGCATACGCAAGTCGCGCCCACATGTGTTCAAACCACACACGTGAGCTATCGTTGCGTTTGTTAGCGCGAGAGCAATAATTCTAGCACAAGACCTCCTCCAACTCAAAACTGGTAACCCGTAGAAAAATGTTAAATGTCGCCTATGGAGATTTTTGAAGGTCAAAGTTTGTCGCCATTCCACAAATGGGCACAATGGAGAACCTTGGCACCCCAGATGTTTTTGTACTACATTTCCCATGATGCTCAGGCACTCTGCAGTGTAGTTGAGCATCATGGGAAGTGTAGTTCCAAAACATCTGGGGTGCCGAAGTTCTCCATCACTGTTCTAGGGTGTCTGGGAAAAAATAAATAAAAAATTTATAATAAAATTATTGCTTACCATCTACTAGCGGTTTCCTCCTTTTCCCAGGCGGCTCCGCGCTCTCCTTTACGTCATCTCCGCTGTCTTGCCGTGCCCTCTTCTGCATATTAATCAAAGGCTCGTCATCGCTGGCATCCTCGTCCTGTGGGGGGGATGGGAAAATTAGAGAGAACGTCATCATAAGATGCAACAAGGCCTACAGTATGCCAGGTGGTGTATTCAGGACCACATTTTGCACTTCTAATTCCTCACATGCAGTCAGATTCAAAGCAACTCTTATGATAAACACAATCCTGAAACCATGATGCCCCTGACTCACAGGAACGGGGAAGCGGGTGCGTCCACGACATCCTGGACTCACAGCAAAAAGGGGGAGCGGGTTTGTCCACAACATCCTGGGCTCACAGGAAGCAGGGGGTGTGTCCACGACATCCTGGGCTCACAGGAAGCAGGGGGTGCGTCCACGACATCCTGGGCTCACAGCAAAAAGGGGGAGGGGTTTGTCCACAACATCCTGGGCTCACAGGAAGCAGGGGGTGCGACCACGACATCCTGGGCTCACAGCAAGGGGGTGCGTCCAAGACATCCTGGGCTCACAGGAAGCAGGGGGTGCGACCACGACATCCTGGGCTCACAGGAAGCAGGGGGTGCGACCACGACATCCTGGGCTCACAGGAAGCAGGGGGTGCGTCCCTGTAATCCCAGAATATCATGAAGCAGGGGGTGCGACCGCGACATCCTGGACTCACAGGAAGCAGGGGGTGCGTCCGCGACATCCTGGGCTCACAGGAAGCAGGGGGTGCGACCGCGACATCCTGGACTCACAGGAAGCAGGGGGTGCGACCGCGACATCCTGGACTCACAGGAAGCAGGGGGTGCGACCGCGACATCCTGGACTCACAGGAAGCAGGGGGTGCGACCGCGACATCCTGGACTCACAGGAAGCAGGGGGTGCGACCGCGACATCCTGGACTCACAGGAAGCAGGGGGTGCGTCCGCGACATCCTGGGCTCACAGGAAGCAGGGGGTGCGACCGCGACATCCTGGACTCACAGCAAGGGGGTGCGACCACGACATCCTGAGCTCACAGGAAGCAGGGGGTGCGACCACGACATCCTGGGCTCACAGGAAGCAGGGGGTGCGACCACGACATCCTGGGCTCACAGGAAGCAGGGGGTGCGACCACGACATCCTGGGCTCACAGGAAGCAGGGGGTGCGACCACGACATCCTGGGCTCACAGGAAGCAGGGGGTGCGACCACGACATCCTGGGCTCACAGGAAGCAGGGGGTGCGACCACGACATCCTGGGCTCACAGGAAGCAGGGGGTGCGACCACGACATCCTGGGCTCACAGGAAGCAGGGGGTGCGACCACGACATCCTGGGCTCACAAGAAGCAGGGGGTGCGTCCATGATATTCTGGGATTACAGGAAGCAGGGGGTGCGACCGCGACATCCTGGACTCACAGGAAGCAGGGGGTGCGTCCGCGACATCCTGGGCTCACAGGAAGCAGGGGGTGCGACCGCGACATCCTGGGCTCACAGGAAGCAGGGGGTGCGACCGCGACATCCTGGACTCACAGGAAGCAGGGGGTGCGACCGCGACATCCTGGACTCACAGGAAGCAGGGGGTGCGACCGCGACATCCTGGACTCACAGGAAGCAGGGGGGGCGACCGCGACATCCTGGACTCACAGGAAGCAGGGGGTGCGACCGCGACATCCTGGACTCACAGGAAGCAGGGGGTGCGACCGCGACATCCTGGACTCACAGGAAGCAGGGGGTGCGACCGCGACATCCTGGACTCACAGCAAGGGGGTGCGACCACGACATCCTGAGCTCACAGGAAGCAGGGGGTGCGACCACGACATCCTGGGCTCACAGGAAGCAGGGGGTGCGTCCGCGACATCCTGGACTCACAGGAAGCAGGGGGTGCGTCCGCGACATCCTGGACTCACAGGAAGCAGGGGGTGCGTCCGCGACATCCTGGACTCACAGGAAGCAGGGGGTGCGTCCGCGACATCCTGGACTCACAGGAAGCAGGGGGTGCGTCCGCGACATCCTGGACTCACAGGAAGCAGGGGGTGCGTCCGCGACATCCTGGACTCACAGGAAGCAGGGGGTGCGTCCGCGACATCCTGGACTCACAGGAAGCAGGGGGTGCGTCCGCGACATCCTGGACTCACAGGAAGCAGGGGGTGCGTCCGCGACATCCTGGACTCACAGGAAGCAGGGGGTGCGTCCGCGACATCCTGGACTCACAGGAAGCAGGGGGTGCGTCCGCGACATCCTGGACTCACAGGAAGCAGGGGGTGCGTCCGCGACATCCTGGACTCACAGGAAGCAGGGGGTGCGTCCGCGACATCCTGGACTCACAGGAAGCAGGGGGTGCGACCACGACATCCTGGACTCACAGGAAGCAGGGGGTGCGACCACGACATCCTGGGCTCACAGGAAGGGGGAGAGGGGGTGTGTCCATGACATCCTGGGCTCACAGGAAGCAGGTCGCGCGCTCGAGGCCCAGTCCTGAGCTCTGTGACCGTGCCCGCAAACCCGATCACCGACGGGGTGTCCCACGATCGGGTCACAGAGCTGAAGAATGGGGAGAGGCAAGTGTTCTTCCTAGTGGCAGTATCAATGATCGTCTGTTCCCTGTCATGGTGAACGATGATCAGTGACGTGTCACACCAGGCCACGCCCCCTACAGTAAGAATCACTCACTAGGGCACACTTAACCCCCACAGCGCCACATAGTGGTTATCCCCTTCACTGCCAGTTTCATTTTCACAGTAATCAGTGCATTTTTATAGCACTATTTGCTGAAAAAATGACAAAGGTCCCAAAAATGTGTCAAAAGTGTCCAATGTGTCCGCCATAATGTCGCAGTCACACAAAAAAAAAAAAAGTTGTCCGCCGCCGCCATTACAGACTCGGTCCTCTCCTACAGGAATAAAACAGATTTTTTGCTGGAGACACAGTGGAGGAAACACTCTGGCCCAGATTAAAGAAGCAATTGCGCCCGTGTAACCATAAGTTACACGGCGCAATTGCTTACTTGCTCCGGTGTAACGAGTGCTCCTGATTCAGGAACCTCGTTACACCGACTGCAGCCTAAAATCTGCGCGGCATAAGTCTCTTATGCCTCGCAGATTTTAGGCTGCATTCTTGCGTGTGCCGCTAGGGGGCGCTCCCATTGTGATCAGCGTGTAGTATGCAAATTGCATACTACCAACTGATTCACAAACTTGCGCGGGCCCCGCGCAAGCCAGGTACGGAGTTTACGTACGGCAACTTTAGCGCAAGGCTGCACCTTCTAATAGTAGGGGCAGCCAATGCTAAAGTATAGCCGCCGCTCCCGCGACGTGAAATTTGAATTTCACGTTGTTTGCGTAAGTGATTCGTGAATGGCGCTGGACGCCATTCACGTTCACTTTGAAGCAAATGACGTCCTTGCGATGTCATTTGCCGCAATGCACGTCGGGAAAGTTTCCCGACGGAGCATGCGCTGTACGCTCGGCCCCGGCGGGATCATTTACATTGCGCGCGCTTACGCCGGGCAATTTTGCCGGCGCGCCCTCGCAATTTACGGAGCTACTGCTCCGTGAATCGAGGGCAGCGCAAAATATTTGCGGGGGCGCAGGGCAAAATCGTTGCCCTGCTCCCCCGCAAATATCGCGCAAAAGTACCTGAATCTGGGCCTCTGCGTAGAAGACAGACATTGAGAAAGTCACAGCCAATCAAAGGGAAGGAAATGAAGATGGAGGGGTCGGAGGAACTCGGGGGAGGGGACACCGTCTTGTACGGGTACATGCCGGGTGTTATCCGGGCAGTACTAGTCAGAGTTCACGCAGTGCGCCGTGCAGAAGGGCAACTCAAGTGAGATTCTAATAGAGACTTGACAAGTTCCGTGCTCAGGGGGCAGCGGGAGATTCTGATGAATGCCGACTACGCGTAGAGGACGGGCGAGCGCGCCACCTCTGGCTAGGCGCCCTCCTGAAGCTTATTTCTAGAAACGATCATCTAAGTAGACGGTGATAAAAAAAGATCGAGAGAGATGTAACCAAGCCAACTGCGCCCGGGGCGAGTCCCATGACTGGCGTTTATCTCGGCTCTACAACTCATTCATAAAAAAATATATATATAAAGAATAACAAAGGAGAAAAAAAAGAGGGAAAAAAAAAAAACCCGAAATGTAAAGGAGCGCCAAAGGGTTTTCCCCCGCCTTGTAAAATCCCTCTGATAAGAAGCGGGGAGGGGGAGGGGTTGGGTACCTGCATCCTCAGCAGCTCTTCCTCCACGATCTTCTTCAGTGTCTGGCGCTCCTCTGCAGTCAGAGACGATCGCTTACAATGATCCAGGAACTTGGAGCGCACCACAGACTGGGAGAGGACGCTGCAGAGGGGGAGAAGAGAATACTCGTTACCACCCGCCGCCATTAACCGCCATTAATAGTTCAGAAACCAGAAACAAAAGAGCATCACCGCCTTGACCATTGAAGGGTTTTTTATAGCACCCAAATGCCTGTCCACTCCTCTCTCCAGCTCCTCCCCGTATACTCCTCTCTCTCCAGCTCCTCCCCGTATACCCCTCTCTCCAGCTCCTCCCCGTATACTCCTCTCTCTCCAGCTCCTCCCCGTATACTCCTCTCTCTCCAGCTCCTCCCCGTATACTCCTCTCTCCAGCTCCTCCCCGTATACTCCTCTCTCTCCAGCTCCTCCCCGTATACTCCTCTCTCTCCAGCTCCTCCCCGTATACCCCTCTCTCCAGCTCCTCCCCGTATACCCCTCTCTCCAGCTCCTCCCCGTATACTCCTCTCTCTCCAGCTCCTCCCCGTATACTCCTCTCTCTCCAGTTCCTCCCCGTATACCCCTCTCTCCAGCTCCTCCCCGTATACTCCTCTCTCTCCAGCTCCTCCCCGTATACTCCTCTCTCTCCAGCTCCTCCCGGGATTCCCATCTACTCATCTCCTCCCCGTATACTCCTCTCTCTCCAGCTCCTCCCCGGGATTCCCCGTATACTCCTCTCTCTCCAGCTCCTCCCGGGATTCCCATCTACTCATCTCCTCCCCGTATACTCCCCTCTCCAGCTCCTCCCGGGATTCCCATCTACTCATCTCCTCCCCGTATACTCCTCTCTCCAGCTCCTCCCCGTATACTCCCCTCTCCAGCTCCTCCCCGTATACTCCCCTCTCCAGCTCCTCCCCGTATACTCCCCTCTCCAGCTCCTCCCCGTATACTCCCCTCTCCAGCTCCTCCCCGTATACTCCCCTCTCCAGCTCCTCCCCGTATACTCCCCTCTCCAGCTCCTCCCCGTATACTCCTCTCTCCAGCTCCTCCCCGTATACTCCCCTCTCCAGCTCCTCCCCGTATACTCCCCTCTCTCCAGCTCCTCCCCGTATACTCCCCTCTCTCCAGCTCCTCCCCGTATACTCCCCTCTCTCCAGCTCCTCCCCGTATACTCCCCTCTCTCCAGCTCCTCCCCGTATACTCCCCTCTCTCCAGCTCCTCCCCGTATACTCCCCTCTCTCCAGCCCCTCCCCGTATACTCCCCTCTCTCCAGCTCCTCCCGTATACTCCCCTCTCTCCAGCTCCTCCCCGTATACTCCCCTCTCCAGCCCCTCCCCGTATACTCCCCTCTCTCCAGCTCCTCCCCGTATACTCCCCTCTCTCCAGCTCCTCCCCGTATACTCCCCTCTCCAGCCCCTCCCCGTATACTCCCCTCTCTCCAGCCCCTCCCCGTATACTCCCCTCTCTCCAGCTCCTCCCCGTATACTCCCCTCTCTCCAGCTCCTCCCCGTATACTCCCCTCTCCAGCCCCTCCCCGTATACTCCCCTCTCTCCAGCTCCTCCCCGTATACTCCCCTCTCTCCAGCTCCTCCCCGTATACTCCCCTCTCCAGCCCCTCCCCGTATACTCCTCTCTCTCCAGCTCCTCCCGTATACTCCTCTCTCCAGCTCCTCCCCGTATACTCCCCTCTCCAGCCCCTCCCCGTATACTCCCCTCTCTCCAGCTCCTCCCCGTATACTCCCCTCTCCAGCCCCTCCCCGTATACTCCCCTCTCTCCAGCTCCTCCCCGTATACTCCCCTCTCTCCAGCTCCTCCCCGTATACTCCCCTCTCCAGCCCCTCCCCGTATACTCCCCTCTCTCCAGCTCCTCCCCGTATACTCCCCTCTCCAGCCCCTCCCCGTATACTCCCCTCTCTCCAGCTCCTCCCCGTATACTCCCCTCTCTCCAGCTCCTCCCCGTATACTCCCCTCTCCAGCCCCTCCCCGTATACTCCTCTCTCTCCAGCTCCTCCCCGTATACTCCCCTCTCCAGCCCCTCCCCGTATACTCCTCTCTCTCCAGCTCCTCCCCGTATACTCCCCTCTCCAGCCCCTCCCCGTATACTCCTCTCTCCAGCTCCTCCCCGTATACTCCCCTCTCCAGCTCCTCCCCGTATACTCCTCTCTCTCCAGCTCCTCCCTGTATACTCCTCTCTCCAGCTCCTCCCTGTATACCCCTCTCTCCAGCTCCTCCCCGTATACTCCCCTCTCCAGCTCCTCCCCGTATACTCCTCTCTCTCCAGCTCCTCCCTGTATACTCCTCTCTCTCCAGCTCCTCCCTGTATACTCCTCTCTCTCTCTCTCCAGCTCCTCCCCGTATACTCCTCTCTCTCCAGCTCCTCCCTGTATACTCCTCTCTCTCCAGCTCCTCCCCGTATACTCCTCTCTCTCCAGCTCCTCCCCGTATACTCCTCTCTCTCCAGCTCCTCCCTGTATACTCCTCTCTCCAGCTCCTCCCCGTATACCCCTCTCTCCAGCTCCTCCCCGTATACTCCCCTCTCCAGCTCCTCCCCGTATACCCCTCTCTCCAGCTCCTCCCCGTATACTCCTCTCTCTCCAGCTCCTCCCTGTATACTCCTCTCTCCAGCTCCTCCCCGTATACTCCTCTCTCTCCAGCTCCTCCCCGTATACTCCTCTCTCTCCAGCTCCTCCCTGTATACTCCCCTCTCTCCAGCTCCTCCCCGTATACTCCCCTCTCCAGCTCCTCCCCGTATACTCCTCTCTCTCCAGCTCCTCCCTGTATACTCCTCTCTCTCCAGCTCCTCCCTGTATACTCCTCTCTCTCTCTCTCCAGCTCCTCCCCGTATACTCCTCTCTCTCCAGCTCCTCCCTGTATACTCCTCTCTCTCCAGCTCCTCCCCGTATACTCCTCTCTCTCCAGCTCCTCCCCGTATACTCCTCTCTCTCTCTCTCTCTCCAGCTCCTCCCCGTATACTCCTCTCTCTCCAGCTCCTCCCCGTATACTCCTCTCTCTCTCTCTCTCCAGCTCCTCCCCGTATACTCCTCTCTCTCCAGCTCCTCCCCGTATACTCCTCTCTCTCCAGCTCCTCCCCGTATACTCCTCTCTCTCCAGCTCCTCCTCCATCACAGTCTACAGGGAGCAGGGACATTGTGGTCGTTTCACTCAGCAGCCAGATAAAGTTTTCTTTGCACAAAAATAACCAAATTTCTATTCCTGACACTATTCAATGAGAAGACCCCCGGCTCCTGTACTGGGTTCTCCACCCATCCCGAGGTCAGTACACTAGATCCCGAACCCTGTACTGGGTTCTCCACCCATCCCGAGGTCAGTACACTAGATCCCGATCCCTGTACTGGGTTCTCCACCCATCCCGATCCCTGTACTGGGTTCTCCACCCATCCCGAGGTCAGTACACTAGATCCCGACCCCCTGTACTGGGTTCTCCACCCATCCCGAGGTCAGTACACTAGATCCCGACCCCCTGTACTGGGTTCTCCACCCATCCCGATCCCTGTACTGGGTTCTCCACCCATCCCGAGGTCAGTACACTAGATCCCGACCCCTGTACTGGGTTCTCCACCCATCCCGAGGTCAGTACACTAGATCCCGACCCCTGTACTGGGTTCTCCACCCATCCCAAGGTCAGTACACTAGATCCCGATCCCTGTACTGGGTTCTCCACCCATCCCGAGGTCAGTACACTAGATCCCGACCCCCGGCTCCTGATCTGGGTTCTCCACCCATCCCGAGGTCAGTACACTAGATCCCGACCCCTGTACTGGGTTCTCCACCCATTCTGAGGTCAGGAAACTAGATCCCAACCCCCGGCTCCTGTACTGGGTTTTCTACCCTAGCCCACTCTGGTGTCACCGTCCACCCCGACAGGTCACTCTGGATGTCCGCGCCCTGATGTCACCGCCCACCCCGACAGCCCACTCTGACGTCACCGCCCACCCCGACAGCCCACTCTGACGTCACCGCCCACCCCGACAGCCCACTCTGACGTCACCGCCCACCCCGACAGCCCACTCTGATGTCACCGCCCACCCTGATGTCACCGCCCACCCCGACAGCCCACTCTGATGTCGCCGCCCACCCCAACAGCCCACTGTGACGTCGCCGCCCACCCCAACAGCCCAATGTGACGTCGCCGCCCACCCTGATGTCACCGCCCACCCCGACAGCCCACTCTGATGTCACCGCCCACCCCGACAGCCCACTCTGATGTCACCGCCCACCCTGACAGCCCACTCTGATGTCACCGCCCACCCTGATGTCACCGCCCACCCCGACAGCCCACTCTGATGTCACCGCCCACTCTGATGTCACCGCCCACCCCAACAGCCCACTGTGACGTCGCCACCCACCCCAACAGCCCACTGTGACGTCGCCGCCCACCCTGATGTCACCGCCCACTCTGATGTCACCGCCCACCCCGACAGCCCACTCTGATGTCACCGCCCACCCTGACAGCCCACTCCTACATCACACCCCTCCCCCCTTGTATTCGTTGCCTGTGGCAACCTAAAAGCAGCCAATAAAACCAAGGAGGGTGGGCAGTTGCTATGGTAACGCTCTGATGTCACATGACCCCCCAGTTCCGTACACTGAGCTCTGGTCACCCGGCATAATTAATAATCAGGCAGTAGCTGCCCTTCTTCCCGCAATGCATCACCCTGACGTCAACAAGCCTCATATCAGCCGTCATTCAGGGGTCTCCGCAATCCCTGACGTCACCTCCCCCCCGGTCCGCCCAGTCACGTGCCCGCTCGGTGCCGCACCTGAGATCCGGACTGCCTTGGAAGAGCTGCCGGACGAAGGGCCGCATCTCCCGCCCGATCTCTCCCGCCATGTTTAAACCTTCAGACCCGGGGTCCCGCGCTCCGCCCACCCTGCGTGTATTGGCGGGGCGCGCTAGTACACGCCCAAAGCTTTCTCCATCAGGTAAAAGGCTCCGCCTAGCACCCACCTCCTGTTCAGCGTCAGCCCCGCCCTCGGCGCTCTGTGACATGTCCCCGCCCCCTCCATGGCGCCATCTTGGGGTCGTCTTTTCTTATGTAAAGGCTTGCTGGTCTACAGAAACATGGCCGATACTCTCCGCCCTCTGGAGGACGGGGTTAGGACAGGAAGTGAGGTCCTGTTACCTTTAGGCTGATCTTCCTGGGAGAGAAGGGAGCTGTATGTGAGGTGAGAAGCCCAATATAATAATATGATCACTGGGGATCCCGACCTGAGGGCAGGCTGCGGCCTGCAGAGCCTTCTGTCTGTCATAGTCACTGCTCTGCTCCTGCATGAGCTCCGTATTCCCATACATCTCCAGAGGACAGCAGCTATCTCTGTCCCGCTCTTCTCTACTCCAGAGGGGAGTACGGGGTGACCACCTACCTACTACCTACCTCTGTCCCTTTCCCCCACAGGGAGCGGAGGATGAACGGACAGGCGGACGGCGAGGTGGACTACAAGAGGAAGTACAAGAATCTCAAACGCAAACTCAAGTTTCTCATCTATGTAAGTCGCTGAGCGGCCCAGAGCGCGAGTCCAAATCCCAGGCAGCCCGAGTGTGATGTGCCGGGGGGTGGGGACCAATCATCTGATCAATACCGTGCTGGGGGTGGGGACCAATCATCTGATCAATACCGTGCTGGGGACCAATCATCCGATCAATACCGTGCTGGGGGTGGGGACCAATCATCTGATCAATACCGTGCTGGGGACCAATCATCCGATCAATACCGTGCCTGCTGTGCCTGGCCTTCAGAAAAAAATGCTGCTTGCCTGGCTTTGTCCACCTTTCCATACCGCAAGTCACAGACCCCATCCCCCACCCTTCTATGGAAAGGGGATTTCTCTACAAGTGTTCTCTGATGTGATCCCGGCCAATTCCCCCCGAGAACTCCTCTCATTGGCCCACTCGGGGGGGGGTAAAATCACCGGGGCCCACAGGATCGATATCCATCCAACCAGAGTCCGTCCAAACCTGAAACTTCCTCCTTCCACTTCTGATGCATTGTATCTTCCTTCCTTCCTTTTCCTTCCTTCTCCCACCTATCTTCCTTCCTTCCTTCCTTCTCCCACCTATCTTCCTTTTCCTTCCTTCTCCCACCTATCTTGCTTTTCCTTCCTTCCTTCCTTCTCCCACCTATCTTCCTTTTCCTTCCTTCCTTCCTTCTCCCACCTATCTTCCTTTTCCTTCCTTCCTTCCTTCTCCCACCTATCTTCCTTTTCCTTCCTTCCTTCCTTCCCCCTCCTATCTTCCTTTTCCTTCCTTCCTTCCTTCTCCCTCCTATCTTCCTTTTCCTTCCTTCCTTCCTTCTCCCACCTATCTTCCTTTTCCTTCCTTCCTTCCTTCTCCCACCTATCTTCCTTTTCCTTCCTTCCTTCCTTCTCCCACCTATCTTCCTTTTCCTTCCTTCCTTCCTTCTCCCACCTATCTTCCTTTTCCTTCCTTCCTTCCTTCTCCCACCTATCTTCCTTTTCCTTCCTTCCTTCCTTCCTTCTCCCACCTATCTTCCTTTTCCTTCCTTCCTTCCTTCCTTCTCCCACCTATCTTCCTTTTCCTTTCCTTCCTTCCTTCCTTCTCCCACCTATCTTCCTTTTCCTTCCTTCCTTCCTTCCTTCTCCCACCTATCTTCCTTTTCCTTCCTTCCTTCTCCCACCTATCTTCCTTTTCCTTCCTTCCTTCCTTCCTTCTCCCACCTATCTTCCTTTTCCTTCCTTCCTTCTCCCACCTATCTTCCTTTTCCTTCCTTCCTTCTCCCACCTATCTTCCTTTTCCTTCCTTCCTTTTCCTTCCTTCCTTCTCCCACCTATCTTCCTTTTCCTTCCTTCCTTCTCCCACCTATCTTCCTTTTCCTTCCTTCCTTCTCCCACCTATCTTCCTTTTCCTTCCTTCCTTCTCCCACCTATCTTCCTTTTCCTTCCTTCCTTCTCCCACCTATCTTCCTTTTCCTTCCTTCCTTCTCCCACCTATCTTCCTTTTCCTTCCTTCTCCCACCTATCTTCCTTTTCCTTCCTTCCTTCCTTCTCCCACCTATCTTCCTTTTCCTTCCTTCCTTCTCCCACCTATCTTCCTTTTCCTTCCTTCCTTCTCCCACCTATCTTCCTTTTCCTTCCTTCCTTCCTTCTCCCACCTATCTTCCTTTTCCTTCCTTCCTTTTCCTTCCTTCCTTCTCCCACCTAGCTTCCTTCCTTCCCTTTCCTTCCTTCCTTCCCTTTCCCTTCCTTTTTTCCTTCCCTTTTTCCTTCTCCCACCTATCTTCCTTCCCTTTCCTTCCTTCCCTTTCCTTCCTTCCCTTTCCTTCCTTTCCTTCCTCCCCTTTCCTTTCCTTCCTTCCCTTTCCTTTCCTCCCTTCCCTTTCCTTTCCTCCCTTCCCTTTCCTTTCCTTCCTTCCCTTTCCTTTCCTTCCTTCCCTTTCCTTTCCTTCCTTCCCTTTCCTTCCTTCCCTTTCCTTTCCTTCCTTCCCTTTCCTTTCCTTCTCCTTTTGCTTGCTTATTCCCCTTCCTTTCTCTCCCACAGGAGCAAGAATGTTTCCAGGAAGAGCTGAGAAGAGCTCAGAGGAAGCTGCTGAAAGTCTCCCGGGACAAAAGGTAAGTCAGGAATTTGGTAGCACCGGGAGTTATTCATATAAAGTTATTATCCACGTCCCCCGGGTACAGCTCTGCTTTTAAAACTCCTCTCAAGGCAAAATAATTGCGACCCGGCGCCCGGATTTTGTCGAGGCCTGGGTAAAACCATGACTGGATCGCAAGGTTTTTCCAGCCGCACGTGCGAATGAAGCCTGAAAGAAAAGTTTTTGGCTGTAGTACAGACGCCTGTCATTACTGTGTAAGCAGAGGGTCACCTACTGACTGCTGTGCTCTGTCTTCTCAGCTTCCTATTGGACAGAATCCTGCAGTATGAGAACGTGGAGGACGACTCCTCGGGTATGATGATGCAATTACCAGGCTGGGCTAATGGGGAGAATTGTGGTTCATTTTAAAGTAACATCCTCCTCCCCCTTTTTTTTTTTGCACAGATTCTGATATGACGGCTTCATCGGAGAACAGCGACACCGAGGGAGGCCGGGACACCAGCACACCCACAGCTAAGAGGTACGGACGGATCATCTATTGCAGGGGTCCTCAAACTACGGCCCTCCAGTTGTTCAGGAACTACAATTCCCATCATGCCTAGTTATGTCTGTGAATGTCAGAGTTTCACAATGCCTCATGGGAGGTGTAGTTCCGCAACAGCTGGAGGGCCGTAGTTTGAAGATCCCTGATCTATTGTGTGCGGATAGCATTGTGAGCGATTGTCCTCTGTAATGTATTCTTATACCTTCTACAGGAAGCGAAGTCCCTCGGCTGGCCCTGCCTCCCCACCACCCTCCTCATCCTCGGCCTTATCCTTGCATGCCACTGGAGGCTCCTACCTGAGTGCAGTAAGTGTTACCCTCCTCCTATCATAGCCTCCAATCCTCCCAAGTCCTTGCCTCCTGCTTGCTGATGTTCAGCTGAGCCGCTATTCCTTTGCAGAACCTGTTTCTGCTTCATCCAATAGAATGTTTCTGCTCCAAGGTTTAGGCTCTGTTTTTACAGTGTGACTTTGCAATGCGATTTTTTTATATATATATGTGTTATATATTTTTTTTTATTTTTTTTTTTTATGCAATGTCATGCGACTGGTGAGAACAAGTCAGAACAAAAACTTTTTTCGAGTCGCTGTAACTTAAAGCGGGAGTTCACCCAAAAATCAACTTTCTGCAGTTAGATCCAGCATACTGCTGACATCTGCAGTATGCTGGTCGTTTTTTACTTTATTTTGGTACTTCTCGTTTTAGCAGTATCTCTTCTTTGGCTCCGAGCGGGGAATCCTGCGGGGAATGGGCGTTCCCGAAGGCAAGCAAGTTGATTGACAGCCTTCGAGCGTCACTGCTTCCGAAAACAGCCGAGGTGACACTTGGCTGTTTACGGCGCCTGCGCCTGCCGTGTAGAGCTGACTGCGCAGGCGCCATAAATTGCCGAGTGTCACTTGTGTGTATTTTCGGAAGCCGTGACGCGCTATCGAAGGCTGTCAATCAACTTGCTTGTCTTCGGGAACGCCTATACCAGGAAGTAATCCCCGCTCGGAGCCATAGAGGAAATACTGCTAAAACGATAAGTACCAAAAAAAAAAAAAAAGACCAGCATACTGCAGATGTCAGCAGTATGCTGGATCTAACTGCAGAAAGTTGATTTTTGGGTGAACTCCCGCTTTAAGTCCCACCAATTAGTACGGGGACCATTGAAATACATGGATTTTGACTTGTCATGCGACTTCACATGTGTCAAGTCACACAACAACTCGCAGTAGTAGAAACAGAGCCTTAAAGATGATCATGTTTGCTGTCACTTTAAATAGTTTGGTCCAAGCAAACGATTTGCTTCACTAAGTGCGGCAGTGTCTTTAAAGGGTATGTAAAGGTTCAATTAAATAAAAGACGAAAAAAAACAAACCTGTCATACTTGCCTCCTCTATGCCTCCTCCGTTTGAGAGCTGCTCTCCCTATGGGTACTCCTGCGGGTGCGCTCCCGTGTCCTGCTGCTGCGTCCATTGACACAGACGGCAGGACCCGACCCCGCCCCCTGGCTCCTGTGTCATTGTATTTGACAGCAGGTGTATTGTCACATTCTGCTGCCTATCGTAGAATGCTGCGGAAGTCACGTGGCGGCCAACTGCGCATGCGCAATGCGTTCCAACCGCAAGTGCGATGCGTTCCACAGGATTTACGACACTACCCTTCAGTGAACCCATCACAATTTGTCACGGAAGTGACGTATTACCATACACTGAGATACATTCAGAGCGAGAGAGGGATCGTGTACATATATTTTATATAAGGGAAGTAATGCACATAGGGGAGGTAATCCCCTCCCTGAGCCCCGCTTCTCTCTCTCTCTCTCTCTCTCTCTCTCTCTCTCTCTCTCTCTCTCTCTCTCTCTCTCTCTCTCTCTCATCACTTCCGTGACAAATTGTGATGGGTTCACTGAAGGGTAGTGTCGTAAATCCTGTGGAACGCGTTGCACATGCGCAGTTGGCCGCCACGTAACTTCAGCAGCATTCTACAATAGGCAGCAGAATGTGACAATACACAGGGTTGCTTTGCATTTTTAAACCCCTGTTTTTTTGCATGCAGTTTTCATGCATTTTGTGTTTGTTGTTGAGGGTATATTGCCTGCAAGCTGACCCCTTCGGGGGAGAGCTTCTCAAAAGGGGGTTAGCTATTGCTGGGAGGAGCTGAGACAGTCGCCGAGTGACCCCAGAAGACCAGGATCGGGGCCCACTCTGTGCAAAACGAACTGCACAGTGGAGGTAAGTATCATATGTTTGTTATTTAAAAAATAAAAATAAACCTTCACAACCCCTTTTAAGGACGTGGCAGCCGATCCTTATCAACCAGCTACACACAGTGTTAAAGTGAGGGAAATAAACACACCACGGGAAACTATATTAAATGGACTGTAGTTTCAGCAAACCGCAAAACGCGCTAAACTCATAGGTGTGAACGTAGGGTAAAGGATAAGTTCACCTTTGAGGGGGGAAAAAATAAAATGCTTTTTTTTTTTTTATTTTATTTTTTTTTTTTTCTCCCCCCTCTTAAGGAGCCTGTAGAGCAGGCATATGCAATTAGTGGACCTCCAGCTGTTGCAGAACTACAATTCCCATGAGGCACAACAAGACTCTGACAGCCACAAGCATGAACCCAGAGGCATGATGGGACTTGTAGTTTTGCAACAGCTGGAGGTCCGCTAATTGCATATCCCTGCTGCAGAGCATTGCACCCATGATCAGCGGGTGCAATGCCAGACTCATAGCAGTTTGCCCATACCTTACAGGCAGGCAGTTGCTTGAGAGCAGAAAGATCAATGAACTTCAAGAGCGCTCTTCAGAACCCTCACAGTTCATTGAGAACTACAAGCCATGATCAGCCACAGTGGCTGACTGTACTTGTAGTCTGTTCATTCACAGGAATCTGTAAATTAATGACGTGGGCGGAGTGTGGGGAGAGGATGCTCAGCCCACTGTCGCAGGGTGGGGGGGAAATCTGGAGGAGAGGGGTGCAGGCTGAACATGCTACATCCTAAATACGGGTGTAACAAGTTTACCTTTCTGAACATATCTTTTTAATACAAGCATCGTGTGTACTTGAATTTGATTTGCTATCACCCTATTTAGCCCCTCCCCACTCCTACATATGTATTGCACCCGTGTGTTTAGCAGTTTGCCTGGAGTTCAGCTTTAATGTATGGAATTCTATCTGATGTTAGTGAGCCTGTGTCTTCAGGGTGGTCCTTTGTTCTTCTCCTGTTCTCCCCCCCCCCCCCCTGAATTTTTTATTTTATTTTCCTCCCTCTGCCTTTCATCATCCCATCTCATGACTTGTGTTCTCTCCCCAACCTCTCCCCTCCATCAGATGAGCTCACCCCCCTACACCCCGTTTCCCTCGGAATATCTGGCTCCCATCCCCAACTCCACGCCCCCCAAAACCGACCGACCCAAGAGAGACAGAAAGAACCGCGGCGCTAACCCCAAGAAGCCCAAGGTACCTGTGTGTGTGTTGTGGCGTGAGAGTACTTGAGTGCGTGATCACGTGAGCGCCTATAACAGGGATGTTTCCCTTTTTAATGTGGAATTTTTTTTTCTTTTTCTGTCCACTCTGATTCCTCTCTCTCAATAAACTCGCCAGATTCCGCTGAGCCCCTCCTCTAGCTGCGGCGGAGGCCTCCCGTTCAGCCCCCGCTCTTCAGGTCTCTCGTCCCTTTCGTCTTCCAGCAAGCACGCGCCGCCTCCCACCATCCTCAGCACCGTCCCGCAGCAGATGTTCAGTGACGGCGGCGAGGGCAGCGGAGACGAGGGTCCCCTGGATGGAGACGAGGAGGACGACTTGGTCATAGACATTCCTGAGTAAAGTGAAGGGGGGGGGAGGGCATCTGGATATGTTCACATTTTGGGCTTGCCGTGGTTTGTAACCATTTTACAAGGACCCCATTTATCTCTGTGGTTGCATACAAAACCGTTTTCAGTGCAGATTTTCCCCCATTCAATTCCCACGTCTGCGTCTCCCGACGACTTCAAAGAACTGGAAACGAGATGGAGTTAGTGTTCACCTAGTGTGTGTTTACAACTGTAGGGGGGTGTGGCTGTAGGACTGAAGTCGTCGATCGAGTCTCCCTTATATAAAGGATCACTCGATCGATACGCCGCCACAGTGAAGCACGGGGAAGCCGACAGCCGCATGTAGCGGTGGGGGGGTCCCGATCAGACCCCACACCCGCTAGAAGGCAAGGACGTACCTGTACGCCCATTTGCCTGTACGTGCCTTTCTGTGGACGTACATATACATGCGGTGGTCGGGAAGTGGTTAATTTATTTTTATTTTTTTGAAAATAAATAATTTTTTTCTTCTTCAATTATGGGCACCGATGAGGTGGCACTGGGCATAGATGGGCACTAAGAGGTGGCACTGACACTGGGTGGCACTAATAGACACTGAGGGGTGGCACCCTGATGGCATTCCTGGGCATCATTTCAGTCAGTGCCCATTTGTGGGCACTGATTGGCATCGATTGTGTTTTTTTTTTTTTTTTTTTTTTGTGCCTATTTTTGCTCTATTGAGCACTGGGGGGCACTTCCTGGTGGTCCAGTGTTGGCATCCGAGGGGGGCTGCACTGATAAACAATCAGCGCGAACCCCCCCCCCCCATCGGGAGAGCCGCCGATCGTCTGTCAGACACGAGTAAGGAAGAGCTGATCAACGGCTCTTCCTGTTTACATCGTGATCAGCCGTGATTGGATATGGCTGAGCCTCCACCATGTCAGACTGACACCCCGCATCACCGATCGCTGCGCGCCCCCACGTAATCCTGCAGGACGTCAATAGACGTCCAGTCAGGATTACAGAACCACTTCCCGGATGTCAATTGACTATTGACCGGGCGGGAAGTGGTTAAAAAAAAAAAGTGTACAATGCAAAACTCGGATGTGTGTAACAAGATGTCCGCTTCCCTCCTCAGAGTATCTTTACTATGGTAGAGTGTGAGGTGTGGCACGATGGGGGTGATGAACAGTCACTTCTGTTACCGATTCTGACGGGTCGCCATATCTGACGGAATACCTGCAACCATGACTCGCTTCTAATCTATTTATTTGAATTGTGTTGCCTGAGTATGTCTGCTCTGCTTTATTATCTGTAGACCGTCACAGACGGCATAGTAAATGGCGCACATTGATCAAAGTTAGGGCAGTGGCAGTTTTTTTTTTTTTTTTGTTTTTTCATTTGCAATAAAAATTGATAGCCACACCTTGCACCTTTTGCATCAGTGTAAAAAAATATATATATATATATATCTATATATATATATATATATATATATATATATATATATATATATATATATATATATATATATATATACACTATAATATATATATATGTGTGTGGCGTTATCTTTTATTTTTATTATACATGCCTGTAGCACCATCTTATGGAAGTTTGTTTGTACTGCATCCTGAATAAATTGAATTTGCAAATGTAATGTCTCCTTCATGTCTTGTATGATTGTATCCATTTTTATAAAGCTGAAGTTTCTTTGTGAAAGAGCCGGTGATCGTCCTGATTGATGGGAATACATATTAAAGATGTACACGATATTTAAAGCAACCTTTAAAAAAAATAAAATAATTCAAAGCTCTTTTTGCATAGACAAGAATTTGAAAAGAGAAGCATCCAATAGACGTCTGGTTGTGTCGGGGTGCCCGGTCCTCCGGTGTGCACTAAGGTTCTCCAGCATGCGGGGTCAGACCATGCCTATGACACCCAGGCGGCCCCGTGCAGCTGATCCTTTGCTTATCATTAACTTACAGTGTCTGGATGGAGGCGGCCATCTTGGTAGAGGAGCGGGGCTTTGCTTTCTCCTGCCAGAGCCAGGTTGCTTATTTAGTCATTGGCTTTTTCAGAAGGACTTTAAAAATGGCGATCCCATTTTTGATTTTGCACTGGTTTCCCTAAAATCAGTACATTGGATTTATATCTTTTAAAGACTCTTGCTGAGACCATTGCACAGAGTTCCCAGGTCTGCACACCTCCTGTGCCCATTATGGGTGCTCACATCTTCACTGTGCTTGGTTCCCAGGTCTGTACAGTTGTGCCCATTATAAAGGGGTTCCCACCATCCCTGTGCCGAGTTCCCGGGTCTGTACACCTCCTGTGCCTATTATGGGTGCTCACACCTTCACTGTGCTTGGTTCCTAGTTCTGTACACCTGTTGTGCCCATTATGAGGGGTTCCAGAGTCTGTAACCTTCTGTGCCCTTTATGGGGGTGCCCACCATCCCTGTGCTGAGTTCCCGGGTCTGTACACCTGATGTGCCCTTTATGGGGGTGCCCACCATCCCTGTGCTGAGTTCCCGGGTCTGTACACCTGATGTGCCTTTTATGGGGGTGCCCACCATCCCTGTGCCGAGTTTCCGGGTCTGTACACCTGCTGTGCCCTTTATGGGGGTTCCCACCATCCCTGTGCCGAGTTTCCGGGTCTGTACACCTGCTGTGCCCTTTATGGGGGTTACAGAGGGGTGGGACCGTTTTCATCGGACATGTCCGCTGGGAGATTTCGGTCTGATGGCTGTACACACCATCAAACCGAAATCCCCGCGGACAGCGAACGCGGTGACGTAGACGACACCGACGTTCTCTATCGCGCGAGTTCAATGCTTCCACACATGCGTCGAATCAATTCGACGCATGCGTGGGATTTCGGTCCGCTGGTTAGACGTACTAACCAGCAGACAGCTTTCCAGCGGACATGTTTCTTAGCATGCTAAGAAACATTTGTCCGCTAGCCTGTACACACGATCGGATCTGTCCGCGGACCAGTTTCAGCGGACATGTCCGGTCGTGTGTACAAGGCCTGACGGTTTTCTTTTTTTGTCCCAAAAAAAATTCTCTGGAGATGTTTCAAGTGTTGTAGCCTATGGGCTTGTGTAGGGGGCCACGCCTTTGGGGGGGTCTGTGTAGGTTTCTGTAGCATGTTCTGTCCGGTGTGAGAACACATGACTCAGACTCAAGAGTGGGTCAGTTTTTTGCCTTTATTAAGTGCAGTTATCAGAAGGAGACTGTGACATGCAAATACAGAGTGTGCAGCCTCCATCACACCTCAATCCAAACCTGACACAAACAAATACAAAGCACAACCAGCCGCGTGCCGTCCGCTCTTATGAAAATGCCCCCAAACCCTCTTCCCGGGGAGGGGTACCCAGCCGGCCGTCACCATCCTTCCTAGGTCATGTGGTGCCCAATGGCCCATTCTCATCTTTATTCATTCTACATACAAGTTTTTGTTTCATTGAGAGTTCCTTGCAGTAAAAGGTCCACTTACCCTCCCTTTTCACAAATTAAATTAGTACACCCCCCCTTTTTTTTTCCACCCATGGTGCCTATCTGAGGATGACATTACACCCCATCTGGTTACATCCCGGAGAATAGAGAACTGCCAAAATCTCAAGAGAAGCTCCTCTTGCAATAGACCGGATTGTCTTCTCAACTGGAGTTTTCCTGGATGGACACCGATGCTGAAGACAGTGATCGAGTAAGGTAGGTATACATTTGACACCTACTGCCAGTAGTAGGTTTGTAAAGGGGGGGTCCTGGCCAATTTGGGTGGAGCTTACATTTAACTCGAAGGTCAGTGATCGAGTAAGGTAGGTATACATTTGACACCTACTGCCAGTAGTTGGTTTGTAAAGGGGGGTCCTGGCCAATTTGGGTGGAGCTTACATATAACTTGAAGGTCAGTGATCGAGTAAGGTAGGTATACATTTGACACCTACTGCCAGTAGGTGGTTTGTAAAGGGGGGTCCTGGCCAATTTGGGTGGAGCTTACATATAACTTGAAGGTCAGTGATCGAGTAAGGTAGGTATACATTTGACACCTACTGACAGTAGTTGGTTTGTAAAGGGGGTCCTGGCCAATTTGGGCGGAGCTTACATTTAAATTGAAGGTATTGCTTTAAATTCAGAACAGCTTACAAATAAAATAAAAATTGGCGTGGAGTTCCCCTTCATGCAGAAGTCACATGCCAAAGTCAAGTCAGTTAATACGAGATCCGACTTCAGAAAAAAAGTAGTGCAGGAACTACTTTGAAGTCGGCATGACTTATGCCGCGTACACATGATCGTATTTTCCATCGGAAAAACCTTGGATGTTTTTTTTCCCCGACGGAATTCCGCTCAAGCCTGGCTTGCATACACACGGGTCACACAAAAGTTCTCTGAACTTTTCGTCCGTCAAGAACGCGGTGAAGTACAACACTACGACGAGCGGAGAAAATGAAGTTCAATGCTTCCGAGCATGTGTCGGAATTTTGCGCGTCGGAATTGCTACAGACAACTTTTGTGTGACCCGTGTGTATACAAGCCAAGCTTGAGCGCAATTCCATCGGAAAAAAAACATCCAAGGTTTTTACCGATGGAAAATACGATCGTGTGTACGCGGCATAAGTCGTGCCGACTTCAAAGTAGTTCTGCACTTTTTTTCTGAAGTCGGATCCCGTATTAACTGACCCGACTTTGGCATGTGACTTCGGATTTTCCAATATGAATTTTTTTCTCTCTGAAAAAATCGAGAACCAGCTCTCAATCTTTTGTTGGCGGAAATTACGACAGTAAAAGGCCGATGGAGCCTACACACGGTCGAAATTTCCGTGCAAAAGCTCACATGGACTTTTGCCGTCGAAAAATCCGATCGTGTGTACGGGGCATCTCGTAATTTTTTTTTTTGCTTCAATCACTTATGTTTTGGATTCAACAGATGGCAACCAATTGACCTTTGAAGATGCTCAGTCTTCCAGCCTTCCTTCTAATCTTGACCTACATGCAATAAGCACTTCGCCTTGAGCTTTGTAGACATTTATCCTTGAACTTTGGGGTGTTTTTCTTTACCGAAACATGAGGATCGCATATATACAACCTAACAACACACAGGAGGTTCAAACACGTTCAACCACCATGTGTACATTTTCCCCGTAATAGGCTTCTCCTGTGTCTCCTAGAACTGTTGCCTATGGCTTTAGATTATTAAACCGGGGCAGGCCGCAGGTTCTGCCCCCTACTCTGAATAAGCTTCAGGTCAAATTATATCCAAAGAGCCAGTGGATTGTAAATTCAAGACAACATTACATGCCGAAGCATTAACTGGTTCCTTGTAAAAAAAAAAGTTCTTCAAACTGGCCAACCAGAACTGTTAACAGTGACCATCATAGGCACCATGCTGGCAATCAAAAGAAATAGGATAGAGGAAGTAAACTTTGCCAATTGGGAGCTACCGGTGCCGCCACCCCCTTCTGAAAACAGGAGCTCCCCCCCTGGCTGATATGTCTATCCCCGGTCTTCAAAATCAATAGATCAATGGTGTCAGCCTCATTTGTAGAAATCTTTGTATTTGTTCCAGGTTAGTGATGATGCCAAACATCTAGCATTTGCAGAAAGGGTCAGCTATGGCTGTCTCCATGTTTCTTATTCTTAAAGCGGAGGTTAACCCCTAAATTACACTTTTTCCCCTTCGCTTCATGCTCGTTTTGTCTAGGGGAATCCGCTAGTTGTGTTAAAATATGAGCCGTACTTACCCGTTTACGCGATGCATCTTCTCCGCCACTTCCGGGTATGGGCTGCGGGAGTGGGCGTTCCTATGTTGATTGACAGTCTTCCGAGAGGCTTCCGATGGTCGCATCCAACGCGTCACGATTTTCCAAAAGAAGCCGAACGTCGGTGTACAGGCGCAGTATAGAGCCGCACCGACGTTCGGCTTCTTTCGGCTACGAGTGACGCGATGGATGCGACCGTCGGAAGCCTCTCGGAAGACTGTCAATCAAGAAGGAACGCCCGCTCCCGAAGACCCATACCCGGAAGCGACGGAAGAAGATGCATCTCGAAAACGGGTAAGTACGGATCATATTTTAACACAACTAGCCGATTCCCCTAGACAAAACGAGCAGGAATCTAAGGGGATTTTTTGAATTTTTTTTCTTATGGGTGAACTCCCGCTTTAAAGCGGATGTGCCATGGGAACAAAATATTAAAAGTCAGCAGCTACAAATACTGCAGCTGCTGACTTTTAATATTAGGACACTTACCTGTCCTGGAGTCCAGCGCCGATCGCAGCAGAGCACGAGCGATCGCTCGTCACTCTGCTGCTCCCCCCGCCATCCACGCTCAGGGAACCAGGAAGTGAAGCGCTGCGGCTTCACTGCCCGGTTCCCTACGGCGCATGCGCGAGCCGCGCTGCGCCCGCCGATTGGCTCACACGCTGTGTGCTGGGAGCCGAGTGTTCCCAGCACACAACGGGCGACAGACGGGATGTGACGGAATGCCCGTCTTTCGCCCGTATCGTGTGGCCGGAAGTGGGTGCAAATACCTGTCTTTAGACAGGTGTCTGCACCCCCCTCCCCCCTGAAAGGTGTCAAATGTGACACCGGAGGGGGGGAGGGTTCCGATCAGCGGGACTCCACTTTAGGGTGGAGGACCGCTTTAAGAGATACCTCTCGTTGTCTGAACAAATTACAACTATAACGTTTCTCTGACAATCATAAAAAAAGTCAATAAAAATATATTTAAAGCAAAAACTTTTTTTTTTTTAACATTTAGGATAGAGTGGAGAAGTTTTAGACCCCTGTCAAGCTTTTTGACACAACAGGAAGGCCCTGTACGCACGGCCGGGAATCCCGTCAGGAAAAAAAAACGTTGGTTTTCCTGACGGGATTCCTGGCAAGCTTTTCCGTGCATACAGGCGGCCATTCAAAAGAACCACCGTTCTTTTTGAATGGCAGGAACGCAGTGACGTCATCGACTACGACGAGCCGGGGCACGTCACATTCGATGCCCTCGCCGCCATCTTGCTATACCAGAGATATCTAATTAGCGGACCTCCAGATGTGGCAGAACTACAAGTCCCATCATGCCTCTGGGTCCCATGCTTGTGGCTGTCGGAGTCTTGCTATGCCTCATGGGACTTGTAGTTCTGCCACAGCTGGAGGTCCGCTAATTGCATATCCCTGCCCTACACTATGCCTTGTATGCGTGCGTCGAAGGCTTATGGAGCATGCCGGGTTTACCTTCGGACAGGTAAGCACACAGACGACCCTTTTTCTCGGCAGGAAACACTCTGGGCCAGATTCACAGAAAAAGTACGCCGGAGTATCTGCTGATACTCCGGCGTACTTTCAAATTTGCCGCGTCGTATCTTTATTTGTAATTCACAAACAAAGATACGACGGCATTTGGCTAAGATTCGACAGGCTTAAGGCTTCGTACGCCTTCGGATCTTAGGATGCAATACTTCGGCCGCCGCTGGGTGGAGATCGTGTCGTTTTCCGCGTCGGGTATGCTAATTAGCTGTTTACGGCGATCCACGAAGGTACGCGTGTTCGTCGCATTCTCTTACGTCGTCGCTAGTCTGCTTTTCCCGTCGCAGTTACGGCTGCTATTTAGGTGGTGTAACAATAGACAGCCCATGTTAAAGTATGGCCGTCGTTCCCGCGTCGAATTTCAATTTTTTATTTTTTTTGCGTAAGTCGTCCGGGAATACGAAAGTACGTAACGCACGTCGTCGTGGCGACGTCATTTCGTGCAAAGCACGGCGGGAAATTTCAAAACGTAGCATGCGCAGTACGTTCGGCGCGGGAATGCGCCTAATTTAAATGGTCCCCGCCCCATTTGAATTAGGCGGGCTTGCGCCGGACGGCTTTACGCTACGCCGCCGCAAGTTTACACGCAAGTGCTTTGTGAATCAAGCACTTACGATGAAAACTTGCGGCGGAGTAACGTAAAGGACATACGTTACGCCGCCGTAATTGTTCGTGAATCTGGCCCACTGCCGGGTAACCCGACGAGAAAATAGAGAGCAGGATTCTCTATTTTCCCGTCTGGATTCTTGGCTGTTTTCCTGACGGGAAAACTGCTAGGGAGCATACACACGGCCAGGATTCCCAGCCAAATGCTCTCCTGGCAGTTTTCCTGCCGGGAAAACCGGTCGTGTGTATGAGGCTAAAGTGAGGGAAATTCCCTCTTACATACGATCGGACTTCCATCTGACTTTTCTGTGGATTTTGGCTGTGAATTTATTCTGCATACACACGGCAGAACATTTTCAGCCAACTTTCACCAAATCACGTGGTTTTTCAGCTCTTTACCGCCACCCTTTGGGCAACTTCTGCTATTGTTGGCTGATCTTTATCATTGGTTCTGAGAATGCGTGTTTGGACTTTAGTCCTGTGGACTTGTGTACACACGATATGATTATCCTTCATCGGACATTTGTTGCCGAAAAGTTTGAGAGCATGCACAGCGAACATTTGTCCGTTGAAAAACCGACAACAATTGTCCGATGGAGCATACATATGGTCGGATTGTCCGATATAACACATCCGTTGGACCGTTGTTGTCATAAAGTCCAATCGTGTGTATGGGCCTTTAGTTATCAAGTGTTCCCATTGGATTACATTTCCCCTCTACTCTTGCTCTGGTGACAACTCCAAATTTTGGCTCTTTCTTGACTTTTCAGTCCCGGTGGCAATGGTCACCAGGATAATTAGGGAGAGTAATTTGCCCCAGACCAATAAATCCTCAAGTGATGAGGAACAAGGATTACTCTAATGCCGCGTACACGCGATCAGAAATTCCGACAAGAAAACCGTGGAGGGAATGTGGGCTCAAACTTTGTGTTGCATACACACGGTCACACAACATTTTCGACCATCAAGAACGCGGTGACGTACAACACTACGACGAGCCGAGAAAAATGAAGTTCAATGCTTCCAACAGACAGAAATAGTCCGATGGAGCCTATACACGGTCGGAATTTCCGACCAAAAGCTCACATCGAACTTTTCTTGTTGGAAATTTCGACCGTGTGTATGCAGCAAAAGTGTGGCTGCCAAACTAGCCTATTATTAATTGCCCACCCTTCTGCCTGGTCCAGATTTCATTCTTTTGATCTTATTCGGTCCTAAGGGTCCATTCAAACCTGAGTGTTCTGTAGCGCTAAGCTCCAAAACACTCAAGCCCAGATTCACAAAGACTTACCACGGCGTATCTCCAGATACGCCGTCGTAAGTCCGAATGGCTGCCGTCGTATCTATGCGCCTGATTCATAGAATCAGTTACGCATAGATTTGGCCAAGATACGAGCGGCGTAAGTCTCCTACGCCGTCGTATCTTGGGTTGCAATAATTACGCTGGCCGCTAGGTGGCGCTTCTTTGCTTTCCGCGTCGAATATGTAAATGAGCAAGATACGCCGATTCACGAATGTACGTACGCCAGTCGCAATTAGTTACGCCGTTTACGTAAGACATACGCCGGCGTAAAGATAAAGCTGGTCTCTAGGTGGCGCAGCCCATGCAAAGTATGGACGTCGGAACAAGCGTATTTTTTTACGTCGTTTGCGTAAGTCGTACGCGAATATGCTTAAGTTACGTTCACGTCACAGGCATTGAGCCGACGTATCTTTGGGCGTAAATACGACGTGATACTGAGCATGCGCGCGCATGCGCCGTTCGTTCAAGCCATGCATCTACATGGGGTCAAGCCTCATTTAAATACAACACGCCCCCTACCAGCCTACTTTGAATTACGCGCGCTTACGCCGGCCCATTCACGCTACGTCGCCGTAACTTAGGACGCAAGTGCTTTGTGAATACAGCACTTGCCTCTCTAAGTTGCGGCGGCGTAGCGTAAATACGATACGCTACGCCCAAGCAACGTAGAATGGCCGTACGTGAATCTAGGCCTCAGCATCCAATAACCCCTGTGTTTTCACACCTGAGTGTAGTATCACTTTAGACTCAAAAAGGTACATGAACTTCTTTTGAGCTTCAAGCATCAAGTGTATTTGGTGCCAATAGACCACGCTTTCAACGCACCCATTGAAGTCTACTGGGGGGGGGCAAAAATGCTTGAGACTTATACCCTGTTTCCCCGAAAATAAGACCTACCCCGAAAATAAGACCTAGCGTTATTTTCCAGGATGGTTGCAATATAAGCCCTACTCCGAAAATAAGACCTAGTTTAAAATGCTTTTAAAATCCTATAATCCACTCTATTACAGTATTATATAATGTACAATGTGAGTGTTTCTGTAATATAAATGTGGGGACGAGAGCTCCGGCGGGTCACAGAAGTGTAGAGTGGCGCTATAAAGAAGGTATTTGGCACAATTATATTACAGAAACGCACACATTGTACATTATATAATACTGTAATAGAGTGGATTATAAGATTTTACAAGCATTTTAACTCAGTTCACACTGGGGATTCCTGACAGGCAGGGAGGGAGAGGGGGACTGAAGACAGCACATTACATGGCAAGACCTACCCCGAAAATAAGCCCTACTGTGTCTTTTGTTGCCAAAATTAATATAAGACCCGGGCTTATTTTCGGGGAAACACGGTAGCTCAAGAGAAGTTCATGTCCTTTTCCCCTAGTAATTAACTTTCTATTGGCTAAAAATAATAATAATACAAATAAATCCCAAACCTGAGATTTCCTTGAAAATGCCTGTACAAAAGCTCAAAATAAAAAAAAACCTGCTCAAGTGTGAATCCCCCCGAAAAAGGGGACCTTTGCAACCCCTGGAACGTATGGTCTTTCTTTGGTGAACGCTCATAAAAATTTGAACTTTTATAAGTGGAGTAGCACTTCTATCCTTTGATCCTGTAGCAATAAAAACATGACAGGGATTGTGACCACACCCCACTCTATCCAAAACCCCAAATAAACAAAAAAACGAATTTAGTTTAGATACCCCTGAATTTCGTACAATAGCAATGGCTGACAAGTTGGACTGCCTACCGTATGAGCTGTACATTCATCGGCCTTCGCCATCTAGCCCCTTCTGTTATCCAGCATAATCTATTTAACCAATGGGACGACCTCAGTAATACATTCAGAGAAGACACAGCCCAACTGGGCGATGTCTATAAAGGGTTCCATCAGGGGCGGACTGACCATTCAGGAACTGCGCGAGGGGGCCCCATGCCACTAGGGGGCCCCATCAGGGTTGCCAGCCTCGGTAAAACCAGGGACAGTATGTAAAAATCTGTGTTTTAAAAAAAATCCCAAAATTATAGCTCTCCAGTACCTTTTCAGTGTGTGTATGTATACTGTGGGGTAGATTCACGTACCTTTGGGCGGGCATAGCGTATCTCCTATACGCTACGCCGCCGTAACTTTGAGAGGCTTAGACACTGCCCTGACGGGTCAGTATTTGGCGCATTATAAATCCTTTAAATCAATCAATCAGAGGCGAGTTTGGTATTTTCAAAGATTTTGCCGCCGAAGTTACGGCGGCGTAGCGTATTAGGGTCGGCGTAAGCCCGCCTAATTCAAATGTTGAAGCTGTGGGCGTGTTTTATGCATATTAACTGTGACCCCACGTAAATTACGTTTCGATCGAACGGCGCATGCGCCGTCCGTGGAAGTATCCCAATGCGCATGCTCCAAATGACGTCGGCAAATCGTCATGCTTTCGACGTGAAAGTAAATTACGGCCAGCCCCATTCACGGACGAGTTACGCAAACGACGTAAAATTTGAAAAATTCGACGCGATTTCCGACGTCCATACTTAACATTGGCTGCGCCATGTTTTTGGTGGTTTATCTTTACGCCTGAAAACCCCTTACGTAAATGGCATATCTTTATTGCGACGGCCGGGCGTACGTTCGTGAATAGGCGCATCTAGCTGATTTACATATTCTAGGCATAAATCAGCGTACACGCCCCTATCGGCCAGCGTAAATATGCAGTTAAGATACGACGGTGTAGGAGACTTACGCCGGTCGTATCTTAGCAATATTTAAGCGTATCTCATTTTGAGAATACGCTTAAATATACGGCGGCGGGGATTCGGACTTACGACGGCGTATCTACTGATATGCCCGTCGTAAGTCTTAGTGAATCTAGCCCTATGTGTGTATATTGTGTGTCTGTGTGTGTATAATGTGTATGTATCCTGTGTGTGTATACTGTGTGGCCCCATAATCTATTGCCTGGGGCCCCCATAATCTCCTATTGCCCGGGGGCCCCATGAGTTGTCAGCCCGCCCCTGAGTTCCATATATCCAGGTTGTAGTATCTCTAGTAGTAGCTAGTTACATTTCAACTGAACTTGTTCTGTAATGTTGAAGATGTTGAGGTTGAGCTCTGGCCACCTACACACATATGCCCACTCTTCCCCCTGTTCCTAAGCAATGTCTCGGTTGTTCTAAAGGCCCGTACACACGATCGGACTTTCCGACAACAACGGTCCGACGGACGCGTTTTATCGGACAATCCGACCGTCTGTATGCTCCATCGGACAATTGTTGTCAGAATTTCTACTGACGAATGTTCGCTGTGCATGCTCCCAAACCTTTCCGACAACAAATGTGTCGTCAAGTCATCTGATCGTGGGCGTGGCCAAGACAGGCATGTGAGAGGACGCATCAGATCATCTGATCGTATATACACAAGTCCATCGGACTAAAATCCAAAAGGACAAACGCGCATGGCTCAGAACCAATGCTAAACATCAGACAACAATAGCAGAAGTTGCCCAAAGGGTGGCGGTAAAGAGCTGAAAAAAAACACGTGGTTCGGTGAATGTTGACTGAAAAAGTTCTGCCGTGTGTTTGCAGAACAAGTTCATGGCCAACGCCCCTTCGGACCAAAATTCCGTGGAAAAGTCCGATGGAAGTCTGATCGTGTGTACGAGGCTTAACACAAACCAGTAGCCATCTTATTCTTTGGTCCTTCCAAGACCTCCAATCTTCACAGCTGGAACGGGGATGTGTACTTCTAGCAGTGCCCATGTCCCATCTCGATGACTTGGATGTTGGGTTCCATCCTGAGGCACCATGATTTCGACAGTGGGGACGGCAACAAGACCTCACATCTGAAACCAGTAGGGCAGAAGATCACAGGTCCACGGATTAAGGTACTAGTATGTGTTGGAACCATTTTATTTTTTTTTTTTTTTAACCACTTAAGGACCCTTTCACGCCGATATACGTCGGTAGAATTGCATGGCTGGGCACATCAACGTATATGTACGTTGCCCTTTAAGCCCAGCCGTGGGGTCGCGGACCCAATCGCCGCTGGAGTCCCGCGATCGGTCCCCGGAGCTGAAGAACGGGGAGAGCTGTATTTAACCACTTAACGACCGCCGCATGTACATATACGTCCACAGAATGGCACGTACAGGCAGATGGGCGTACATGTACGCCCCTGCCTTTCCGCGGGTCGGGGGTCCCCCCGGTACATTTGGTGGTCGAAAATCGTCTGGGAGCGATCCGGGATGAGGGGGCGGCTATTCGTTTCTAGCCACCCCCTCGCGATCGCTCCCCGGAGCTGAAGAACGGGGAGAGCTGTATTTAAACACGGCTTCCCCGTGCTTCACTGTGGCGCCGTCATCGATCGCGTGATCCCTTTTATAGGGATACACAATCGATGACGTCACACCTACAGCCACACCCCCCTACAGTTGTAAACATATATTAGGTCACACATAACCCCTTCAGCGCCCCCTTGTGGTTAACTCCCAAACTGCAACTGTCATTTTCACAGTAAACCATGCATTTTAAATGCATTTTTTGCTGTGAAAATGACAATGGTCCCAAAAATGTGTCAAAATTGTCTGAAGTGTCCACCATAATGTTGCAGTCACGAAAAAAATCGCTGATCGCCGCCATTAGTAGTAAAAAAAATATATTTTATAAAAATGCAATAAAACTATCCCCTATTTTGTAAACGCTATAAATTTTGCGCAAACCAATCGTTAAACGCTTACTGCGATTTTTTTTTTACCAAAAATAGGTAGAAGAATACGTATCAGCCTAAACTGAGGAAAAAATATTTTTTTTTTATATATTTTTGGGGGATATTTATTATAGCAAAAAGTAAAAAACATTGCATTTTTTTTCAAAATTGTCGTTCTATTTTTGTTTATAGCGCAAAAAATAAAAACCGCAGAGGTGATCAAATACCACCAAAAGAAAGCTCTATTTGTGGGAAAAAAAGGACGCCAATTTTGTTTGGGAGCCACGTCGCACGATCGCGCAATTGTCTGTTAAAGCGACGCGGTGCCGAATCGCAAAACCTGGCCGGGTCCTTTTAGCTGCATTTTGGTCCGGGTCTTAAGTGAGTGAGAGACTTGTAAAGCGCAACACATGCGAACTGAATCGCCTCTGGGCGCTGTATCCATTTTAAGTGGTTAAATTGACAACTCACACTGCCATGTACCTTGGTTAGACCTTATGACACAATGGTCACTGGAATATGTTAATTAGAAAAGCGTATATTCGTACATTTTAACATCTCCAGTCATGTTCTTGGACCATCAGCATTTCATGATACCATGGTGCTTAGCATGAGCTGGGTATAAATGCTGGGGTAAGTTCCCAACGCTTCAACCGAGGAAGCCACTTAGATGAGCCATGAAACATCTTCAACATTGCTGAACTAGTCCAGTTTTTATGTAACTACCACCAGTCAACTTGGTCATGACTGGTGGTAGTCCTTGAACACCACCCCTTCAGACTACCGACTGATCATCTTATAGACCGTTGACCTTAACCCGAGTTTCAGAGCAGTCACAGCTTTGATCTTTGCCTAGCCCGCTTTTTTCTTTTATCACCATCAACACTCGTTATAAACCTCGAAACAGAAGAGTAATAAAATTTACAAAAAACACAAGTTTGCATAAATGCAGTGCCTGCGTGCGTATCTTGAGCACTGACTCACACCCCAGTATACAAAAAACAGATTACACCCATCCCGAACCCCCCACCCCCCCCCCCAACTTCCCACCCAATGTACAAAACAAGTAGTCACAAAACAGTGAAAAAAGGAATAAAACGTGCAAACAAGTGAATGTGTGGGATGTGTGCATAGCCCAGAGATGCATGTGCATAGTTGTGTGTTACATGGGTACAGCGACGGTTGGCGTATGTCTTGGTGTAGCCTGTTTCCAGTCCGGGCAGGGAGTACTTGTCCTGTGTGTTGTCTATGATATTGAAATTCGACGCTAGACCTTTGCGGTATTTCAAAAGTGGTTTACTGTGATTGGAAATGTGTTTATAGATTTCGCCAGCTTTGCGTCAAAAGGCCTTGCTGGCAGGTAATACTGTGCCCAGGGCTTTTTGGAGGGTCAAAATCCACCACAGAGACAGTTTCCTATTCTCAGTAGACGTTATCTTTGCTGCCTATGAATGTTCTGCTCAGTATGGTGACACAAATATTCATGGCCCGTACACACGAGCGGAAATTCCGACAAGAAAACCATGGATTTTTTTCTGACGGAATATTGTCTCAAACTTGTATTGCATACACACGGTCACACAAATCTTGTCGGAAATTCTGACCTCCAAGAACGCGGTGACGTACAACACGTAAGACGAGCCGAGATCAATGAAGTTCAATAGGTAGTTTGGCTCTTCTGCTTGATTCTGAGCGTGCGTTTTTTGTTTTTTGCGCGTCGGAATTGCATCCAGATGATCGGAATTTCCGTCGGAAAAATAGAGAACCTGAGCTCAATATTTTGTTGGCGGAAATTCCGACAACAAAAGTCTGATGGAGCATACACACGGTCGTTTTTTCCGACCAAAAGCTCACATTGGACTTTTCTTGTCGGAATTTACGATCGTGTGTACACGGCATAACTTTTTTTTAGGTAGTACTGCAATTCTGTATAATTGTTGTTAACACTAGGGCCGGTTTTGGTGAACGCCAACTAATCTATGAAACCAAATTAGGAATGAGGAGAAAAGCCAGCACAGCATCTTTGGTAGGGACTAAGCCTAGAAAATTCTGGAGCCATGTACAGAATACAAAGAATATAGTTTATATGCCATACGGTTGTGTAAACCTGACCATCACACCTTCCTATATGGCCAAAAGAAAATTCAGGTGTTTCCAGTGAAACAAAGGTCTTACAAAGACCTTCTAGACCAGCGATTCTCAACCCTGGTTCTGTGGAACTCTAGGGTTCCTCCAGTGGTTGCTGGGGGTTCCTTCAGCATTGGGCAATTTCTGCCTCTCAGATAAGTTCCCACTGAAACCACTGATCCTTTTAGCCATCTGTAAGGAGGACATTCTTCCCAATGACCACACGTGTAAGGACCATTCTTCCCGCTCAGAAATCTACAACTCATGATACAGTAGTGTGATGTTCATTTTTAGTATGGGTTCCCTGAGGCTGTAGAACTATTTCAAGGGTTCCTCTGTGTTGAAAAGGTTGAGATAGGCTGTTCTAGATAATTGTGCTCCTACAACCTTGTGGTTGGTGAAAACTCTTTCCTGTTCCAAAATTCCCAAAGACATGGTTTAACCACTTTAGGGTGGAGGAACTTGGGTGGCCTACATAAAGCTGAGCCCTACTGTCGGGGCCTGGATCTGAACCTACAAACAGCTCTGTCTGGTGATGTCTCTTCTTGTTGAGACACTTGGTATGCTTTACAGCTCCCTGGACAATTTCTTGAATGATCGTGCCTTGAACATTAACTTACTTACTCCTCCCATGAACTTCCTATTTAGGCCATGCCTTTGCATGTCTTGTTTGCCAGGTCATTGTGCTCCCTCCAGCCAATATCTCGCTCTTGTCTCTTTGGGTGCAATCTGTATCTTTGCTACCACTCGTTACCCACATTTGGAGTGTTCTTCTACTACACTTCTGTTTGATAGCAACCTGCAGCCACTCATTACCGACCTTTGGCTTGTTTGCTGACTACCATTCTGCTTATCTGCTACTGGACCACGGCTTGCTCACCTCCTGGTGGGGCATTTCTGAGGACAGGGACCTGGTACTAACATGCAGCAAAATCCACCCCATCATCGGGGAGCACTAGTTAACACTGGTTAGTACTTAGACCCCGTACCTCAGATGAGCCCCTGTCATCCGCCAGAGTGACCTGTTTCTGAACTTATCAGGCTGGTTAGTGGGTGCCCCACTACTGCTATAGCTACTGACCTCCAAGCCTAATTTCAGATCCTGACACCTGCTGAATACCTCTGGACGAGTTGAAATGTGAACCAGATCTTTTCATCCAACATTAGTACCTGACCTCACAAATGGGAAAATATTCCTACAGACACTCCAAAATCTTGTGGAAAGCCTTTCCAGAAGAGCAGAGGCTGTTATAGCCACACATAGAGATGACTCCCTATTAATGCCCATGGTTTTGGAATGAGATGGGCAACAAGCCCACAAAGGTCATGTAGTGTCTTGATCAAAATAATCTAGGGGCCAAATGGCCACAAATTTCCTCAGACACTCCCCAAAGTCTTGTGGAAAGCCTTCCCAGAAGAATGGAGGTTTTTGCTATGAAGGGGAGAGTGAACTCCATATTAATGCCTATGGTTTTGGAATGGGATAGGCAACAAGCCTACATAGGTTTGATGGTCAGATGGTGCCTTGGCCAAAATAATCTCTTGGCCAAATGGGCACAGATTCCCGCAGATACTCCACAAAGTATTGTGGAAAGCCTTCCCAGAAGAATGGAGGTTGTTGCCACAAAGGAAGTAGAGGGTTACCCCCATAATAATGCCCATAATTTTGGAATGGGATAGGCAACAAGCCTACATAGTGTTGTAACATTAATATGTATGTGTGTAGGTATGTATGGCACAATATATTGTATTGCATTACCTTATTGACCAGGAATTCAGTTGAACTGTCCAAGCCAGCTGAATTGTAACATATCAAAGGTACAGAAGACCCTTAGATGTGTTAATCTTATCTAAGACTACCTAGGTGTGTGAGATGGCCTGGTAACCTCAAAAGGGTAAATTGCTTACATACATAAGGAAGTATTTATTGATATTTAGGTGTTAGTATGATGACTTTAAATTATGTTGTTCCGCAGCAACACACCAGGCTCTCCAGAGAGTGCATTTATTTGATTTTCAATACAGAACAAAGTCCAAATTCCACAGATGATACAAATCCAACAGAGTAATTCAAAGTCTCATCTTTTCCTAGACCTGTGCCATATTCATACAGAGTGACAAGACTGACTGAATGCCAGCTTGAATGTCTCAAATACTGGTCTCACACTGGAGGGAGGGGTTCTTCCAGGTCAACCAAATGTTTCCCTGAATGAATACCCCCTCAAGTCTAATTACCATCAATAAATACTTCCTTATGTATGTAAGCAATTTACCCTTTGAGGTTACCAGGCCATCTCACACACCTAGGTAGTCTTAGATAAGATTAACACATCAAAGGGTCTTCTGTACCTTTGATATGTTAGAATTCAGCTGGCTTGGACAGTTCAACTAAATTCCTGGTCAATACGGTAATGCAATAAAATATATTTCGCCATACATACCTACACATACATATTAATATTACAACACATAGGTGTGATGGTCAGGTGGTGTCTTGGCAAAAATAATCTCTTGGGCCAAACCGCACTCATCATTTCTTACGTACAGGTGTCACAGGGACAGGAAGTGAGAAAAAATCATCCCAATGAGAGAAATTACAAGCTTCAGTAAAACAAACCTTTTCTGTTTTAAGAAATACCTAAATAGAAAATGCCTTTAAAATTAAGGGATACCCATGAGCTACCAACACTGTGTCCACCATAAAAAGAAACATTATGCCCACTCCTGAAATCACCTGTCTCTGTGGCAGAAGCATTTCCTCCTTTTGCTGTAAAATTTTAACATAGAAGCCCTCTAATGGACCTTGGTGCAATGTCAACCCATTGGAGATACAAGCCTTTACTGCTAGGCCACTGTTTGCTTCTACTGGCAGAAGCTGCCTATGAAAAACAGTAAGGGTAAAAGGGATTGGCCTAATTCTAAGCAGAAGTCAGGGAACAATTGAGACAACTATCTGGAAATTAAGGTAAGCTTGTATCTCATTGGTTAAAAAGCATTAAAAACGAAATTATTCCCTTTGGGAAGTAAGGTTTATGGTGGGTCATATTGTCCTACTGAGGTACCATTGTGTAACATGGAATCGCGTATTACTATCTTAAAGATTTATCTGTTGGGTTGGGTTTGACCTCCCGTAGGGTCTCCACTGCTGTCCAGGCCACCTCAGAGAGGAGATCTGTCCCACCTCCCAGTCTTTTGAGTCATCGGCCTTTGCAAAAGACCAAGTTCTTCATTTTGGAACACATAAGAAGGGGATTATAGAAAACAGGATTTAAAGTGGGGATTTTTTAATTCTACGTCTACATCTAAACCATCTGAGATTGGGCACACAGGTGAGTGCGTGTCCCGTACATGGCTTTATAATTACTGCATAGTAAATCGTAGGAACAAGGTAATTCGTACAACGTGTTTTCCATGTGACGGATGGAGATGCCAGCATACAAATACTGATCATCAGCATAAGTGTTTACTTTGGTGCCTGAGGCCTTAATACCAGCGTGTGCTTGTAGTAAAAAATATTGATTCTGTGCAAGCTTTTTTTTTAGAGTTTTGTACATTAATACTGATAAGGAACTACATACTTGCTAAATTTTTCATAAATTTGTTCAGCCATTCTTGTAATTAACACACTCCTGCCACGCTGAGTAGTCAATGTGGGCACACCGGTACTGACCATTGGAACTACCCGTGTCACTTGTCCAAGGACCGGACTATGAAACAGTCTCATAGTCCACAGAGAAGTGTATAAACACCTCTCCTTTAGGCTCCCGATGCTTGAAACAACTTAGATCGACAGTACTGTGCAGTTGAATGAGCTTGACTGCATTCCACTGCACTCTCTGTCTTTCTGCTGTGTGGGGTATCGAGGGAATAAAATTATAGAGCGCAGTGCAGCAAAACGGAAATAATTATTGTAATAATAAATAGGTCCCAACGTCGGCCTTTAGAACAATGTCATGTGTCAGCCTCGCTTTGTTTCTGATATGATAAAGCGCCTCAAACAAGCTTGACAGATCACTTACAGATTAGCCGTACTGAGCCGCCATGGGAGCTGGCTGCAATGGGGCCCTCGTTAAATCCAATTTATAAATGCAAATCACAGATAATTAGAAAAGAAAAGGGGAAGCTGGCTAATCCGCTCCAAAGAGCATGCTGTAGAGCTGGAATGATAAGAGTGGGGCCAAAGAGGAAGACGGGGCCTCAGAGATTAGAACATTAGCTCTTGCTTCATCTGAGGTGGAATAATATTAGGTTTACATTTAGATACACTGGTGACAGGAGGCTGCTAATTGCTACCTTGCTTTGTTCTGGATAAAAATGGAGATTTGTTACCCCCCTACGTGGCAGTTTCAGGATATATCTATATGTGGAAAGCAGTTTAATCCCTGCTGGGTTTAAAGCAGGTCTAGTCACTTTCATAATACTACAAAACCACCTCGGGGGCATTCATGATAAAAAAAAAAAAAAAAAAGGATTCGGTAAAAAAGGGAGCAGTTTTTGCCACCGGACTATTTTGGAAATAACTGAATATGTTTGCCGATGTATTGGGTTGGCCATAGTGGAGCCACCTTGCAAAGCATTGACAATGTGTGTTGCCCATAGAGTAGCTATGTTGAGCACTGGCAGATGTGTTGACATGTTGGCTTGGCTGTACTGTACCAGATTGGCAGCGTTTGTTGATGTGTTGGGTTGGCCATAGTGGAGCCACCTTGCAAAGCATTGACAATGTGTGTTGCCCATAAAGTAGCTATGTTGAGCACTGGCAGATTTGTTGACATGTTGGCTTGGCTGTACTGTACCAGATTGACAGCGTTTGTTGATGTGTTGGGTTGGCCATAGTGGAGCCACCTTGCAAAGCATTGACAATGTGCATTTCCCATAGAGTAGTAAAAAGCAGTAATTTTTTGTTAAGCACTGGCAGATGTGTGGCATGTTGGCTTGGCTGTACTGTACCAGATTGGCAGTGTTTGTTGATGTGTTGGGTGGGCCACAGTACAGCCATGTTGTGCCACGTCAACAATGTGTGTTGATGTATTGGCCATAACACAACGATATTGAGGACTGACAGGTGTTTTAGCATGTTGGTTTGACCATTGTACAGCTGTGCTGTATGAGATTGGCAGCGTTTGTTGATGTGTTGGGTGGGCCAAAGCTGAGCCATCTTGTGCTGCATCAACAATGTGTGTTAATGTGCCGGCCATAAAGCAGCCATGTTGGGCACTGGCAGGTGAGATGATGTGTTGGCTTGGCCATTGCACAGCTGTGTTGTATTAGATTGGCAGTGCACATTGATGTATTAGTTGGCTAAATCAAAACCATGTTGTGTTGCATTGAAAAACTGTGTGGATGTGTTGCTTTGGCCATACTGCCCTTACACAGGGCACTGTGTTGTCTTGTTGGGTTGATGGTTTGGGGTGGCTACACAAAAGCCATGTTATGCTGCATTGATAGCATGTGCTGTGTTGGCTGTTGAGTGGTCACTTGAACATAACTGACTATATGTTGATGCATTAGGTTGGCCATAGAACAGCTATGTTGCATCAGTTTAGCAGTGTATGTTGATGTCTTTATTGGCTATAGAGGAGCTATGCTAGGCATAGCAGACTATGTATGTGTTGACTAGTTGCGTTGGCCATAGAACAGTTAAAATTTGCTATGGATATTGGTAGGTTGGGCTTTTCCATAGTTTAGCAATGTTGTGCCGGATTGACAATATGTTTTAATATGTTGGAATGGCCACCAAACAACCCTCTTGTGTTGAGTAGACAACATGTATGTGTGTTGCATTGACTATACAGCAGCCATGTGATGCATAACTGACACTATGGGGTACATTTATAAAGCAGTCACTGATGGTGAACTAATAATTGTCATTTCAAACTCATGCAACCTGAAGATTCACTTGCAGTGAAAGTTTGGTGAATGTAGATTCACCGCTTTAAAAAGACACCCCTATATATATTGATCGCTTAGTTTGGCCATAAAGAAGCTATGCAAGGCAATACTGAAAATGCATGTTGACTGGTTGCATTGGCTATAGAAGTGTTATTTTCCACAATGGGCATTGATGGGTTTGATTGAACATAGAGCTGCCATGTTTCGCAATGGATGTTGTTGTGTTGAATTGAACAAAGAGCAGCCATGTTTCAAAGTGGATGGTGATGGGTTGAATTGAACAAAGAGCAGCCATTTTCGCAATGGATGTTGATGGGTTGGATTGTTCGTAGAGTACCCATGTTTTGCAATAGATTATAATAGGTTGGGTTGACCCTAGAGCAGTCGTGTTTCTCAATGGATGTTGATGGGTTGGGTTTACCATAGAGCAGTTATGTTTTACAATGGATGGTATTGGGTTGGATTGATCATAGAGCAGCCATGTTCCACAATGGATGTTGATGGTTTGGGTTGAAAGTAAAGAAGCCATGTTTTTGCAATTGATGTTGAAGTGTTAACCATAGTGCTGCCATCTTGTTTTAAATAGACAATGTGTGCTGTATGTTGAATTAGGTATAGAGCAGCTAAGAGTGTACATTGTTTTGTACAACTGGACTGATATTCCCAACCTTATGGATAAATTCCTTTTACTGGCTGGGAGTATCCCGTCTAAAGACGGCGTAACGGAAAAGGGCTTGAGAAGAAATGGATATCTTCTTATAGCATAGACAATGAACATGCCCATCCCTCAAAAAGTCATGAGGCTCCCAGCGTCGGCCATCTTGTATAATCCCGCGCCATGAAATTGTCACCTCATAGACAGAAATGCGTTGAGTGATGTGGGTGCGCAAGTGTGTGTTGCCTGCTCTCTGCCCTTGTTCTTCGGCTGTCTCCGGCTTCGGACAATAGGCATTCCTCAGTCGGTGTAGGTGGATCCCGGGAGCTCGCTGGTGAGCGTGTGCCAGTGCTCTGCCCTCTGATTGGTGGAAGAGAGACACTCCATCCAGTGCTTTAGACACTCCCCTTTGGAGTTTACGCTAAGGGTCACTCCCCCTGTAAGAAAAACAGTGTGAGGGGTTCATCACAACCTGGTGGGGATTGGTGGATTGACTTATCAGGGAAGGCTTCAGAAACCTTTTCACAAGGAACACGAAAACTGGGACATTTGTGGTCATGTGGCCATAGAAATACAAATGCTGGTATATGCAGGCCTATTTGAAGATGACCCATACATTAAACTTTGCTACCGTGTTTGATGGCAGGGTTAAAAAAGAACAAGGGAAAGACTGGAATGTTTTGCTTTCTTTGATAAAATACTCCTCTGTCTCCTCCAATGATTTTCACAAAAGCAGATGCTCAAACATTTAGTCACATGATCGCTGCTGAAAGAGCAGGCAAGGCAATCTACACTTCCATCCTCCCCTTCATCAGGGATCATCTGATAAAATGTCTAGGCAGTGATGACGAACCTTGGCACCCCAGATGTTTTGGAACTACATTTCCCATGATGCTCCAGTACACTGCAGAGGGCATGAGCATCATGGGAAATGGAGTTCCAAAACATCAGGAGTGCCAAGGTTGGCCATCACTGGTCTAAGGTTTTGGTTATTTGAGCAGCACATAAGGATGCATGAAGCTGCACCTTGAATCTTGTATCGTTCCTTATTTTTCCATCTCACCAAGACTCATGGAATAGTGGTCTATTATAATAATAACAAACATTTGACTATAAGTCACCTTCAATAAGGCATTGCATAATGTAGTGATAATTTACACAGTGCAATATAATGAGTGAATAACCATATGAGAAGTGGCAGACAAAAACTTGCCCTTTTGTGGCTCCTAACACACAACCTAGATCAGCCATTGTCAACCAAGGTTCCTCCAGGAGAAGCTAGGGGTTCCTCCAACTGTGGCTAAATGACCTCCCATTTGATGATGCCTGCATAGTTCCAGGTCCAATGCCACTTGGCAGAGTGGTATGACTGCAAGAATATCATTCTGGCCAGTAAAGGGGGGGGGGGGGTATTGTTCCCACTTACCACCACCAATGTAGGGGGCATTCTTCCCACTTACCACCAATGTAGGGGGCATTCTTCCCACTTACCACCAATGTAGGGGGCATTCTACCCACTACCATTGTAGGGGGCATACTTCCCACTTACCACCGCCAATGTAGGGGGCATTCTTCCCACTTACCACCACCAATGTAGGGGGCATTCTTCCCACTTAACACCACCAATGTAAGGGGCATTCTTCTCACTTACCACCCCCAATATAGGGGGCATTCTTCTCACTTACCACTACCAATGTAAGGGGCATTCTTCCCACTTACCACCCCCAATGTAGGGGGCATTCTTCCCACTGACCACCACCAATGTAGGGCGCATTCTTCCCACTGACCACCACTAATGTAGGGGGCATTCTTACCACTTACCACCACCAATGTAAGGGGCATTCTCCCAATGAGCCCCAATGCACTAATCTTATTGGGGTTCTTTGAGATCTGAAAATTATTTCAAGGGTTCCTCTGGGGTAAAAAGGTTGAGAAAGGCTGGTCTAGGTGAATCTGTCTAGCTTCAGAAGGAGTCACTGCTTGCGAGATAGTATGCCTTTTCATGAAGGAATTTAACTTCTCTTCAGATTCCTGTTAATGAGTTAATATTACTATCATTTCCTACCTATGAAGTCATTGGATTTTCCCAAGTCATAATCCCACACCGTCACCTCCAGGCTTCTCTTCTGGAGCTCCAGCAGTCCGATTTTATAGAAAAATTCCTGGTCAATCAGAAAAGGAGATCATGTGATCCGGACCAGTTAGACAGCAAGGACAAATGTAATCCCCACCCACAGGCATACTTTTTTAAACCCCACCCACAAGGAGCCTCATACTTCCCTTGATGTCCCTGATGATTCCTACAAACATGAAAATTCTGTAAGCTTAGCTCTGCACTATTTCTATAGAAAATTCTGCGGAAAGAATGATATTTTGGAAGGGTAAGAGCTGCGATATAAATAGTTCTTTTAAAATAGGACTGGGTGTGTTCCCAAATGTCATGGGATCCAGTGCTGGGTCTTACTCACTGGTTTCACCCGAAGTGCCAATGGCGCGACCAATCAGGAGACAGATCCCCTGATTGGAGACAAATTAAAGAAAAAAATGTTCCATTGATGTGACCAATAAGTAGATCAAACATACAGTATAAAGAATACGTTGAAATTGTTATTTATTACTAATATCTTAAAACACATTCAATAGTAAGGGAATTCTTCCCACCGACCGCCAATGTTTTTTTTTGCCTGGGTAAACTAGAGTCCTGCTTTAAACTGCAATAATGACTTTGGGGTGGACTCTGCCTTTTGTAATACAGGATGTTACATACCCCCCCCCCCCCCCCTTTTTACCTCATTAAATTCTGGGTTCAGAGTTTTCTTCTTCACAGTTGTTTTGTGCTTGGACTTTTTCTCCACATCCGGTTTCAAGTATCTGAAGAAGGAAGACGGGACTGGTCAGATCCGGGATTTAGTGGTGTTAAATTTTCATACATTTCTAAACTAAACACAAAGTACAGGTAAGAGCAGCCTTACCATTTCTGAAATGAGAGATCTGCCTGTGTTCTAATGTACAGTTGCAAGAAAAAGTATGTGAATCCTTTTGGAATGATATGAATTTATGCACAATTTGTGCAGAAATCCATATCATTCCAAAAGGGTTCACATACTTTTTCATGCAACTGTAGAACAACAACAACACACAACCTGGGGATACAAAACAATGCCCTGGCCTCCGATCTGCCAAATGGACAGCCCTGACCTACAGAGCGTTTTGTAGTACATCATGCATTCTGCACATTGCCCCCTCTCCCCAGTCTCCTGCACATCTGTCTCCTCTACCCCCTTGGGGAGCCGATCTACAGCTAAAAATACATCACCTTCCTCCCCCGGGGGACATGGCTGACACCTGCGCACCGAATGCTCATAGAGAGATCCGCCAGACCGAAATATTTTTTTTTGGGATACACTCCTGGCTGTAGGGACCGCAAATGAAGATTGGGGGATGGCCCCTTCCTGTTCCAACATGACTGTGCACCAGTGCACAAAGAAAGGTCCATAAAGACATGGATGAGCGAGTTTGGGGTGGAGGAACTTGACTGACCTACCCAGAGTCCTGACCTCAACCCGATAGAACACCTTTGAGATGAATTAGAGCAGAGACTGCGAGCCAGGCCTTCTCGTCCAACATCAGTGCCCTGACCTCACAAATGCTCTTCTGGAAGAATGGTCAAACATCCCCATAGACACACTCCTAAACCTTGTGGACGGCCTTCCCAGAAGAGTTGAAGCTGTTATAGCTGCAAAGGGTGGGGCCAACTCAATATTGAACCCTACGGACTAAGACTGTGATGCCATTAAAGTTCATGTGTGTAAAGGCAGGTGTCCCAATACTTTTGACAATGTAGTGTATCATTTTTGGGGTATTAAGAGTCAATTTGTGCAAAAAAAAAAAGCAAATTTTACCGTGTGTGTGTGTGTGAAATAATAATAACATTGCCCCTGTAGAGAAGGGGTTAATGTGATCCATAGGAGTCTATTTATAGCTTTCACCCTTATGCCTTGTACACACGGTCGGACTTTTGACCGTGCAAAAGTCTGCCGCGAGTCTGTCGGAAGTCCGACGGAAAGATAGAGAACGGGAGGCAGTGAGGGGATCGGGTTGTGGAGCGCGCAGTGCGCTACTTATACCCATGTATGTATGCCGGTTATCGACCCCGCTAATCCCCATCTCCCACCGCCGCAGTCATTAATGCATCTCGGTTGCAAGATTCCTATTTAATACAATCCTGACACGTCCGGGGGCTGCGAGTGTCAGCAGAGGGAGCGCGGCACGGCGAGGAGAGCGCAGCCTTTATTATGGAAATAGGGAAATGTCAATATTTCCATCTCAGGATTAGGATTCTCAGCGCCGAGAAATGACGCCCTTCAGGCAGGAGTATTGATGTATGGGAATGGAAGGTGAGGGGGCGCTAATTACCGTGACACACTAAGAAAGAAACAAGGGGGGCTCCAATAAAGGTGACACACGGGGGGTAGTGAGGGAATGCCGATGGATTTGACATTGAGAAAAAAATAAGAATGAGCTAATGAATGTGAGAGGGGAGATGGGGGTGAAGTGGTGTGTGCAACTCTGACATCTGAGAGGATTGTGGTGACATGTAAGGAGGCAAGGGGGGCACCAATTAATGTGACACGCGGTAAAGGGGGTGCCATACACAGCAAAGAGGACCCAATTATTGTGACACAAAGCAAAGGGGGTACCATACACAGCAAGGAGGACCCAATTAATGTGACACAAGTCAAAGGGGGGTGCCAATAAATGTAACACAGGGCAAAGAGGGGAGACATACAGCAAGGGAGGTGGGGAGGGGACGTTAATGAACATGACACATTTCACAGGGGCACTAATGAGTGTTTCAAGCAGGCAGCTGGAGGGAGACTAATGGGCCAGGGGTGCCGAGGGGACACTAATCAACGTGGCACACAATGTGTGTGGCAAAGGGGACACTAATGAGTGTTACACACACAGAGAGAGGAGAGGTGCCAGTTATCCTGACAGACTGGAAACTGAGGGGGACTCTAATGAAGGTGACACAGGGAACTAAGGAGACACACAGGGAACTGAGGGGACATTAATGAAGGAGATACACAGGGAACTAAGGAGACACACAGGGAACCGAGGGGACACTAATGAAGGAGACACACAGAGAACTGAGGGGACACCAATGAAGGAGACACACAGGGAATTGAGAAGACTCAAATGAAAGAGACACACAGGAACTGAGGGGACAGTAATGAAGGGGGCACCTAGAGAACGGAGGGGACACTAATGAAAGTGACACACAGGGAACTAAGGTAACACTAATGAGGGAAATACACAATGCAAGTTGCAAAGGGGACACAGATGACTGTTGCGCACGCAGAGAGACAAGGGATGCCAATTATCCCAACAGACTGGAAACTGAGGGGACAGTAATGAAGGTGACACAGGGAGCTGAGGGGACAGTAATGAAGGTGACACACAGGGAACTGAGGGGACAGTAATAAAGGTGACACAGGGAACTGAGGGAATACTAATGAAGGTGACACCCAGGGAACTGAGGGGACATTAATAAAGGTGACACAGGAAACTGAGGGAATACTAATGAAGGTGACACCCAGGGAACTGGGAGGACTTTAATGATAGTGGCAAAGGGAACTGAGGAGACACTAATAAAGGAGACGCACAGGGAACTAAGGTTTTTCGAGTGTTATTCGAGCGTTTTATGAGCGTTATTCGAGCGAAGCCTCATCTGCAATCCCAATGTGCTGGTAAAGCACCGCTAAGACCCTAACGTTTTAAGGCGTTTTTTCAGTGCCTCAGTGTGAAAGGGCAAGGCGTTTTTACAGCGCTTTCAATTCATTTCAATGGAGAGGGGCGTTTTTGGGGCGTTTTTTTCAGCGCCCAAAAGCTGCCCCAAAGATGCTGCTTGCAGGACTCAGTGTGAAAGGGTCCATTGAGATGCATGGAGAGCGTTTTATGAGCGTTTTAATAGCGCTATTTTTAACGCTAAAACACTGTAAAAACGCTTCAGTGTGAAAGGGGTCTAAGGGAACAGTAATGAAGGTGACACAGAGAACCATGGGGACACTAAGAAAGGTGACACAGAGGGAACTGAGAGGACATTATTGAAGGAGATACAGAGAACTCAGGGGACACAAAGGAGACACACAGGGAACTGAGGGGACAGTAATGAAGGTGACACACGGGAAACTGAGGGGTCAGTAATGAAGTTAATACAGGGAACTGAGAGGACACTAATGAAGGCGACACACAGGGAACTGAGGGGACATTAATGAAGGTGACACACAAGGAAATGAGGGGACATGAATGAAGGTGACTGAGAGGACTTTAATAAAGGAGACACAGGGAACAGAGAGGACTCTAATAAAGGAGACACACAGGGAACTGAGAGGACTCTAATAAAGGAGACACACAGGGAACTGAGAGGACTCTAATAAAGGAGACACACAGGGAGCTGAGAGGACTCTAATAAAGGGGACACAGGGAACTGAGAGGACTTTAATAAAGGAGACACACAGAAAACTGAGAGGCCTCTAATAAAGGGGACACACAGGGAACTGAGAGGACTTTAATAAAGGAGACACACAGAAAACTGAGAGGACTCTAATAAAGGGGACACACAGGGAACTGAGAGGCCTTTAATAAAGAAGACACACAGGAAACTGAGACGACTCTAATAAAGGGGACACACAGGGAACTGAGGGGACTCTAATAAAGGAGACACACAGGGAACTGAGAGAACTTTAATAAAGGAGACACACAGGGAACTGAGAGGACTCTAATAAAGGGGACACACAGGGAACTGAGGGGACATTAATGAATATGACACACAGGGAACTGAGAGGACTATAATAAAGGGGACACACAGGGAACTGAGAGAACTTTAATAAAGGAGACACACAGGAAACTGAGAGGCCTCTAATAAAGGGGACACACAGGGAACTGAGGGGACATTAATGAAGATGACACACAGGGAACTGAGAGGACTATAATAAAGGGGACACGCAGGGAACTGAGAGAACTTTAATAAAGGAGACACACAGGAAACTGAGAGGCCTCTAATAAAGGGGACACACAGGGAACTGAGGGGACATTAATGAAGATGACACACAGGGAACTGAGAGGACTATAATAAAGGGGACACGCAGGGAACTGAGAGAACTTTAATAAAGGAGACACACAGGAAACTGAGAGGCCTCTAATAAAGGTGACACACAGGGAACTGAGAGGACTCTAATAAAGGGGACACACAGGGAACTAAGAGGACTCTAATAAAGGAGACACACAGGGAACTGAGAGGACTCTAATAAAGGAGACACACAGGGAAATGAGAGGACTCTAATAAAGGAGACACACAGGGAACTGATAATTGATTGCCCCCTCCTCCTCCATCTGGCCTCTGGCAGCCTCGTATTGCAGGGAAGCCCCCCAGGGAGCCGTACCCTCCACCCCATGTGTGTGAGAACTCTGCGGCCGGAACGGCTGCATCTAAAAATAAATGTGTGGCAGAGAGAGAGATGGGAGCGGAGCGTCCGCAGAGAGCGTCATTCGCACGCTATGCCGCGTTCCCAGCGTCACGTGACTCCCAGGTGCCGCACATCATGATCCGGGGATGGGGGGGATGGGGGACCACCAACACTGCAATTAACTCCATGAGTAACCGGGATGAGTCAGTGACTCCGACCCTCACCGCCACCTCATACGGGATGATCTCCGCTCACCGCCCGTTCATCTATTACCACCTGCCGCGCTCTGAAAGAGGAGCCAACCTCTCACTGATACAGGCGCGGGTCCGCCCGCACAGCGCTCCAAACAAGGCCACCTATAGGGGGCCGCCACACGCTACTGATGTACACTAACGTGCAAAAGTCTTAGGCAGGTGTGAAAAAAATGCTGTAAATAAGGAATAATTTCATAAATAGAAGTGATAATAGTTTATTTTGTATCAATTAACAAAATGGAAAGTAATTGAAGAGAAGAGAAATCCAAATCAGCTTTTGCGGTGACCGCCCTTTACCTTCACACCGGCATCAGTTCTTCTAGGTACACTTACGCCCCATACACACGATCGGATTTTCCGACAGCAAAAGTCCGACGTGAGCGTTTGAACGTAAATTCCAACCGTGTGTAGGCTCCATCGGACTTTCGCTGTCGTAATTTCCGCCGATCAAAGATTGAGAACTTCAATATTTCCGACGGAAAAAAATTCTGATCGGAAATTCCGTTCGTCTGTAGCAATTACGAAGCGCAAAATTCCGACGCATTCTCGGAAAGCATCGAACTTCATTTTCTCGGCTCGTCGTAGTGTTGTACGTCACCGCTTTCTAGACAGTTGAAAGTTCAGAGAACTTTTGTGTGACCCGTGGGTATGCAAGCCAAGCTTGAGCGGAAGTCCGTCCAGGGGCTTTTCCGACGCAAAATCTGATCGTGTGTACGGGGCATAACACTCAGTTTCTGAAGGAACTTGGCAGGTAGGTTGTTCCAAACAATGGCCCGGATTCAGGTAGATTTGCCCCTTTGTTACGGAGGCGCAGGGCAGCGTTTTTGTCCTGCGCCTCCGCAAATTTCCTGCGCTACCCGCGATTCACGGAGCAGTAGCTCCGTAAATTGCGTGTGCGCTGTGTAAACTTTCCCTGCGTAAGGGCGCCTAATGTAAATGATCCCGTAGGGGGCGGGAATCATTTAAATTAGGCGCGCTCCCGCGCCGAGCGCATGCTCCGTCGGGAAACTTTCCCGACGTGCATTGCGGCAAATGACGTCGCAAGGACGTCATTTGCTTCAAAGTGAACGTGAATGGCGTCCAGCGCCATTCACGAATCACTTACGCAAATTACGTAAAATTCAAACGTCGTGGCGCGGGAACGACGGGTATACTTTAGCATTGGCTGCCCCTGCTATTAGAAGGGGCAGCCTTACGCTAAACACGCCGTACGGAAACGACGTAAATTGCGTACGCAGGGCTCGCGTAACGTTGTGAATCGGCGTTAGTATGCAATTTGCATACTATACGCTGACCACAATGGGAACGCCCCCTAGCGGCCAACGCAAGAATGCAGCCTAAGATATGAAGGCATAAGGAGGCTTATGCCACGCATATCTTAGGCTGTAGTCGGCGTAACAAGCTCTCTGAATCAGGAGAACTCGTTACGCCGGGGCAAGTAAGCAATTGCGCTGCGTAACTACGGTTACGCAGACGCAATTGCTTCTTGAATCCGGGCCAATGTCATTAAAGTGTGCCGTTTAGGAGCCATTCAGATATCACCGCACAAAGCCCAGGACCTCATATGACGTTCGGCGGTTGTAAAGTGGTTAAAGCGACGCAGTGCCGAATCACAAAAAATGGCCTGGTCATTAAGGGGGAGGGGGGGGGGTGAAACCTTTCCGGGGCTGAAGTGGTTAATTGATTAAAATAAACTATTAACACTTCTATTTCTGAAGTCAGTCCGCGTCTGTCTGTCGCAATCTGTATCTGTCAGTCTGTGTCTGTGTGCATTTTAATGTTGCTAGGGGGGGGGTCCTGTGTGGGAAGGTGTTGCATTGTGTGCGGTGTTTAGTCTGTCTCCCCCCCCCCCGCTATCTCTCCATCTCCCCCGGCTCCTATGATGGATCTGCCCCGCCGCGGGGCACGCCGCTCGCATCCTAATCACCGGACGCTCCCGGCGTCTCCGCTCACTGAACAGCGCCGGAGATCTCTCTGCAGCCGCTCCGCTACCCTGTAACAAATCTCCCGCATTGATTTCCTCGGCACGGATCGATCCCGGTAATATCTGCCCCGCCAGAGGACAATAGCCGGCGGTTTTGTAAGCGCGCCTCATCGTCCGGCTGTGCCGGGGGGAAGGGCAGAGGTCGTATTTTTTATGAACCGCTGGAAAGGGAAGGATCTCATGAAGACGTTTAACCCCTTCGAAGCCCCAAACTACATTCACCCTCAGCAAAAACTCCGATCAATTCACCCTCCTAAATCATTGTTCTTCTTACCGACCATGTGACCGCTGTGACAGCCAATCACACACACGTGATCAGGACGCCGCCTCCTCCTCCTCCCGCCAATAATTCCTATATTTAAGGCCGGATTCACACTAGTGCAGTGCGAATTTCAGCTCTGTTATCTCTGCAGAGAGATAAGAGAGCTGTTCAGCAGATCAGCTCTGTTTTAGCTGAGAATTTGGAGACCTGGGAGAGGTAGGGTTGCCACCTGTTCGGGATTCACCCGGACAGTTCGGGTTTGGAATCATGTGTCCGGGTTTCAGACTGTCTGAGACCCGGACACATTATTCAGACTGGACTAAATCTCCCCCCTCCCCCTTCTCTCTCCTGCCTCTAAGTAAGTATGCTAAGGTAAATCAGGGCTCTCAGAGCACTCATTACATCAGAGCTCCCCTTTACACCAGAGACCACAGTGCTCACACTTACATCAGAGTCCTCGCCATACACCTGAGCATCCCTTACATCAGAGTCCCCCCTTACAATAAAAGGGAACTCTGCGGACTCAGATGTAAAGGGGGAACTCTGCGGACTCAGATGTAAAGGGGGAAGTCTGCAGACTCAGATGTAAAGGGGGAAGTCTGCAGACTCAGATGTAAAGGGGGAAGTCTGCAGACTCAGATGTAAAGGGGGAAGTCTGCAGACTCAGATGTAAAGGGGGAAGTCTGCAGACTCAGATGTAAAGGGGGAACTCTGCAGACTCAGATGTAAAGGGGGAAGTCTGCAGACTCAGATGTAAAGGGGGAAGTCTGCAGACTCAGATGTAAAGAGGGAAGTCTGCAGACTCAGATGTAAAGGGGGAACTCTGCAGACTCAGATGTAAAGGGGGAAGTCTGCAGACTCAGATGTAAAGGGGGAAGTCTGCAGACTCAGATGTAAAGGGGGAAGTCTGCAGACTCAGATGTAAAGGGGGAACTCTGCAGACTCAGATGTAAAGGGGGAAGTCTGCAGACTCAGATGTAAAGAGGGAAGTCTGCAGACTCAGATGTAAAGGGGGAAGTCTGCAGACTCAGATGTAAAGGGGGAAGTCTGCAGACTCAGATGTAAAGGGGGAAGTCTGCAGACTCAGATGTAAAGGGGGAAGTCTGCAGACTCAGATGTAAAGGGGGAAGTCTGTAGACTCAGATGTAAAGGGGGAAGTCTGCAGACTCAGATGTAAAGGGGGAAGTCTGCAGACTCAGATGTAAAGGGGGAAGTCTGCAGACTCAGATGTAAAGGGGGAACTCTGCAGACTCAGATGTAAAGGGGGAAGTCTGCAGACTCAGATGTAAAGGGGGAAGTCTGCAGACTCAGATGTAAAGGGGGAAGTCTGCAGACTCAGATGTAAAGGGGGAAGTCTGCAGACTCAGATGTAAAGGGGGAAGTCTGCAGACTCAGATGTAAAGGGGGAAGTCTGCAGACTCAGATGTAAAGGGGGAAGTCTGCAGACTCAGATGTAAAGGGGGAAGTCTGCAGACTCAGATGTAAAGGGGGAAGTCTGCAGACTCAGATGTAAAGGGGGAACTCTGCAGACTCAGATGTAAAGGGGGAAGTCTGCAGACTCAGATGTAAAGGGGGAAGTCTGTAGACTCAGATGTAAAGGGGGAAGTCTGTAGACTCAGATGTAAAGGGGGAAGTCTGCAGACTCAGATGTAAAGGGGGAAGTCTGCAGACTCAGATGTAAAGGGGGAACTCTGCAGACTCAGATGTAAAGGGGGAAGTCTGCAGACTCAGATGTAAAGGGGGAACTCTGCAGACTCAGATGTAAAGGGGGAACTCTGCATCTGCTTGTGTGATTAACTTCATATGATTAGAGATTTTATTTAATAGCAACATCTATGCATACTATGAAAAAAAAAGAAATTGCTGTGCGACTCTGAAGTGTTCGGGTTTAGCTTGGAGAAAAGGTGGCAACCCTAGGGGGGAAGTGTATTGAGGTGTATTGAGGTGAATGAGAGAAATCCTGAAGAGAAATGAACACATCTGCGAATCAGATGCGTGCCCATAGAAGATAATGGGCCTGAATTCGCACCTGAGCCGCACCGCAATGCCTAGAAAACGCACACGTTTTTTTGCGGCAATGCGCAGTATGCATCGCACATATGTGAACCAGCCTCTTTGAAATCAATGTATTTTATAATGTTATATGAATTGAATGCGGTTTAAGCCACAACCAATTCACGTAGGTGTGAACCCGGCCTCAAGGTCCGCAGGGAGGAAGCCACAAGCGGGTATCGCATTGCAACGGGTGAGGTCAGCGGGTTTGTTTACAAACAAATCTCATGTGGTCATCAGAAGGGGGCCGGATCACACCCAATTAAATAAAGGAAATAGGAGCGCGCACCTGTACGCAACGGCGCCTGTCACCGAGTTCTAGAGTAGAACCTTGTGTGGTCACCATAATTGGCGGTCAAGATGAACGCAAAGACTTGCAGCTGTAATTGCAGAGAAAGGGGGTTCTACAAAGTATTGACTCTGGGGGGCGCCATACAAATGTACCCCCCCCCCCACACTTTTCACATATTTATTTGTAAAAAAAAAAAATTGAAAACCATTTATCATTTTCCTTCCACTTCACAATTATGTGCCACTTTGTGTTGGTCCATCAAATAAAATCCCAATAAAATCCATTTACGGTTTTGGTTGTAACATTTCAAGGGGTATGAATTAGAGGTCGACCGATATATCGGCTGATATTTGGCCGTTTTGGAGAAATCAGCATCGGCCGATTTTTATCCAAATTAGGCCGATATTTTACATGGCCGCTAGCGGTGCCACGGATCCGGAGCTAGGCCGAAGCCACGGCCTTTCCTGATGCTGTGACCGTGGCGGCAATCCGCGGATTGCCGCCGCGGTCACAGCATCAGGAACGACCGCGGCTTCGGCCTAGCTCTGGAGCCGCGGCCATCTTGGTACACCCAGAGGAGGAGGGGCCCGCGCTCGTGGGACACACACCGCTCTCTGGTGTCTGTAGCAGGGGGGGGGGGGGGTGTCTATACTGGAGGGAGAGGGGGTCTGTACTGAGGGGGGTGACACCATTTTTTTTTTGCACCAGTGCCGCCTGCCAGTGCCAATTAGTGCCACTTGCCATCCAGTGCCATCTGCCAGTGGCAATACCAGTGCCACCATCCACTGCCAATTAGTGCCACCTTCCATCCAGTGCCATCTGCCAAATGCCACCTGCCAGTGCCAATACCAGTGCCACCATCCAGTGCCAATTAGTGCCACCTTCCATCCAGTGCCACCTGCCAGTGCGATCCAGTGCCACCTACCAATGCCAACTAAAGCCATCAGTGCCACCTGCCAATGCCAACCAGTGCTAACTATTGCCACCTGCCAGTGCCAATTAGTGCCACCTGCCAGTCAGTGCCAACCAGTGCCACTTGCCAGTGTCACCTGTTAGTGCCACCTGCCAGTGCCATCTGCCAATCAGTGTCTATTAGTGCCACCTGCCAGTGTCAATAAGTACCACCTGCCAATCAGTGCCATCTGCTAATACCATCTTTTAGTGCCATCCAGTGCAACCTGCCAGTGCCTTCTGCTAGTGCCATCATCCAGTGCCAATTAGTGGCATCCAGTGCCACGAGCCAGTGCCACCCAAAAAAAAAATATATTGGCTTAAAATATGGGCCGCAAAAATCGTCATCATATATCGGCCATCGGCCGCCCAGATTTCTAAATATCGGCATCGGCATTGGCCAGAGAAAAACCCATATCGGTCAACCTCTAGTATGAATCATTTTTCAAGGCACTGTACCTATAAAGCCTTCAGCTGCAGCTGATAAATGCCGAGGTACAAATGATAGATGCCGCTGCCCGATCGGCGTGTGCCTTTAAGCTATTCGCACAGATGGCGCGCAGTCGCTGTGCGTTGCGGCTCTAAATAGTCATGTGAATTGATTATCACGTCTCGCCTGCGCTCAGCACATCACCTTCATGTGACTAACAAGGGGGGTGACGCTGAGAAAGCCGGCGAGGATTAAATAAGGAAGCGGCTCTGAAATCGGGGGGGGGGGGGGGGGGGGAATTGCTTGAAATAATAAGCGCTTCATCTAGGTGTGACATCGCCACCCACGGGGTGAGAGCTCAGAGGGTGACAGGTCCTCCTCCGGCACAGCCGGCATTGGCAGCACACAGCAGCCGCCGAGCTGCTTTCTCCGATGTCACCGGACCATGAAGCCATCATGTCACCGATGTCACCATAGAAAGTAAACAGCCCTTTCTTCTTTAAGACCCGGCCTGTCATATTCATGGGAAGAGGACAGAGGGTTGCCGTGGGTGACGGACAGAGGGACGCCGTGGGAAAAGGACAAAGGGACGCCGTGGGAAGAGGACAGAGGGATGCCGTGGGAAGAGGACAGAGGGACGCCGTGGGAAAAGGACAGAGGGACGCCGTGGGAAAAGGACAGAGGGATGCCGTGGGAAGAGGACAGAGGGACGCCGTGGGAAAAGGACAGAGGGACGCCGTGGGAAAAGGACAGAGGGACGCCGTGGGAAAAGGATGCCGTGGGAAGAGGACAGAGGGATGCCGTGGGAAGAGGACAGAGGGACGCCGTGGGAAAAGGACAGAGGGACGCCGTGGGAAAAGGACAGAGGGACGCCGTGGGAAAAGGATGCCGTGGGAAGAGGACAGAGGGATACCGTGGGAAGAGGACAGAGGGACGCCGTGGGAAAAGGATGCCGTGGGAAGAGGACAGAGGGATACCGTGGGAAGAGGACAGAGGGACGCCGTGGGAAAAGGATGCCGTGGGAAGATGACAGAGGGACGCCGTGGGAAAAGGATGCCGTGGGAAGAGGACAGAGGGACGCCGTGGGAAAAGGATGCCGTGGGAAGAGGACAGAGGGACGCCGTGGGAAGAGGACAGAGGGACGCCTAGGGGAAAATGACAGAGGGACGCCGTTGGAAAAGGATGCCGTGGGAAGAGGACAGAGGGACGCCGTGGGATAAGGACAGAGGGACGCTGTGGGAAAAGGACAGAGGGACGCCGTGGGAAAAGGATGCCGTGGGAAGAAGACAGAGGGACGCCGTGGGAAAAGGACAGAGGGACGCCGTGGGAAAAGGATGCCGTGGGAAGAGGACAGAGGGATACCGTGGGAAGAGGACAGAGGGACGCCGTGGGAAAAGGATGCCGTGGGAAGATGACAGAGGGACGCCGTGGGAAAAGGATGCCGTGGGAAGAGGACAGAGGGACGCCGTGGGAAAAGGATGCCGTGGGAAGAGGACAGAGGGACGCCGTGGGAAGAGGACAGAGGGACGCCTAGGGGAAAATGACAGAGGGACGCCGTTGGAAAAGGATGCCGTGGGAAGAGGACAGAGGGACGCCGTGGGATAAGGACAGAGGGACGCTGTGGGAAAAGGACAGAGGGACGCCGTGGGAAAAGGATGCCGTGGAAAGAAGACAGAGGGACGCCGTGGGAAAAGGACAGAGGGACGCCATGGGAAAAGGATGCCGTGGAAAGAGGACAGAGGGACGCCGTGGGAAGAGGACAGAGAGGGACATTGTGGCGGTCAATAAGGCCTAGAGAATAGCAGGTTAGGCACTTCCTAATGGCTCCGTCCCTGGGAATAGTAATGAATAATGGCCAACAGGCCCTCTTACCAGACCCAGCAAAATCGCAACCAGCCGGCCGGCCGCCCCCCACAAAGTGCCGCCCTAGGCCTGGGCCTTGTCGGCCTAGGCCAGAATACATCCCTGGTCTCACCAGTGCCCATCAAATGCAGCCTCACCAGCGCCCAACAAATGCAGTCTCACCAGTGCCCATCAAATGCAGCCTCACCAGCCCCCATCAAATGCAGCCTCACCAGCGCCCATCAAATGCAGTCTCACCAGTGCCCATCAAATGCAGTCTCACCAGTGCCCATCAAATGCAGTCTTACCAGTGCCCATCAAATGCAGCCTCACCAGTGCCTATCAAATGCAGTCTTACCAGTGCCCATCAAATGCAGTCTCACCAGTGCCCATCAAATGCAGCCTCACCAGCGTCCATCAATGCAGCCTCAACAGCGCCTACCATATGTAAACTACCAGCTCCCACCAATGCAGCCTACCAGTGCCCATCAATGCAGCCTCAACAGCACCCATCATATGTAAACTACCTGCTCCCATCAATGCAGCCTCACCAGTGCCCATCAAATGCAGCCTCACCAGCACCCATCAACGCAGCCTCACCAGCGCCCATCATATGTAAACTACCAGCACCCATCAATGCAGACTCACCAGCGCTCATCAATGCAGCCTCAACAGCGCCTATCATATGTAAACTACCAGCTCCCACCGATGCAGCCTCACCAGTGCCCATCAATGCAGCCTCACCAGTGCCCATCAATGCAGCCTCACCAGTGCCCATCAATGCAGCCTCACTAGTGCCCATCAATGAATGTTTGCTTGCCTCCATTCTTCGGTATTCGGGACACAGACACAGTCCTCTGGGTGTGCCTGCGCCTCTGACACTATGTATGAACAGAGAGGCGGCTGCCTGCTGATTCTGAGACTCAGTTGCTTGCTAAAGAGAGAAGAGAGTAGGAACACCAGTGGCCAGGCTCCCCTAGGCAGCAGTGCACCCTAGGCGGCTTCCTAAATTGCCTAGTGGTAGCATTGACCCCCCCCGGTTACATAACCACACCCGTCGGATCAACTCGAATGCCGGCTTTGCCTTCCCATAACCCCTTTGCTTCTGGTTCCTGTGCAATCACATGGCTATCCCCCGGGGGGGCGAGGTTGAAGGTCACCCTATAGGAGCAGTACTGGGAGTACTCACGTTTTGACGTAAGGGTCCGAGAAGCCGTTGACATCCATGGCGGCGAGGTGAGCGCAGCGTACGATCCCCACCACCAGTCCGCCTCGCTCGGCGCTGTACGTCAGCGACAGGAGGATCCTCCCCCTCTCCTCCAGCTCCCACTCCTGGCAGCGCTCCAGCTGAGGACACAAAGCACAAAGTCAGTGGATTGCGTGTGACCGGGAGATAAACTCCGAGTTTCTCACAATGTGCCTAGTGCCTGGTACACACCATCGGATTTTCATCGGACAAAGCGCAGGACTTCTGTCCCGAAGGGCGTTGGCCGTGAACTTGTATTGCATACAAACGGCAAAGAGTTGTCGGCCAACAAACACGAAAAACTACGTGGTTTTTCAGCTCTTTAGCGCCACCTTTTGGACAACTTCTGCTAATGTTGTGTTACGGTGAGCATTGCTTCTGAGCATGCGTGTTTGTACTTTGGATTTTTTTTTCTTCGACGGACTCGTGTACACATGATCGGATAATCCGACGCCACACACTTGTTGTCGGAAAATTTTGAAGCGTGCTATAAAACATTTGCTGTCGGAAAATCCAACAACAATTGTCCGATGGAGCGTACAGACGGTCAGATTATCCGACAACATCCTGTCATCACACAAGTCCCGTTGGAAAGTCTGATCGCGTGTACGGGGCTTTAGAAGGTCCGATAGAGCCCGCCTCATTGGCTGGTTGGAGGACACCCAGCATCATCTAGCTCTTTCCTCCCCGGCCTGACTGCCCTGTCCCACCTAGGGTGACCACGTGTCCCGGAGTCCCGCATTTTGCAGGTCTGTCCCGGGCACCTTCGTTCCAGGACAATACAGTGTCCCAAAATGAAACTGACTCAGCCACCCCCCCCCCCCCCCGGCCAATCTGATGCCCCCAAAAAAGGCCGCCACATCACCGCTTTACTCACTGACAGTACTTGTCCTGGCCGGGAATGCCTGGAGGAGCACAATCCCCGCCCCCTGCTTGTGATTGGAGAAATCATAAATCCCGCCTCTTGTGTCCAATCACTGTGCTGTGATTCGTTACACCACAAGCTGATTTGTGGGAAGTGGGGTGTCCCTGAATGGAAGTTTGGAAATGTGGTCACCCTAGTCTCCACCCCCTTTCATTCATTGGATTTCAGTTCTTTCCATCATGGAGGCTCCGCATCACATGTGGGCATTTCCCGCTGGAGTCCCGTGATCGGTCCCTGGAGCTGAAGAACGAGGAGAGCCGTGTGTAAACACACCTTCCCTGTTCTTAACTGTGGCGCCGTCATCGATCGTGTGTTCCCTAATATAGGGAACCACAATCAATGACATCACACCTACAGCCACACCCCCTACAGTTAGAAACACATATGAGGTCACACTTAGCCACTTCAGCGCCCCCTAGTGGTTAACTTCCAAACTGCAATTGGGATTTTCACAGTAAACAACGCATTTTTATAGAATTGTTTGCTGTGAAAATGACAATGGTCCCAAAAATGTGTCAAAATTGTCCGAAGTGTCCGCCATAATGTCGCGTTCACAAAAAAAAAAAAATCGCTGATCGCCGCCATTAGTAGTAAAAAAAAAAAATGATTAAGAAAAATGCAATAAAACTATCCCCTATTTTGAAAACGCTATAAATTTTGCGCAAACCAACCGATAAACGCTTATTGCGATTTTTTTTACCAAAAATATGTAGAAGAATACGTATCGGCCTAAACTGAGGAAAAATATGTTTTTTTATATATTTTTGGGGGATATTTATTATAGCAAAAAGTAAAAAATATTGTTTTTTTTTCAAAATTGTCGCTCTATTTTTGTTTATAGCGCAAAAAATAAAAACCGCAGAGGTGATCAAATACCACCAAAAGAAAGCTCTATTTGTGGGGAAAAAAGGACGCCGATTTTGTTTGGGAGCCACGTCGCACGACCGCACAATTGTCAGTCAAAGCCACGCAGTGCCGAATCGCAAAAACTGGCCAGGTCCTTTAGCTGCATTTTGGTCCGGGTCTTAAGTGGTTAACTAAAAACGGCGCGATCGCGCGTCTGCTAACAGGCAAAGTGTCGGAAATGTGCGTGATTTTGCATGCATTCCCGACATGCGTAGATGTGAACTTAGCCTTTTTTTTCCCCATCTTGGTGCTGCTGATCTCCTCCGGCCTCTTTCAGCCACTTCGGGGGAGATTCAGAAAGAGATACGACGGCGTATCTCCTGATCCGCCGTTGTATCTCTGAGATCCGACGGTCGGATCTATGCGGCTGATTCATAAGAATCAGGTTCCGCATAGATCTCCCTTAGATCCGACAGGTGTAAGTGACTTACACACCGTCGGATCTTAGGCCTCGTACACACGACAGAGAAACTCGACGTGCTTGGCACGTCGAGTTCCTCGTCTCGTTTTGGGATGAAGCCGCCGAAGAGCTCGGCGGGCCGCCTTCTCCTATAGAACAACGCGGCCAACGAGAAAATAGAGAACATGTTCTCTATTTTCTCGTCGAGCTCCTCGGCGGCTCCATCGAGCCAAAACTGTACAGACGACAGAGATTCTCGGCAGAATCCGGGTTTTGACCGAGTTTCTCGGCGAATTCTGCCGAGAATCTCTGTCGTGTGTACGAGGCCTTAGGCTGCAATCTCCCGCCGGCCGCTAGGTGGCGCTTTGGTTTTTTACGCGACGAATATGCAAATTCCGTTTTCCGCCGATTCAGAAACGAACGCCCGCCTGTCGCTTTTTTTTTACGTCGTTTGCGTTTGGCTTTTTCCGGCGGATAGTTACCCCTGCTATATGCGGCGTATCCAATGTTAAGTATGGCCGTCGTTCCCGCGCCGAGTTTTGAATTTTTACGTCGTTTGCATAAGTTGGTCGCGAATACGGATGGACGTAATTTACGTTCACGCCAAAACCAATGACGTCCTAGCGACGTCATTGGGAGCAATGCACGCCGGGAAAATTCACTGATTTAAATACTACACTCCCCCTAGCCGCTGAATTTGAATTCCGCCGGGGGATTTACGATACGCCGGCGCAAGTTTCGAGGTAAGTGCTTTCTGAATACTGCACTAGCCTCTCAAATTTGCGCCGGCGGATCGTAAATCAGATAGATTACGCGGATCTAAAGATCCGCTAATCTATCTGAATCTAGCCCTTCCTGTCTACACACGTTGGCCGCTCACCATTGTTCTGGACCGGCTTCCTGGTGAAGCGCGCCGACCTGCGTCAACACGCCAACGCAGGAGAACAATTATGGACAGTTGTCATCCTATATCAGAAAGCGCCTATAGAAATCCCCCCATGAAAAGGATTCGTCATCCTCGCCCCGGACCGGCGCTTCTTTTCATGCTAAATGCTTATTTTATTTTTTTTGACGCCATCAGATCCGCCTTCGCGAATGCCAGCAGATGAGGTCGAGGACGCACACACACACACACACACGTACATTCATTGTGGGGGGGAAATATGCGGCGGATGCTGCCACAGGATGTACAGAGCGCGCGGCGCGCGGCTGTCAAGGCCGTCGCTGGAAGCGTCGTCGCATTCTAGATCTGTGCTGGGTGCTCTCAGCGCGGCGTGTGTCCCCCATCCCCCGCAGGATGGGGGGGGGGGAGGATATGATGTGGGAGAATAGAGAGAAATGTCACAGAGGGGGAATGCGGGGGATCGATGGAGGTAAGCGGGGATCGGAGGGGGAACGAGGGATGAATACATCTGAAGATAATGAGAACGGAGGGAAACACAAAGACAGCGAAGAGAGAAGAATGAATAATAGAGGGGGGGGGGGGGGGGGGGGGGGGGGGGGGGGGGAGGGGAGGAGGAGGAAGCCGCGTCGGAAATTGTAACATTGCGGGAAGATGTTACAGAGCCAACCCTCCGAGTCCGAGGCTTGCTTCACGCTGCTGCATGCGTCGCGCGTTAGGCAGCTCATTGAAACGAATATTACAAATCAGATTCCGAATCGGAATACTTTATTAAAGAGGAACTGCAGTCTGCTCACATAATCTGTGATAAAAAACATCTTTTGCCGTTCTGAAGCTTCCCTCCAACCACTTTGCCTATTATTTTCTATATACTGTGATTCTGTACTCGCCAAATATGCTGCAGAAATCTCCCTCCACGGAGTCTGGCTGCAGCCATCTTAACTGTGGGCAGCTGAAGCTGCTGCCTGTTCACTTCCTGGATTTACACAGAGGCGCACCTCCAGCTCTGCAGCTCTCATTGGCCCTCTTTTGACTCACCCCCTTCCCTTCCTACGAGTGAGAGAGAGGGAGAGAGAGCTGTGCATGATGTCATAAGCCTAGGCTAGGCCAGGGGGTCTCCAAACTTTCTAAACAAAGGGCCGGATTACTGTCCATCATTGGTATCAGTGGGAGGAATAGTGTCCCATCATTGGTATCAGTGGAAGGAATAGTGTCCCATCATTGGTGTCAGTGGGAGGAATAGTGTCCCATCATTGGTGTCAGCAGGAGGAATAGTGTCCCATCATTGGTATCAGTGGGAGGAATAGTGTCCCATCATTGGTATCAGTGGGAGGAATAGTACCCCATCATTGGTGTCAGTGGGAGGAATAGTGTCCCATCATTGGTGTCAGTGGGAGGAATAGTGTCCCATCATTGGTGTCAGCAGGAGGAATAGTGTCCCATCATTGGTGTCAGCAGGAGGAATAGTGTCCCATCATTGGTATCAGTGGGAGGAATAGTGTCCCATCATTGGTATCAGTGGGAGGAATAGTGTCCCATCATTGGTGTCAGTGGGAGGAATAGTGTCCCATCATTGGTGTCAGTGGGAGGAATAGTGACCCATCATTAGTATCAGTGGGAGGAATAGTGTCCCATCATTGGTGTCAGTGGGAAGAATAGTGTCCCATCATTGGTATCAGTGGGAGGAATAGCGTCCCATCATTGGTGTCAGTGGGAGGAATAGTGTCCCATCATTGGTGTCAGTGGGAGGAATAATGCTCCATCATTGGTGTCAGTGGGAGGAATAGTGTCCCATCATTGGTATCAGTGGGAGGAATAGTGTCCCATCATTGGTGTCAGTGGGAGGAATAGTGTCCCATCATTGGTGTCAGTGGGAGGAATAGTGTCCCATCATTGGTATCAGTGGGAGGAATAGTGTCCCATCATTGGTGTCAGTGGGAGGAATAGTGTCCCATCATTGGTATCAGTGGGAGGAATAGTGTCCCATCATTGGTGTCAGTGGGAGGAATATCATCTCGTATCAGTGAGAGGACCAGTGCCCCAAGGGCCTGATTAAGGCAAGCAAAGGGCCGCATCTGGCCCCCGGGCCACAGTTTGGAGACCACTGGCCTAGACTAATGACCAGGCAAGAAACAGGAAGTGGGCTGTATAAGGGATTTACTGGCAGAATTATTTTTTTACTATACAAAGTTAAAACAACAACAAGGGCAGAAGATTAAATACAGTGGAACCTCGGATGACGAGTATAATCCATTCCAGGAGAATGCTCGTAATCCAAAGCACTCGCATATCAAAGCGAGTTTCCCCATAGAAGTCAATGGAAATGAAAATAATTTGTTCCTCATTGACTTCAATGGCATGCAATACCGCATGTGGCCAGAGGTGGGGGGAAAAAGCCAGAGGACAGCTCAGCTGACCTTGGAAACACCCGAGAATGGAGTATTTCCGAGCATTTCCGAATGGCTTCGAACGGCTCCGGCACCCCCCCCCGCACCTCAGGTCAAATGTGGTACTGCACCCCCCATTAGCTTGAATTCTGCTCATTTTGCGAGACAACGCTTCCTGCTCTGGTGACAACTGAGAACAACAACCCACACATATACCCGGCAATGGGATGGTTGTTAAGATAAGGTACATCCTGTGCTAGTACCCAGCCGTGGGTCGCGGGCGCGCGCCCACGACCCGGTCCGAAGCTCCGGGACCGCGGGACCCGATCGCGCTGGAGTCCCGCTATCGGTCCCCGGAGCTGAAGAACAGGGACAGCTGTGTGTAAACACGGCTTCCCCGTTCTTCACTGTGGCGCCGTCATCGATCGTGTGTTCCCTTTTATAGGGATACACAATTGATGATGTCACACCTACAGCCACACCCCCTACAGTTAGAAACATATATTAGGTCACACATAACCCCTCCAGCGCCCCCTTGTGGTTAACTCCCAAACTGCAACTGCCATTTTCACAGTAAACAATGCATTTTAAATGGTCCCAAAAATGTGTCAAAATTGTCCGAAGTGTCCGCCATAATGTTGCAGTCACAAAAAAAAAAAAAAACGCATTACGCATTAGTAGTAAAAAAAAATAAAAAAAAATAAAAATGCAATAAAACTATTCCCTATTTTGTAAACGCTATAAATTTTGCGCAAACCAACCGATAAACGCTTATTGCGATTTTTTTTACCAAAAATAGGTAGAAGAATACGTATCGGCCTAAACTGAGTAAAAACATTTTTTTTTATATATTTTTGGGGGATATTTATTATAGCAAAAAGTAAAAAATATTGCATTTTTTTCTAAATTGTCGCTCTATTTTTGTTTATAGCGCAAAAATTAAAAACCGCAGAGGTGATCAAATACCACCAAAAGAAAGCTATATTTGTGGGGGAAAAAAGGACGCCAATTTTGTTTGGGAGCCACGTCGCACGACCGCGCAATTGTCTGTTAAGGCGACGCAGTGCCGAATCGCAAAACCTGGCCGGGTCCTTTAGCTGCCTAAAGGTCCGGGTCTGAAGTGGTTAAAGGAACCTATTTAGAAAATAAAAAAATGAACCTTTACAACCCCTTTAAATAAAGGTGTTGTATCGAAGTGCGGCCATCCTGCATTTCTTTCTTCTTGTGAAGAAGCAGCACAAGTAGCCTATCAGTTCATGTGCTGACCGAAAGCATGCTAAGAGGAGAAGAGAGCGGAGTGAGCCCATCATGGTGCTGCTTCTCTTTTCACAGGTCCGGGGGTGACCCGGGCTCAGAGGAATGTGGGTTGTATGATGCTGGCCATCAGACTGAAGACAAACAACTGCTGAGGGGAAATCTCCAGCTTGAAGTTGGATATTGCATTTAATTCTACAGTAAGATCACTTGCACAGTTCATGTTCTGTATATACCGTGTTTCCCCCGAAAATAAGACCTACCCCGAAAATAAGACCTAGCAGGATTTTCGGGGAGCAATATAAGCCCTACCCCGAAAATAAGCCCTAGTAAAATGTGTTAAAAATGTTAATCCACCTTGGAGGTCTTCTCCTCTCCTCCTGGCTGACACCCGCCCCCCCTCCACAGTGCACGGAGCTGGGCAACACCAGTGATACAGCGGCTCCCCCCCTCCACTTTCTTCCCGCTCAATGCCTGCAGCCCCTCCCTCCTCAGCGCACAGGTGCCAGCGGGACACCGTCTCCCCCCTTCTCCACTCTCCTCGCGCCCGACGCCCATGGCCCCCCCTCCCAGTGCATGGAGCGGGCCAATGCCAGTAAGACAGCGGCTCCCCCCTCTGCTCTCCTCCCGCAGCCCCTCCCTCCTCGGTGCATGGAGCGTACAGATGCCAGCGGGACACCGGCTCCCCCCTCCTCCCACCCGACGCCTGTGGCCCCCCCTCCCAGTCCATGGAGCGGGCCAACACCAGTGATACAGCAGCTCCCCCCCTCCACTTTCTTCCCGCACAATGCCTGCAGCCCCTCCCTCCTCAGCGCACAGGTGCCAACGGGACACCGTCTCCCCCCTTCTCCACTCTCCTCGCGCCCGACGCCCATGGCCCCCCCTCCCAGTGCATGGAGCGGGCCAATGCCAGTAAGACAGCGGCTCCCCCCTCTGCTCTCCTCCCGCAGCCCCTCCCTCCTCGGTGCATGGAGCGTACAGATGCCAGCGGGACACCGGCTCCCCCCTCCTCCCACCCGACGCCTGTGGCCCCCCCTCCCAGTCCATGGAGCGGGCCAACACCAGTGATACAGCAGCTCCCCCCCTCCACTTTCTTCCCGCACAATGCCTGCAGCCCCTCCCTCCTCAGCGCACAGGTGCCAACGGGACACCGTCTCCCCCCTTCTCCACTCTCCTCGCGCCCGACGCCCATGGCCCCCCCTCCCAGTGCATGGAGCGGGCCAATGCCAGTAAGACAGCGGCTCCCCCCTCTGCTCTCCTCCCGCAGCCCCTCCCTCCTCGGTGCATGGAGCGGACATATGCCAGCGGGACACCGGCTCCCCCCTCCTCCCACCCGACGCCCACGGCATCCCCTTCCAGTTCACGGAGCGGGCCAACACCAGCGGGCATCCCGGAGCAGAGAAGAGCCCAAGGAGACCATGCGACCGCCAGGTCAGCTGAAAGAAAGGTACGGGTAATGCCCACAAAGAAATCACAAAGGGAGACACACTGCACCCCACATTCCTAAAAATGTAATTGCATACGGTAATTCTATGAGGATGGATTTTAGGTTCTGACCTGACAGGGAGGGGGAGGGGGGGGATATGACAGGGGACCCACTAGATAAATTACACAGCAGAAGCACTATGTAATCTATTATGATTTAAAGGAAAAGGATTTTTTTTTTTAGGGTTACAACCACATTAAGATCATTGGCCCAGATTCAAAGAGATCTGCGCTATATTTGCGGAGGCACAGGGCAACGATTTTGCCCTGCGCCCACGCAAATATTTTGCGCTGCCCTCGATTCACGGAGCAGTAGCTCCGTAAATTGCGAGGGCGCGCCGGCAAAATTGCCCGGCGTAAGCGCGCGCAATGTAAATGATCCCGCCGGGGGCGGGAATCATTTAAATTAGGCGCGCTCCCACGCCGAGCGTAGAGCGCATGCTCCGTCGGGAAACTTTCCCGACGTGCATTGCGGCAAATGACGTCGCAAGGACGTCATTTGCTTCAAAGTGAACGTGAATGGCGTCCAGCGCCATTCACGAATCACTTACGCAAACGACGTGAAATTCATGCAAATTTCACGTCGCGGGAACGGCGGCTATACTTTAGCATTGGCTGCCCCTACTATTAGAAGGGGGCAGCCTTACGCTAAAGATGCCGTACGGAAACTCCGTACCTTGCGTACGCAGGGCCCGCGCAACATTGTGAATCGGCGTAAGTATGCAATTTGCATACTATACGCTGACCACAATGGGAGCGCCCCCTAGCGGTCAACGCAAGAATGCAGCCTAAAATCAGCGTGGCATAAGAGCCTTATGCCACGCAGATTTTAGGCTGCAGTCGGCGTAACGAGTTCTCTGAATCAGGAGAACTCGTTACGCCGGCGCAAGTCAGCAATTGCGCTGCGTAACCTATGGTTACGCAGGCGCAATTGCTTACTGAATCTGGGCCACTGTACATATCGTAAAAAAAATAAGACATCCCCTGAAAATAAGCCCTAGTGTGTTTTAGGTTGCCAAAATTAATATAAGACCCGGGCTTATTTTCGGGGAAACGCGGTATCAGCATCTTTATTTTCTGTCTTTACAGTGAATTGTGAAGATTGTAGATTGTCTCACCTCCTTGAGGTAACACGAAATTCCTCGCAGAGCGGCTGACATTGAGGAAGGAGAGGCCAGCTAGGAGGAGAAGAAGAAAACACAAAACAAGAATTCAGGGAGACAGTTCTTATGTGAGGTTCTATCTGCGTGTGCTGACTTCCATTGGAAGGAGCTGTCCCTCCCGGTGGTGCTGAACGTTCCCTCTTCCCAAGGAGCTGCTCTCGCTATCCAATGGGGTAGATTCAGGTAGCGCCGCGCACTTTTTACGGAGGCGCTGCGTTACGTTTTTATGCTACGCCTCCGTAAATTAATTGCGCCATACGCTTGATTCAGGAAGCAGTAGCTCCGTAATTTGCGGAGGCGCTCCATAAAAATGGCCCGGCGTAAGCGCGCGTAATTTAAATGATCCCGTAGGGGGCGTGGATAATTTAAATTAGGCGCGTTCCCGCGCCGAACGTAGTGCGCATGCTCCGTCGGGAAACTTCCCCGACGTCGCAAGGACGTCATTTGCTTCAAAGTGAACGGAAATGGCGTCCAGCGCCATTCACGATTCACTTACGCAAACAACGTAAAATTTTAAATTCGCGACGCGGGAACGACGGGTATACTTAGCATTGGCTGCCCCTGCTAATAGCAGGAGCAGCCTTACGCAGAACCCCGACGAACGCAAACGACGTAAAAATGCGTACGCAGGGCTCGCGCAGGGTTGTGAATCGGCGTTAGTATGCAATTTGCATACTATACGCTGACCACTACGGGAACGCCACCTAGCGGCCATCGTAAGAATGCAGCCTACGATACGACGGCATAAGAGCCTTATGCCAGTCATATCTTAGGCTGCAGTCGGCGTATCGAGCTCTCTGAATCAGGAGCAGCCGATACGCCGGCGCAACTAAGCAATTGCGCTGCGTAACTATGGTTACGCAGACGCAATTGCTTTCTGAATCTACCCCATTCATTCCCAGCCCAGTGTTACTCAGGAGCCGTCCCGCTGCCAGCGCTGAAATGAACCTTTCCCTGTAGGAGCCGTCCCGCTGCCAGCGCTGAAATGAACTCTTCCCTGTAGGAGCCGTCCCGCTGCCAGCGCTGAAATTAACTCTTCCCTGTAGGAGCCCTCCCGCTGCCAGCGCTGAAATGAACTCTTCCCTGTAGGAGCCGTCCCGCTGCCAGTGCTGAAATGAACTCTTCCCTGTAGGAGCCGTCCCGCTGCCAGCGTTGAAATTAACTCTTCCCTGTAGGAGCCGTCCCGCTGCCACCGCTGAAATAAACTCTTCCCTGTAGGAGCCGTCCCGCTGCCAGCGCTGAAATGAACTCTTCCCTGTAGGAGCCGTCCCGCTGCCAGCGTTGAAATTAACTCTTCCCTGTAGGAGCCGTCCCGCTGCCAGCGCTGAAATGAACCTTTCCCTGTAGGAGCCGTCCCGCTGCCAGCGCTGAAATGAACTTTTCCCTGTAGGAGCCGTCCCGCTGCCAGCGCTGAAATTAACTCTTCCCTGTAGGAGCCGTCCCTGCTATTAATCCCAACTGTGCCTTCAGGAGCTCCCTAATCTGACCTGATGGGAACTTTTCCACTCCCCCCCTACCCAATCTCCTTGTGGTGCCTCCCCACCTCACATAATACCGCAGGGCCAGATTCACAAAGAACTACGTTACGCAGCGGCGGCGTAACGTATCCCATTTACGTTACACCGCCGCAAGTTTACAGCGTAAGTGCCTGATTCACAAAGCTCTTACCTGTAAACTTGCGGCGGTGTAACGTAAATGCGCTCGGCGCAAGCCCGCCTAATTCAAATGGGGCGGGCACCATTTAAATTAGGCGCGTTCCTGCGCCGAACGTACTGCGCATGCTCCGTCTGGAAAATTACCCGACGTGCATTGCGCTACATGACGTCGCAAGGACGCCATTTACGTTAACGTAAATGGCGTCCAGCGGCATTCACGGACGACTTACGCAAACGACGTGATTTTTTTAAAATTTCGACGCGGGAACGACGGCCATACTTAACATAGGCTAGTCCACCTACAGGGCAGCCTTAGTTTTACGTGGCGCATCTCGACGGAAACGACGTAAAGTTAGAGCGACGGGTAACGCGGACGTTCGTGAATCGTCGTAACTAGTGATTTGCATATTCTACGCCGACCGCAATGGAATCGCCAACCTAGCGGCCGGCCTAGAATTGCATCCTAAGATCCGACGGTGTAACACTGTCGGATCTTAGGGCTATCTATGCGTAACCTGATTCTATGAATCAGCCGCATAGATACGACAATCGTATCTCAGAGATACGACGGCGTATCAGGAGATACGCCGTCATATCTCCGCTGTGAATCTGGCCCACAGTGCCCAGGGCAGTCACCCCTTGTCCTGGCCCTGCCCGCCCTTATTCACTTACAGGAATCTGACGCTCCAGACAGATGTTGAAGTGCTTCCTCTGCCCGGGTTTTAGTCTGCGCAGGGGGACTCTCGTCTCTCCGATAAACTCATTATGACTTAGTTTGTCTTCGTCACACACAGAGATCCTGAGAAAACAGAACAAAGGACAGGGCTTCAGGGGAGGTTCCACTTTCTGAGGTTTACAGTCTCTCACCTTTTCTTTTGTGATTTTAATCAGTTTAGTTATTTATTTCTGCTTGCCAGGCATAAGACTTGCTTATAGGATTCTATAGTATCCGTAGATAGACTTGCTTTGTGTCGTATACCAGAGCAGAAATCAGTGGCGGGGCGTCCAAAAGGGGCACATGGGCGCTGCCCCTCTCTCTCCTGGCACCGCTCTATCACCATAGATAGATTCAGGCATTGCCTGAATCTATCTATGGTCGCCGCTGACACCCCCTATTCAGGTGTCCGGCCCCTTTTCGGACATCAGGGACCTGAATTACAGTGGCGGGGTGTCTTTTGGAAGCACCTGATAGGTACCCAAAAATGTGAACAGCGAGCGCCATTCTGGGCGCTCGCTGTTCACTCAGCGTTGTTTTAGCAAGGCAAAGAAATTTACTTTGCTAGAACTGAACCGCCTCTCAGCCAATCAGGTGCTCAGGTCTGTTACCTGTCACCTGATTGGCTGAAACGTCGGGCACTGTGATTGGACGCCTGATAGAGAGGACAGAAGAAGACATCGGGGAGCGTGGACGTGCAGGTACAGTGGCTGCGTTTGATGGCACCGCGGCTGCGCTTGATTGCAGGGCCGTCTTCATAGCATCATGGGCCCCTGGGCAAAGTAATGCTCTGGGGACCCTACAATGGAGACAGTGCAGAGAGCTGGGGGGATATCTGGGATGTAGAAGGGCAGCCCGGGCTGCCCCAATTTCGGGGCAGCCCGGGCTCAAGGATCAGCTGCTTTGGGGAAAGGGCAGGGGCCCCCATGCAGCTGGGGCCCCTGGGCAGTGCCCAGGTGTGCCCTCTCATTAAGACAGCCCTGCTTGATTGGCACAGTGGCTGCGTTTAATGGGCAAATGGCTGCGTGTGATGGGCACAGTGGCTGCGTGTGATGGGCACAGTGGCTGCGTTTGATGGGCACAGTGGCTGCGTTTGATGGGCACAGTGGTGGCAATAGATGGGCACAGTAGCTGCGCTTGATGGGCACAGTGGCTGCAATTTATGTTTTTTTTTCCAGTTTTTTGCCCCCCCCAAAAAAATGTTGCGCACCAGCCGCCACTGGCAGAAATTAATAAAGGAAATAATAATTCCCGCTGGGAGACAGAAAGACGCATCTGCACCGCACAGAAGGAAGCAACAAAGAAGAAATAACAATAATAAGGCCACAAATGGAACTATTCTGATTCCCAATTCTGATTGGCTGCTCACCGTAGAATCTTCTTCCCCATGTCTTCTGAGGTGATCCCGCAGTACGTCAGGCTTTCGTTCCAGGTGGGGTTCAGATTGTTTCGTACGGTGCGCGTCTTCAGCTTGTTTGCCTGAAAAGGGGAGAAAATCATCATCGCGTAAAGCCATGGAGGTGTGAAGAACAAAAGGATGAGCTTTTTGGTGAAAATGGAGGGGAAACATCTTTATTTTAAAGGGTCATGGCCGGTAAATAACACAGTTAACAAAAATGCTAAATATAATTTTTCCTGTGCAGGACAGCTTTAGGTCAGGGCAGGTGATTTTCAAGTAGAATTGTAGGACATGCTCAGGTCAGGGCAGGTGGTGTTCAGGTAGAATAATGGGACAGGCTCAGGTCAGGGCAGGTGATGTGCAGGTAGAATAATGGGACAGGCTCAGGTCAGGGCAGGTGATGTGCAGGTAGAATTGTAGGACAGGTGATGTTCAGGTAGAATCGTGGACAGGCTCAGGTCAGGGCAGGTGATGTTCAGGTAGAATCGTAGGACAGGCTCAGGTCAGGGTAGGTGGTGTTCAGGTAGAATCGTAGGACAGGCTCAGGTCAGGGTAGGTGGTGTTCAAGTAGAATCGTAAGACAGGTGCAGGTCAGGGTAGGTGGTGTTGTGGTGGAGTCGTAGTACAGGCTTAGGTCAGAACAGGTGATGTTCAGGTAGAATCGTAGGACAGGCTTAGGTTGTGGCAGGTGATGTTCAGGTAGAATCGTAGGACAGGTTCAGGTCAGGGTAGGTGTTGTTGTGGTAGAGTCGTAGTACAGGATCAGGTCAGGCAGGTGATGTTCAGGTAGAATCATAGGACAGGCTCAGGTCAGGGCAGGTGATGTGCAGGTAGAATCATAGGATAGGCTCGGGTCAGGGCAGGTAGTGTTTAGGTAGAATCGTAGGACAGGCTCATGTCAGGGCAGGTGGTGTTTAGGTAGAATTGTAGGACAGGCTCAGGTCAGGGCAGGTGATGTTCAGGTAGAATCGTAGGACAGGCTTAGGTCAGGGTAGGTGTTGTTGTGGTAGAGTCGTAGTACAGGATCAAGTCAGGGCAGGTGGTGTTCAGGTAGAATCATAGGACATGCTCAGGTCAGGGCAGGTGATGTGCAGGTAGAATTGTAGGACAGGCTCAGGTCAGGACAGGTGATGTTCAGGTAGAATCGTAGGACAGGCTTAGGTCACGGCAGGTGATGTTCAGGTAGAATCGTAGAACAGGCTTAGGTCAGGGAAGGTGGTGTTCAGGTAGAATCGTAAGACAGGTTCAGGTCAGGGTAGGTGTTGTTGTGGTAGAGTCGTAGTACAGGATCAGGTCAGGCAGGTGATGTGCAGGTAGAATCATAGGATAGGCTCGGGTCAGGGCAGGTGATTTTCAGGTAGAATCGTAGGACAGGCTTAGGTCAGGGCAGGTGATGTTCATGTAGGATCGTAGGACAGGCTCAGGTCAAGGCAGGTGGTGTTCAGATAGAATTGTAGGACAGGCTCAGGTCAGGGCAGGTGATGTTCAGGTAGAATCGTAGGACAGGCCCATGTCAGGGCAGGTGGTGTTCAGGTAGAATCATAGGACATGCTCAGGTCAGGACAGGTGGTGTTCAGGTAGAATCATAGGACATGCTCAGGGCAGGTGGTGTTCAGGTGGAGTCGTAGGACAGGCTCTGGTCAGGGCAGGTGATGTTCAGGTAGGATCGTAAGACAGACTCAGGTCAGGGCAGATGATCAGGTAGACTCGTAGGCAAGGCTCAGGTCAGGGCAGGTGATGTTCAGGTAGAATCGTAGGACAGGCTCAGGTTAGGGCAGGTGGTGTTCAGGTGGAGTCATAGGACAGGCTCAGGTCAGGGCAGGTGATGTTCAGGTAGAATCGTAGGACAGTCTCAGGTTAGGGCAGGTGGTGTTCAGGTAGAATTGTAGGTCAGGCTCAGGTCAGGGCAGGCAGTGTTCAAGTAAAACCAGCTCAGGGCAGGTGGTGTGCAGATAGAATCATAGGACAGGCTGAGGTCAGGGCAGGCGGTGTTTAAGTAGAACCATAAGACAGACTTAGGTTAAGAAAGGTGGTGCTCAGGCAAAATCATAGGACAGGCTCAGGTCAGCATAGGCAGAGTTCAGCAGAAATCATAGGACAGGCTCAGGTCAGGGCAGGTGATGTTCAGGTAAAATCATATGACATGCTCAGGTCAGGGCAGGTGATGTTCAGGTGGAGTCGTAGGACAGGCTCTGGTCAGGGCAGGTGATGTTCAGGTAGGATCGTAAGACAGACTCAGGTCAGGGTAGGCAGAGTTCAGCAGGAATCATAGGACAGGCTCAGGTTAGGGTAGGTGGTGTTTCTGTAAAATCGTAGGACAGGCTCAGGCAGAATGGTAGAATAGGAGCAGGTCAGGGAAGGCAGTGTCCAGGCAGAATCCTATTACAGGCTCAGGACAGTTGGCATAATGCCAGCAAAGTCTTGTCAATGGTTAGGTAGGTAGATGAGCAACATAATTCTAAGCAGGAACCAGCAGAGATCATGTGCCCACTTACCTAGTGTTTCTGTAACGGAAGCAAATCTGAAACAACCTTTTCTTCAAGAAAGATATTTCAGCATTTTATTACTTTTTATCTATCCAGTAATATCTTGAACATAACTTTTACTTAGCATAGGATAGAGTAAAATGTTCCTTTAAATCTATTTGTTTTTCTCTCATTTGTTTCCTCCAAGTCTCTGACCTCATAGGCCAATCGCTGCACCATCTGCCATTTTTTACCCCAACACCCGGCCCCTGTGGTCTCGGACACACAGCACAGAGCAATATATTATATGATTAGCATTGATCGAGGCGCGGCTAGGGGAGTCCAGAATCTAACCAGGGAGACTGCCCTGATTAGATTAGCACACAAAACAGGCATTAATAGGCGAGCGCAGAGGGAGCGTCATTAATCAGAGTCCTGATGCAGCGCAACAGACCGCTGTTAGGCGAGTGATTATGGGGAAGCAACTATTGGAATAAAGGATTAAATGTAAAATGTAGAGCAGTTAAACAAACACACAGCCCAGCCAGCTTTGCCAAGGATAAAGAGCAGCTGGCATGGCATGGGTTGATCTTCAGGGCACACAGAAGGATATTTAAAGAAAAACAGCGACCCATGAAATTCGGGCCCATGGCGATGTAGCACGGTCAGATTTACCCATTTGAAGTCACAGGTTTCTACAACCTCTCTTTCCTAGGCATACCTTCCCTGTCCTGTTACAGCTTTTGTATTGGGTGACTAAATCAAAAATGCCAACTGTCCCGGATTTGCTGGGACAGTCCCGCATCTTGGACCTTGGTCCTGATGATGCTGTGTCTTGGGCGATATCCTGAATTTACAGAGTCACCCTTTGTACTAAGAACCTTTAGGGCCGGATTTAGGTAGGGGCGCGCATTGTTACGGCGGCGCAGCGTATCGTATTTACGCTACGCCGCCGTAAGTCAGAGAGGCAAGTGCTGTATTCACAAAGCATTTGCCTCCTAAGTTACGGCGGCGTAGCGTAAATGGGGCCGGCGTAAGCGCGCGTAATTCAAATGAGGATGATGAGGGGGCGTGTTTTATGTTAATTATTGGTGACCCGACGTGATTGACGTTTTTCCCGAACGGCGCATGCGCCGTCCGTGGAATTTCCCAGTGTGCATTGCTCCAAGCATGAGATACGAAGAGAGGAAATGGATAGCCGCACTCCAATAACCAAAAAGGTTGTCTTTTTATTCAAACGAACAGCAAATGCATCACTTCACAAGGTCACAGCAAAGGAACAGGGGAACAGCCGACGCGTTTCGCACTGAGCTAGTGCTTAATCATGGCCTAGCCATGATAAAGCACTAGCTCAGTGCGAAACGCGTCGGCTGTTCCCCTGTTCCTTTGCTGTGACCTTGTGAAGTCAGGCCAGGAAGCATAATTTTCACAGAGATAAATGTATTTTAAAAAATTTCCAAGAAGAAAAAAAAAAAAGCAGCTATAAATCATACAATGAGGAATATAGGACGATAAAGCGACTCAAACGTGTGAAATTTTGTACTTTAAACTGTAATTGGTTTATCCCATGCAGGGCAAAAACAACGGGTCCATTTATTTGGCCGCTGCCCCAGCTGCTCACAATCACCATCCTCTTGCTCTCCCACCGCTTTTGGTGCGGCTGAATCCAAGCGCGGCGGTGCGCCTATATCTGACCTTTTTTTTAATCTTATTAATATGCCTGGAACTGTTACATATTTACACTCTAAGAAACCAAGAAAATGTAATTTATTAATGGCGGCCTTTGAAGCTAGCCCTGTGATTGATTTTTCCCGGCTGCACCGCAGGCGTTCTGTTAATGTATCCTGCCTCCTGACACACAGCCAGGCGTTATGTCACACCGGGGGCCCCCGAGGTGCGGATCACAAACTCGGCATGAAAAGTTTTGGTATAATGAGACTTTTGGGCACAGAGAGAAGTGGCATCGTTACAGAACCGCACCTGATATCTTGCAATTGGATCTGAAGGCTCGTAGGAAGATTTGCTCATTTGTATTCAAGAGGTGTGAGTGTGCCGAGAGGAAAAGATATTGTGGAGGACATGCTCAAAAGATTTGCTTTGTGTTACGAAAAAAAATATGTGGACCCCTCTTCCAAATGATTGAGTTCTGGTGTTTCCAGTGAAGGGTGCTCCAGGATGCAAAGACAATACAGGCAATTGTGCTCTTCCACCCTTATGGTTTGGTAAAGGCCATGGGCGTCTGCAGGAGGGGGCAAGGGGGGTCAAGTGTCCCCCCCCTGGAATTGTCAAGGTGTTGCAGCACCTGGGAGGGTCCGCCGCGGCTGCCGCCATGCTGCAGACTTTTTTTCTGAGTCAGCTGGCTGCTTTCTGTCTCTCTGAGACTCTGACGTCTATCATCTGACATTCCCCCTCAGGGTGACCACGTGTCCCAGATTGCCCGGGACAGTCCTGTGTTTTGCAGGTCTGTCCCGGGCACCTTCATTCCAGGACAATACAGTGTCCCGGAATGAAACTGACACAGACACCCCCCCCCCCTGGGCCAATTTATCCCCCCAAAAAAAGGCCGCCACATCACCATTTTACTCACTGACAGTACTTGTCCTGGCCGGGAATGCCTGGAGGAGCACAATCCCCGCCCCCTGCCTGTAATTGGAGAAATCATAAATCCGGTCTTTTGTGTCCAATCACTGGGCTGTGAATCTGGCCCAATGTAACTAGGTTGCGTAGTGTTTGATATGATATGGCTGTGCTGGGGTTGATTTTATCAACAGATGACCATTTCTCTTTACATGTGTATGTGATTGGAAGAAAATTTGGAGAGAATCCATGACTGTGCATGTATGTGTCCTAAATGGTGATTGGACCTCCTGAGTTGGTCCTGGGGTTCGGATTTTGGGAGGAAACATCTGCAGGTAATGCAGGGAGACCAACTTCTGCATTGGCCATGCTTTCTAATGGTGGAGGATTATCCATGGTGGGCAGAGAGGATGGAAGGGTGAGGAGTCACAGGTGACATGTGGGGAGTTGGCTGGGAAGTTGTACCCCTTTTGATGACAGACTGGCATTAGACATTTATGACATCGTCTTTACCTTGCACGCTCCAGGAAGAAGGTGAATCTTCACATAGGGGTCTGCCAGGCCATTGAAATCCATCGGCTTCAGTCCCTAAAAAAAAGATATAATGAAGGTTATAGGTCTGGAGTTGACAGTTAGTTGTGGTCACAAACCTCGTACACACACACGATCCCGACGGGAAAACTGTGAGGAGAGCTTTTGGCCTGGAATCCCGGCCGTGTGTATGCTCCTCGCAGTTTTTCCAACGGGAAAGCTGGCTAAAAAACGCCGGACAAAAAAGGAAAACCAGGTAATCCGGCGGACTTTTGCCCGGCAGTTTTTGGCAGTTTTCCTATGGGAAAAACTGCGATGGAGCATACATACAGCCGGGATTCCCGGCCAAAGCTCCATCGCAAATTTTCCTGTCGGGGAAAACCGGCCGTGTGTAGGGAAAGACTGAACCCGAGCAGGTTCTCGGCTTTCAAAAGTGAAGGATGAGGTAAGTGAAGGAGGACTGCACTAAGGTAAAGGAAGCTATTTAGGGGATTTTTTTTGACCTTTACAACCCCTTTAACTCTCCTGTGAATACGCTCTACTGCTGGCTGGCTCTTCTTCTTTCTCTATCGAACTGTCTGAATCAGCCATGAATCAGACTGAGACAGAAGTACAGTTACAGTATATCACACTTGTTTAATAATAAATAGATAAACAGAGTAAGCGTAGTCAAAACATAGCCAGAGTTCAGGAACGGGATCGGATAGTGAGAAGGAACGTCAGCCAAGCAAGAGTTTAACAGGAACACAGGAGAAAGTCTCTGTGATGTTGACCAAGGCGAAGGCAGAGAGCAACTGTGGCCTGGTATGGTCCAGGAAGGGGTGCCCTTGCTCCATTCGTCCCCCCTCCCTTTCCTGACCTGCATGCTCAGATAAGGGTCTGGTATGGAGTTTGGGGGGGCGCCACACCTTTTTTTTGGCGTGGGGTTCCCCTCAAAATCCACATCAGACCGCAGGGTCTGGTATGGTCTTGGGAGGGACCCCACGGCATATTTTCCCCCATTTTGGCATGGGGTTCCCTTTCAAAGTCCATACCAGACTCAAGGGGCCTGGTATGGATCTTGGGGGGGGGACCCCACGCCATTTAAAAAAAAAAAAAATTGGCATGGGGTTTTCCCTTCAAGATCCTCAGAGCACAAGTCGTACCACAAGTTGGATCATAATGATCTGACTTGGATGCGACTTCCATTGAAATCAATTAAGACGGCTTTGATAGGGAACCATTGATGTAAAAAAAATAAAAAAAAGCTTGATGCAGCTAAACACTGTTAGCCAGATTCACAAATAGTTACGCCGGCGTATCAGTAGATACGCCGACGTAACTCGGAATCTGCGCCGTCCTAAGTTTAAGTGTATTCTCAAACTGAGATACACTTAAACCTAGCTAAGATACGACAGCCTGCGCCGTCGTATCTTAGGGTGCAATATTTAGGATGGCCGCTAGGTGGCGCTTCCGTTGAGTTCGGCGTAGAATATGTAAATGCATAGATACGCCGATTCACGAACGTACGTGCGCCCGTCGCAGTAAAGATACGCCGTTTACGTAAGGCATTTTCCGGGGTAAAGTTATTCTATCAAATAGCTGGCCTAGTCAATGTTAAGTATGGCCGTCGTTTCCCGCGTCGAAATTTTTAAATTTTACGTCGTTTGCGTAAGTCGTCCGTGAATAGGGCTGGACGTAATTTACATTCACGTCAAAACCAATACGTCCTTCCGGCGTACTTTGGAGCAACGCACACTGGGATATGTACACGGACGGCGCATGCGCCGTTCATAAAAAACGTCAATCACGTCGGGTCACCCCCCCATTAACATAAAACACGCCCCCTCATCCTCATTTGAATTAGGCGGGCTTACGCCGGCCCCATTCACGCTACGCCGCCGTAAGTTAGGAGGCAAGTACTTTGTGAATACAGTACTTGCCTCTCTGACTTAAGGCGGCGTAGCGTAAATACGATACGCTATGCCGCCTTAAAGATACGTGCCCCTACCTGAATCTGGCTATAAATCTTAAGTCTTAATGTACACGGGACGTTTTTACAACCTCTCCTGAACAATTTAACTTGACAGATAGTAACCCACATTTAAAAACGTCTGTTTTGTCGCATTTACATGCCGTGTTTAGTGGCGTTTTGCCGTGTTTCCGTTTAGAAGAAAAATGAAAAAATCCCGCTGTCAGAACACAGGAAGAGGGGTACTCAGGGTGTCACTAGTGTGGTGATTGTAGTCCACTGAGCAAGCCGAGGGGCGGGGCAGTGACACCAAGATTGCATACGTCATGTCACTGGGGCAGATTCATCAATAGATACGCCGGCGGATCTCCTGATCCGCCGTCGTATCTGTGAGACCCGACGGTCGGATCTGTGAGATTCATAAGAATCAGTTCCGCATAGATCTCCCTTAGATCCGACTGGTGTAAGTGACTTACACCAGTCGAATCTTAGGCTGTAATCTCCCGCCGGCCGCTAGGTGTCGTCGCTATTTTTTACACGTCGCATATGCAAATGAGGAAAACCGCCGATTCACGTCCGTACGCCTGCCCGTCGCTCTTTTTCTACGTCGTTTGCGTTCGGCTTTTTCCGGCGGATAGCTACCCCTGCTAATATGAGGGGTAGCTAATGTTAAGTATGGCTGCCGTTCCCGCGCCGAGATTCAAAATTTTTACGTCGTTTGCGTAAGTCCGTCGGGAATCCCGATGGCCGCAATTGACGTACCCGCCGCTAACAATGACGTCCTAGCGACGTCATTTGGAGCATGCGCACTGGGCTTTTTCGCGGCGGCGCATGCTCAGTTAAATCGGCGCGGGAACGCGCCTGATTTAAATTGTACACTCCCCCTAGCCGCGGAATTTGCATTCCGCCGGGGGGAGTTAGGATCCGACGGTGCAGTTTGCGAGGTAAGTGCTTGGTGAATCATGCACTAGCTTTGCTAAATTGCACCGGCGGATCGTAAAACAGGTAGATCTAGCGGATCTAAAGATCCGCAGATCTACATGAATCCGGCCCACTGTACTTACACGGCTTTAATGTTGGGCCATGTGAATTGCTTTACTAATCTGTTTGCAGGGAAAAAAAAAAGTATTATATACCGCAATCATCTGGGCGTTCAGCCTCTCAGTCGGGGATGTCCTCTAAGCCTCGTCGTAGGAGTAAAACGCGCTCGCATTTCACTACACTAACCTACATTCAGATTCCTGCGGTGCTGGGCTCCGTGGTCCGGCTCGGAACGCCACGGGATCTGTGTCGCTAACAGGCTTAGTGGATTTGGTGTGTGTCCGCCAGGGATTTATGGGTAATACCTGCTGTGGGTTTAATGTCTGCAGAAGAATCTGGGATTAAGAGATGAGAGCGCCATCGGTCCCCTGCCTGACCCCGGCACAGCTGTGTGACAAGGAACTGATAGGGCCGGGGACTGACACGGTACACCAAACTCACCGGGAGTCACCCGACCACACAACGGCATGGAGAATACTTTTTTTTTTTAGGCCTGTATGGAACCTGATTTCTGAGTAACAACAATCACCAACAAAACAAATGTGAGTTCCCTCTTAATTCAAAGTGTTACTAAACCCACAAAACTAAAACCATGCAGTCTATCCAGTGAAGCATGCTTGTTATACCCACTGTGGAACCTAAGGGGTTAATCATCTGCATTGTGGGGAAAAAAGGCTGTTTGATCCTGTCTTCTCTGATCCTCCCCTTCTTCCAATGTCCCCAAACCATCTCCTGATTGTACAGAGCCTTGGAGTCACTCTGCACATGCTCAGTTTGTATTGCTAGAAAGTTTTTTTTTTTTTCATTGCCCTGATACAAGCAATGAGCTGTATTTAGTCCTGCCAATAAAGCTTATTTGAATTGAGAGAAAGAAAGAGAGAGAGAGAGAGAGAGAGAGAGAGAGAGAGAGAAATATTAGCCCCCCCCCCCCCCCATACAAACTCAACTTCTTTTGGCAATGCCAAAATGCATTTGGTCCTGCCAATAAAGCTTACTTGATATGAACTGAATTGAGAAAAAGAGAGGGAAAGATTGAGAGCGTGAGAGAGAGAGAGAGAGAGAGAGAGAGAGTGAAAGAAAGAAGGAAAGAAAGAAAGAGGGAGAGAGAAAGAGACAGTGAGAGAGAGAGAGAGAGAGAGAGAGAGAAAAAGAAAGAGGGAGAGAAAGAGACAGTGAGAGAGAAAGAAAGGAAGAGAGAAAGAGCAAGAGAAAGGGAGGGAGAGAGAGCGAGCTAGAAAGAGAGAGGTAGGGGAGAGAGAGAGAAAGTAAAGGAGTAAAAGAATGGGAGAGAAAAAAAAGAGAGGAGAGAGAGAGATAAGGGGGAGAAAGAAAGGGGGAAAAAGGGGAGTAAAAGGGAGAGAAAGAAAAAGAGGAGAAAGAGAGAAAGAGAGAGAAATAGGAGAGAGAGGGGTCAAGAGAGCTTAAAAGAGAGAGGAGGAGAGAGAGAAAACAAAGAGAGAAAGATTCGCTAACCCCCCCCCTCCCTTCCCATACAAACTCAACTGCTTTGGCAATGCTAAAATAAAGAAAGAGATTGAGAAAGAAAGAAAGAAAGGGAGAAAAAGAAAAGGAGAGGGAGAGAGAGAAAGGGAGAGAGAAGGAAAGAGAAAGGGAGACAGGGAGTGAGAAAGAAAGGGGGGGGGAAGGGGAAATAAAGGGAGGGGAGAGGGAGAAAAGAAAGAAAGGGGGAATACAGAGGGAGAGAAAGAATGAGAGAAAGAGAAAGAAAAGGATAGAGAAACAAAGGGAGGGAGAGAGAAAGAGAGAGAGAGAGAGAGAAAGAAAGAGAGAGGGAGAGAGAAAGAAAGGAGGGGGGGGGGGCGAGAAAGGGAAATAAAGGGAGGGGAGAGGGAGAAAAGAAAGAAAGGGGGAAGACAGAGTGAGAGAAAGAAAAGGAGAGAAAGCGAGAAAGAGCGAGAGGAAGAGAAAGAAAAGGATAGAGAAACAAAGGGAGGGAGAGAGAAAGAGAGGTGGGGGTAGAGAAAGAAAGGAAGTGAAAGGAAGGGGGAGAGAAAGAAAAAGAGGAACGAAGAGAGAAGGGGGCAAGAGAGCTCGAAAGAGAGGGGGAGGAAGATAGAGAAAGAGAAAGATGAGCTAAAACCCTCTGCCCCCCCCCCTTTCCCATACAAACTCAACTGCTTTGGCAAAAATAAAGAAAGAGAGAGAGAGAGAAAAGGAGAGAAAGAGGGAGAGAAATAACGAGGGAGAAAGAAAGAGAGAAACAGAGTGAGATAAAGGGGGAGAGATGGGGGGAAGAGAGAGAGAGAGATGAGCTAAGCTTATTTAAATTAAACCAAATTAAAAGAAAGATTGAGGGAAAGAGAAAAAGAGAGACAGGATTGGGGGGGGGGGAGGGGGGAATAAAGAAAAGAAAATTATATATATATTTTTTTTAGAATTCGGATTTAGCGTCACATCGGCCACCATTATCCGGTAGCCTTCAGATCACGTCTGCCAAGATTTTGCTGTCATTTTTCCCGTCCATTGCGGTTCTCTCTAATTACCCGGAACTCTTTTGCCCGGAGTGCAGATTAGAAGCGGTCTCCAGCAGGCCCCCCGGGGCCCGTCTAGCGGAAAGGCTGGCACCGCACTCTGCCAGGAAGGAGCCCCGTTCTCAGGGTTTGGAGAGGCTGTCTGGGCTTTTGGCACACGGCAATCTGCTAACCGTGGTTTGCAAACAGTTGGAGGCTCGGAGCCCAGATAGGCTGCTGGCTTCCCTGCAACCGCGAATGTCAGCTGGCTGAACGCCATAGACGGGTCCAGTGCTAGGAAGAGACCACTAAAAACATTCCTCAAGAGAGAGTTCAGTTATATGTCTGTAGAGAATGTTCACAGTCCACCCAGAACTGAGATCTCAGTGTTTGGTGGATGCTGGAGAGTCACACCCCTTGACAGTCCCTATAGGTGAGTTCCCGGGTCTGTACACCTGCTGTGCCCATTATGAGGGGTTCCCACCATCCCTGTGCTGAGTTCCCGGGTCTGTACACTGCTGTGCCCATTATGAGGGGTTCCCACCATCCCTGTGCTGAGTTCCCGGGTCTGTACACCTGCTGTGCCCATTATGAGGTGTTCCCACCATCCCTGTGCTGAGTTCCCGGGTCTGTGCACCCGCTGTGCCCATTATGAGGGGTTCCCACCATCCCTGTGCTGAGTTCCCGGGTCTGTACACCTGCTGTGCCCATTATGAAGGGTTCCCACCATCCCTGTGCTGAGTTCCCGGGTCTCTACACCCGCTGTGCCCGTTATGAGGGGTTCCCACCATCCCTGTGCTGAGTTCCCGGGTCTGTACACCTGCTGTGCCCATTATGAGGGGTTCCCACCATCCCTGTGCTGAGTTCCCGGGTCTGTACACCCGCTGTGCCCATTATGAGGGGTTCCCACCATCCCTGTGCTGAGTTCCTGGGTCTGTACACCCGCTGTGCCCATTATGAGGGGTTCCCACCATCCCTGTGCTGAGTTCCCGGGTCTGTACACCTGCTGTGCCCATTATGAAGGGTTCCCACCATCCCTGTGCTGAGTTCCCGGGTCTGTACACCTGCTGTGCCCATTATGAGGGGTTCCCACCATCCCTGTGCTGAGTTCCCGGGTCTGTACACCTGCTGTGCCCATTATGAGGGGTTCCCACCATCCCTGTGCTGAGTTCCCGGGTCTGTACACCTGCTGTGCCCATTATGAGGGGTTCCCACCATCCCTGTGCTGAGTTCCCGGGTCTGTACACCTGCTGTGCCCATTATCAGGGGTTCCCACCATCCCTGTGCTGAGTTCCCGGGTCTGTACACCTGCTGTGCCCATTATGAAGGGTTCCCACCATCCCTGTGCTGAGTTCCCGGGTCTGTACACCTGCTGTGCCCATTATGAGGGGTTCCCACCATCCCTGTGCTGAGTTCCCGGGTCTGTACACCTGCTGTGCCCATTATGAGGGGTTCCCACCATCCCTGTGCTGAGTTCCCGGGTCTGTACACCTGCTGTGCCCATTATGAGGGGTTCCCACCATCCCTGTGCTGAGTTCCCGGGTCTGTACACCCGCTGTGCCCATTATGAGGGGTTCTCACCATTCCTGTGCTGAGTTCCCGGGTCTGTACACCCGCTGTGCCCATTATGAGGGGTTCCCACCATCCCTGTGCTGAATTCCCAGGTCTGTACACCTGCTGTGCCCATTATGAGGGGTTCCCACCATGCCTGTGCTGAGTTCCCGGGTCTGTACACCTGCTGTGCCCATTATGAGGGGTTCCCACCATCCCTGTGCTGAATTCCCAGGTCTGTACACCTGCTGTGCCCATTATGAGGGGTTCCCACCATCCCTGTGCTGAGTTCCCGGGTCTGCATGCCTCGCGAGTGCGGCCGCGGGTCACGGGAACTCGATTGTAAACAAGGCGTTCCCCTATTCTGCCTAGTGACACTGTCACTGATGACCGTTCCCTGTGATCGGGAACGTTCATCAGTGACATGTCACGTGTAGCCACGCCCCCCCTAACAGTAAGAATCACTCCCTAGGGAACACTTAACTCCTTCAGCGCCACCTAGAGGTTAACCCCTTCCCTGCCAGTGTCATTTTTACAGTAATCAGTGCATTTTTATAGCACTGAACGCTGTATAAATGACAATGGTGCCAAAAATGTGTCAAAAGTGTCCGATGTGTCCGCCATAATGTCGCAGTCCTAATAAAAATCGCTGATCGCCGCCATAACTAGTAAAAAAATGTATATTAATAAAAATGCCATAAAACAATCCCCTATTTTGTAGACTCTAATAGCTAGATTCAGAAAGCTTTACGCCGGCGTATCAGTAGATACGCCGACGTAACTCTGAATCTACGCCGTCCTAAATTTAAGCGTATTCTGGAAACCAGATACGCTTAAATTAGGCTAAGATACGAGCGGCGTAAGTCTCCTACGCCGTCGTATCTTAGGGTGCAATATTTACGCTGGCCGCTAGGTGGCGCTTCCGTTGAGTTTGGCGTAGAATATGCAAATGCCTAGATATGCCGATTCAGAAACGTACGTGCGCCCGGCGCATTTTTTTTACGTCGTTTACGTATGGCTTTTTCCGGCGTAAAGTTAGTCGAACAAATAGCTGGCCTAGTCAATGTTAAGTATGGCCGTCGTTCCCGCTTCGAAATTTGAAATTTTTACGTCGTTTGCGTAAGTCGTTCGCGAATAGGGCTGGACGTAATTTACGTTCACGTCGAAACCAATACGTCCTTGCGGCGTACTTTGGAGCAATGCATACTGGGATATGTACACGGACGGCGCATGCGCCGTTCGTAAAAAACGTCAATCACGTCGGATCACCACCCATTTACATAAAACACGCCCCCTCATCCTCATTTGAATTAGGCGCGCTTACGCCGGCCCCATTTACGCTACGCCGCCGTAACTTAGGAGGCAAGTGCTTTGTGAATACAGTACTTGCCTCTCTGACTTACGGCGGCGTAGCGTAAATACGATACGCTACGCCGCCGTAACAATGCGTGCATCTACCTGAATCCAGCTATAAAACTTTTGCGCAAACCAATCAAAAAACGCTTATTGCGATTTTTTTTACCAAAAATAAGTAGAAGGATACGTATCGGCCTAAACTGTGTAAAACATTTTTTTTTATATATATATATTTTTGGGGGATATTTATTATAGCAAAAAGTAAAAAATATTGCATTTTATTCAAAATTGTCGCTCTTTTTTTATTTATAGCGCAAAAAATAAAAACCGCAGAGGTGATCAAATACCACCAAAAGAAAGCTCTTTTTGTAGGAAAAAAAAGGACGCCAATTTTGTTTGGGAGCCACATCACACGACCGCGCAATTGTCTGTTAAAGCGACGCAGTGCCGAATCGCAAAAAGTGGCCCGGTCATTGACCACCAAAATGGTCCGGGGGCTGAAGCGGTTAAAGTGGTTAATCTGCCTAAAAACAACTAGGTAAAAAAAAAAAAATACATAGATAGGTTTATTTCTTCTCTTGTTATTGTTTATATGTTTTTTTATAACTGAAAAAATCTTTAAATAAAGAATTATATAAAAAAAAAAAAGCAAAATGCAATAAAATTGCGTGTGCAAAAATGCAAAACGAACTGCGGGTCAAAAGCAAAAACAACTAGGTAAAAAAAAAAAAAAAAAATACATAGATAGGTTTATTTCTTCTCTTGTTATAGTTTATATGTTTTTTTATAACTGAAAAAATCTTTGAATAAAGAATTATATTAAAAAAAAAAAGCATAAAAAATGCAAAATGCAATAAAATTGCGTGTGCAAAAATGCAAAACGCACTGCGGGTCAAAAGAAAACTGCATAGGTGTGAAATTGGCTTATTGTTAGGTTGACATTTGGGTGGGTGGTCCCCACTGGGGGTCCGCACCCGTTCCTGCAGCCGCAACCACCTGCACAGAAAAACGCGTTAGTTAGGTCCGGGTGGCATTAATCCTAATGGCCCAACCACATGCGCTGGAAATCGCACCGCACATGTGGACCGCCATTTCTAAAATGCTGCAGTGACCTTTTCCCTGTGTTTCGTTTGAATGGGCTGCCATGGCCTGTGCAAAACGCGTCTCGCCTACTTGTTATGCGCCGCTGCACGTTGCGATGTGTAGCAGAACATTGGAATGCCCTGCGTGGGAATGCAACACGCCGTTCGGCTTTATCAGCGCTCACCGACTCAGCTGGTGTGAAGGGCAGGCAGACGCATTACATTACACTCTCTAACCCCCCACCCCCCCTCCCCTCACAGACGGACTGTTCCCTGCAGGCTCCGCTCCGGCGCCCCCATCTGAAAATTGAATTATTGCAGTGGAAGGGATGGGATTGGTTATTGATTCTGGTGAACACAGGGCATGGCGATCCCGGTATAAATCACACCTGTCGTGTCATTACCAGGGGGGGGGTCGATAACAGCCTGCAACACAAGCGTTACACCGCGAACGGAAATCATTTCCTATATTCAGGGTAGCGGTATGTACAGTATCTCACAGTAACGTAAGCCACCGCAAGTTTTCGGCGTAAGTGCTTGATTCACAAAGCACTTGCCTGTAAACTTGCGGCGGCGTAGCGCAAAGACGTCCGGCGCAAGCCCGCCTTATTCAAATGGGGCGTGTACCATTTAAATTAGGCGCGTTCCCGCGCCGAACGTTCTGCGCATGCTCCGTTAGGAAATTTCCCGCCGCGCTTTGCGCGAAATTACGGCGCCCCGACGTGTTTTTTGAACGGCGACGTGCGTAACGTACTTTTGTATTCCCGGACGCCTTACGCAAAAAAAAAAAAATTAGAAATTCGACGCGGGAACGACGCCCATACTTTAACATGGCTGGTCTAAATGTAAGCCATGAAAAAGCAGGCTTATGTTTGCGACGGGAAAAACCGACTAGCGACGACGTAAGAGAATGTGACGAACGCGCGTACCTTCGTGGATCGCCGTAATCAGCTAATTTGCATACCCGACGCGTAAAAAGACGCGAATTCCACCCATCGGTCGACGAAGTATTGCATCCTAAGATCCGAAGGCGTACGAAGCCGTACGCCTGTCGGATCTTAGCCAAATGCCGTCGTATCTTGTTTGTGAATTACAAATTAAGATACGACGCGGCAAATTTGAAAGTACGCCGGAGTATCAGCAGATATTCCGGCGTACTTCTTCTCTGAATCTGGCCCAAAGAGTTGAAGCAGTAATATGTCTGCGGAGGGGTCAGCGGGTAGCAGATGTGCCCCTTCCCCCACCCCAGCGGCGCTCTCATGTATCTGTCTATTCCACGCTGAGCGAGACACGCCGGGAAGATGTTCCGTCCCTCGCACGCCGTGCGTCTCACCGGGGGAGACGCATCAATAAATGATCCGCTCTAATTGAATTTTAGCTTCTTCATTATGAGTGTCTAATATCAGCTGCAATTATATGGCAAACAAAGTCGGCTCAGGACTGGATAATGTTTTCCGATATGAAAAATGATTTGGAGTATTATTAAGGAGTCCTCAGAAGGAGCCACCCCTGGGACCTACCTCCAAGCCTCACCCCGACCCAAAACCTTTTATTTCGTGTCGGATACAGAAGAGTCAGAGCCGCGCCAAAAACTGGTCGGGGGGGTCAACATAGACGCAGGCTGCCAACGCATGTCAAACTGCATGGGGCCTTCGTTTCCGCATCTCATGCATGTGGGGGCAGCTCATCGAATTAAAAGGTCTGCCCTACGCGCAACACGTGGGAACGCATGAAAAATGCACTGCAATGCGCCCGCGCTCGGTCACACCAAGCCCAATTTATTCCAAGAGAAATTCTCTTTAAAAGGGACTTTTCAGGAGCTAAAATGACATAAAATGATGCCATAAAATTATTTTTGATAAATCTTAAAATAATAATAATTAAAAAAAAGAACATAAAAGCTAAATAGATAAATCTATTCAATATATTAAAACGTGCACCCCCATATAGCCATTTGTATTATTATTACGTTTTTTTGGTAGTCATGTATAAAAATATTTGTCAGTATATTTATTTTTATTATTATTATATTTATTTATTTAGTTATTTATTATTTTGATTTTATTAATAATATTATTATTATTATTTAAATTATTATGATGTATTTATTCATGTTTTTATATATTGTGTATTCCATTCAGTTTCAGCTGATTACTGCAGTGGGAGGAAAAAAATTATCAACACGTTTCAGGGATCATAAATTTGCTTTATCAGGGGATATGGGAGGTATAGTACATGTGTACCCCCATACATACAGGGCTTTTTTTTCAGGGGGAACTTGGTGGAACTCAATTTGTAGGTATATATATATTTTTTTTTATTATTATTATTATTATTATTATTATTATCATTATTACAATATTTACTTATTTAGTTATTATTATTTATTATTTTGATTTTATTAATTGTATTATTATTTAAATTATTATGATTTATTTATTTATGTTTTATATATATATATATATATATATATATATATATATATCTATATCTATCTATATATATATATATATATATATATATATATATATATATATATATATATATATATATATATATATATATATATATATATATATATATATAAATAAATATATATATATATATATATATATATATATAAAAATATATATAGATATAGATATATATATATATATATTATGTATTCCATTCAGTTGCAGCTGATTACTGCAGTGGGAGGAAAATAATTCTCAACACGTTTCAGAGATCATAAATTTGCTTTATCAGGGGATATGGGAGGTATATTACATGTGTACCCCCGTATATCCAACCTCAATCAACTACTGATCAACAAACCTTAAACGTTTTTTTGGAAGTCATGTATATAGATATTTGTAGGTATATATATATATTTTTTATTATTATTATTATTAGATTTATTTATTTTGTTATTATTTCAATTTTATTAATATTATTATTATTTAAATTATTATGATTTATTTATTTATGTTTTTATATATTTTGTATTCCATTCAGTTGCAGCTGATAACTGCAGTGGGAGGAAAATAATTCTCAACACGTTTCAGAGATCATAGATTTGCTTTATCAGGGGATATGGGAGGTATATTACATGTGTACCCCCGTATATCCAACCTCAAACAGCCACTGATCAACAAACCTAAACGTTTTTTTGGAAGTCATGTACAGTATATAGATATTTGTAGGTATATTTATTTTTATTATTATTATTAGATTTATTTATTTTGTTATTATTTATTATTTCGATTTTATTAATATTATTATTATTATTATTATTTAAATAAATTAATTATTATGATTTATTTATGTTTTTATATATTATGTATTCCATTCAGTTGGAGCTGATTACTGCAGTTTTGAGGAAAATGATTCTCAACCTCAAACAACCACGGATCAACAAACCTAAAACATTTTTGGAAGTCATGTATATAGATATTTGTAGGTATATTTATTATTATTATTATTATTATTATTATTATTATTATTATTATTATTATATTTATTTATTTATTTAGTTATTATTATTTCGATTTTATTATTATTATTTCAATTATTATGATATATTAATTTATGTTTTCCAACCTCAAACAACCACTGATCAGCAAACCTAAAAAATAAAAATAAAATTGGAAGTCATGTGTATAACAAATTAATAATAAATAATAATAATAATAATAATAATAATAAAACGTTTTTAGTATTATTATTTATTATTATAAATTTGTTTCGTTCCATTTGTTTAGATCGGATAATTCGTAACTTCGGATAAATTCGTATTCGTTACGTTCACTAACAGCCAAATTTGAAAGGAAATTCCAATACCTATAATTTATTAGTTAGTAATAGTTAAGTTATTATCAGTTATTATTTCAGATTTTCCAAGCTTTGGGTTCTCGAATTTACAAATTATTTTCAATTTACAATTTTTTTCGAATTTACAATTTTTTTCAAAGTTTTACAAATTTTTCCGAATTTTTGAATTTACAAATTGCGATCATAACGAATGACCCGAAAAAAATAAAAAAAGAATGAAACGAAAACAAACTAATTTTTCGGCAGTGCACATGTCTGGAGCTGATTACTGCGGGGGGGTGGGACGATTCTCAACTCGTTTCAGGGATCATCAATTTGCTTCATCATGGGATATGGGAGGTATATTTTATGTGTACCCCCGTATAGCCAACCTCAAACTCTGACCAATCAGCAAACATAAGAGTTTTCAATGAGACAGACCCTGTCTGGCAGAATAAAGGAAGCCATTGTGCAGCACTTCTAAGCAGGAAGCAGCAGCTGCATATGTAACTGGCAGATAAGTACAGGTAGGATTAAAAAGATTGCTGTTTTCTCTTTGGGTAACACAGAGTATGTCAAGTAAATATCACTTTTTTTGCTGCCCCACGGACCCCACTGCCGTAGTTTGCTGCCTCACCCGGACCTTACCCTCCATCATAGGTGTGCACCCCAAAGCTCAAACATATTTGCATGTGTATATACAGTATACTGATGATGTCAGCAGAGCGGTGGACGGTGTCAGTAGGGCAGTGGACAGTGGCCTAGTGCTTACTTGCTCCGGTGTAACGAGTGCTCCTGATTCAGGAACCTCGTTACACCGACTGCAGGCTAAAATCTGCACGGCATAAGGCTCTTATGCCTTGCAGATTTTAGGCTGCATTCTTGCGGGGGCCGCTAGGGGGCGCTCCCATTGTGTATCAGCGTGTAGTATGCAAATTGCATACTACCACTGATTCACAAGCTTGCGCGGGCCCCGCGCAAGCCAGGTACGGAGTTTCCGTACGGCTACTTTTAGCTCAAGGCTGCCCCTTCTAATAGTAGGGGCAGCCAATGCTAAAGTATAGCCGGCCTTCCCGCGCCGTGAAATTTGAATTTCACGGCGTTTGCGTAAGTGAAACGTGAATGGCGCTGGACGCCATTCACGTTCACTTAGAAGCAAATGACGTCCTTGCAACGTCATTTGCCGCAATGCACGTCGGGAAAGTTTCCCGACGGAGCATGCGCTGTACGCTTGGCGCGGGAGCGCGCCTAATTTAAATGATTCCCGCCCCCGGCGGGATCATTTAACTTGCGCGCGCTTACGCCGGGCAAATTTGCCCTGCTCCCCCGCAAATGTCGCGCAATTCTACTTGAATCTGGGCCAGTGTTGGTAGTTTTTTAGTTTTATTATATATTTATTTTAGGAGCCCCATTAGGGTGCTTTGGTGAAATATCAGGGGTCTATTTCTGTGCGTTACTGCACACTTAACGCAGTATATTTCTGTGCGTTACTGCACACTTAACACAGTATATTTCTGTGCGTTACTGCACACTTAACGCAGTATATTTCTGTGCGTTACTGCACACTTAACACAGTATATTTCTGTGCGTTACTGCACACTTAACGCAGTATATTTCTGTGCGTTACTGCACACTTAACGCAGTATATTTCTGTGCGTTACTGCACACTTAACGCAGTATATTTCTGTACGTTACTGCACACTTAACGCCGTATATTTCTGTGCATTACTGCATGTTTAACGTTGTATATTTCGGTGTATGTGTTGTTTAATGCTGTATTTTCCTGTGCGTTAGTGCGCGTTTAACGCAGTATAATTCAATGCAATCTGCACCACACAGGGTGATAAGGGTGTGCCCAGGCACACCTGGCACACCCTGTGCGCACGCCTATGCCCTCCATATAGAACTATGAACACAGCGATCGATCGGCAGGGACTCACCTTCGCCCTCAGGATGCTGCACTGCAGGATACATTTTTCTGGGTCATACAGAAGCTCGAACTCCAGCGTTCCCAGCGATGCTGAAATAAGAAGATTTGGATTCAGCAGATGGAGATAAAAAGTCAGACAGAACACAGACGCACAATGTACGGAAAACAGAAGTCAGTCCAGGAAAAACCACCAGTTCATATATACAATGTGCTTCCCCCTCCTAGACATCCATTTCTTTTTCTGTCTTATGATCCGGACGCCCCCCTGCCACGCATGCACAGGGGGACCGTCATTTCTTGACTGGAGTTATGCAATGCAGATAAACACCAGATCAGCACTCTGCTCTCTCCTCCTCCTGCAAGCTTCCAACATTTCACTCATTGCACCTGACTGGCTGACAGCACTGCCCCTCTGGACCAATGTACAGTGGAACCTCGTATTGCAAGTAACGCGGCTAACGAGCGTTTCGCAATACGAGCATTATTTTTTTTTTTACTCTGAGTCAGTTTGCGAGTGTTGTCTCACAAAATGAGCAGGATTCAAGCCACAGAGGTGTGCAGTACCGCATTTGGCCAGAGGAGAGCCGAGCAGAGCCAATTGGAACCAATCTAAGCTGTTGGGAAATTCTCGTAAAAACTCAGAAATACCGAGTTCCCGAGACTTTTCAAGTTCAACCGAGCTGTCCTCGAGTATTTACGAGGCTCTCTGGCGGAGCCCCCCCCCCTACCTCTGGCCACATGTGGTATTGCATGCCATAAAAGTCAATGCGGAACAAATTATTTTAGTTTCCATTGACTTTTATGGGGAAACTTGCTTTGATATGCGAGTGCTTTGGATTACGAGCATTCTCCTGGAACGGATTGTCCTCGTAATCTGAGGTTCCACTGTTACTATGTGAAAATATCCATAACTGGAATTCTTCTTTAATTATCAATGACATTTTATAAATTCATATTATGTATTCTTGTATGCAGCCAATAGGTGGAGCCTTAAGCTCTCTTTCACATGTTTTCCAGGGGAATTTTTTTCACACCTGAGACCTTGTAACACTAACGAATCACATGACACCGGGGAGGGAAAATGGCTAATTGGGCCCAATTTGGACATTTTCACTTAGGGGTGTCCTCACTTTTGTTGACAGTGGTTTAGACAATAATGGCCATGTGTTGACTTATTTTGAGGGGACAGCAAATTTACACTGTTATGAAAGCTGTACACTCACTACACAACATTGTAGATACAAAGTGTCATTTCTTCAGTGTTGTCACATGAAAAGATAGAAGAAAATATTTACACAAATGTGTGTGTGTGAGAGAGAGAGAGAGAGAGAGAGAGAGAGAGAGAGAGAGAGAGAGAGAGAGAAAGGGGAGAGAGATAGAATGAGAGAGAGATAGAATGAGAGAGAGAGAGAGAAGGAGAGAGAGAGAAGGAAAGAGAGGGGGAGAGAGAAGGTGATAGAGAGAGAATGAGAGAGAGAGAAGGAGAGAGAGAGAAGGAAAGAGAGGGGGAGAGAGAAGGCGATAGAGAGAATGAGAGAGAGAGAGAGAGGGAAAGAGAGAGAGAGAAGGAGAGAGAAGGAAAGAGAGGGGAGAGAGAAGGCGATAGAGAGAGAATGAGAGAGAGAAGGAAAGAGAGAGAGAAGGAAAGAGAGAGAGAAGGAGAAGGAGAGAGTGGGTGAGGGAGAGAGAAGGAACGAGAGAGAATGAAAGAGAAAGAGAGAGAGAGAAGGAAAGAGAAGGAGAGAGAGAAAGAAAGAGAGGGGAGAGAAAGGAGAGAGAGAGAAGGGAAGAAAGAGAGAGAATGAAAGAGAGGGGGAGAGAGAGAGAAGGCTATAGAGAGAGAATGAGAGGAGAGAGAGAAGGAAGGAGAGAGAGAGAAGGAAAGAGGGAGAGAGAGAGAGAAGGAAAGAGAGAGAGAAGAAAGGAGAGGGGAAGAGAGAGAGAACGAGGGAAAGAGAGAGAACGAGGGAAAGAGAGAGAATGAGGGAAAGAGAGAGAACGAGGGAAAGAGGGAGAATGAGGGAAAGAGAGAGAGGGAAAGAGAGAGAGAGAGAGAGAGAGAGAGAGAGAAAGATAGAGAAGGAGATAGAAGGAAAGAGAGAGATAGGGAAAGAGAGAGAGAGAGAAAGATAGAGAAGGAGAGAGAGAAGGAAAGAGAGAGAGAGGGAAAGATAGAGAAGGAGAGAGGGAAGGAAAGAGAGAGAGAGGGAAAGAGAGAGAGAGAGAGAGAGAGAGAGAGAGAGAGGGAAAGAGAGAGAGAGAGAAAGATAGAGAAGGAGAGAGAGAAGCAAAGAGAGAGAGAGAGAGAGAGAGAGAGAGAGAGACAAGGAAAGAGAGAAGGAGAGAGAGAGAGGGAAAGAGAGAGAGAGGGGGAAAGAGAGAGAGAGAGAAGGAAAGAGAGAGAGGGAAAGAGAGAGAGAGAGAGGGAAAGAGAGAGAGAGAGAGAGAGAGAGAGAGAGACAAGGAAAGAGAGAAGGAGAGAGAGAGAGGGAAAGAGAGAGAGAGAGAGAGAGAGAGAGAAGGAGAGAGAGAGAGGGAAAGAGAGGGAAAGAGAGAGAGAGAGAGAGAGAGAGAGAGAGAGAGAGAGAGAGAGAGAGAGGGAAAAAGAGAGAATGAGGGAAAGAGAGAGAGAGAGATATTTTTTGTTTACTGAATTATCTTTTAAAGTCACTACAAGTATTCCACGATTTGCCAAATGTGTACTGTCATTTTTCCCCTCCATTACGTTCCTCTCCTAATTTCCCGGGAACTCTTTCGCCCAAAGCGCGGATTAGAAGCAGTTTCCAGTAGCGGCCCCAAGCCCATCAAACAGAAGGCTGGCACCACAGGCATAGAGCTTAAGGATTCTGCCCGAGTTTTTGGCATTCAGAAATCGTGGTTTGGAAACAACTGAATGCTCAACACTCAGACAGGCTGCTGAGTTCCCTGTAATCATGGATGTCAGCCTGCTGTATGCTGTGCCCATTATGAGGGGTCCCCACCATCCCTGTGCTGAGTTCCCGGGTCTGCACCCCCGGTGTGCCCATTATGAGGGGTTCCCACCATCCCTGTGCTGAGTTCCCGGGTCTGTACACCCGCTGTGCCCATTATGAGGGGTTCCCACCATCCCTGTGCTGAGTTCCCAGGTCTGTACACCTGCTGTGCCCATTATGAGGCAGTGCCCAGGTGTGCCCTCTCATTAAGACAGCCCTGCTGATCGCTGTATAAATGTCAATGGTCCCAAAAATGTGTCAAAGGTGTCCGATGTGTCCGCCATAATGTTGCAGTCCCGATAAAAATCGCACATCACCGCCATTACTTGTAAAAAAAAGAAATAATAAAAATGTCATAAATCTATCCCCTATTTTGTAGGCGCCATAACTTTTGCGCAAACCAATCAATAAACGCTTATTGCGATTTTTATTACCAAAAATATGTAGAAGAATACGTATCGGCCTAAACTGAGGAAAAATTCGCTTTTTAAAAAAAAAAAAATTGGGGATATTTATTATAGCGAAAAGTAAAAAATATTAAGCTAGATTCACAGAACACTTACGCTGGCGTATCTACAGATACGTAGCGTAAGTGAACAAATGCGCCGACGTATCTATGCGCCCTATTCTCTTAACTAGATACGCCTGAATTCTGGCTCCATCCGACCGACGTAAGTCTCCTACGCCGTCGGATCTTGGGTGAATATTTACGCTGGCCGCTAGGGGCGCTTCCGTTGTTTTAGGCGCAGAATATGTAAATGACCTACATACGCCTATTCACGAATGTACTTGCGCCCTTCGCTGTAATATACGCCGTTTACGTAAGGCGTAAAGTTATCCCTGCTATAGGTGGCGCAACCCATGCTAAGGTATGGACGTCGGAACAGCCGTCAAATTTTTGAATTTTACGTCCTTTACGTAAGTCGTACGTGAATGGGGCTGGGCGTAGGTGACGTTCATGTCGAAAGCATTGAGCCGACGTATCTTAGGGAGTATATGCGACGTGATTTTGATCATGCGCGTGCATGCGCCGTTCGATCGGCCCTTCATTTACATGGGGTCACGGTTAATTTAAATGTAGCCTACTTTGAATTAGGCGGGCTTACGCCGACCATATTAACGCTACGCCGCAACGTACGGGGCGAGTGCTTTGTGAATACTGCTCTGGGCTCTCTGCGCGCCGTCGGCGTAGCGTATATTCGATACGCTACGCCGGCAAAACTATGCGCCGAGCTACCTGAATCTAGCTCATTGTGTTTTTTCAAAATTGTCGCGCAAAAAATTAAAAATCGTAGAGATGATCAAATACCACCAAAAGAAAGCTCTATTTGTGGGGGAAAAAAGGGCGTCAACTTTGTTTGGGTACACCGTCGCACGACCGCGCAATTGTCAGTTAAAGTGCCGCAGTGCCGTATCGCAAAAAATGGCCCGGTCATTGGGCAGCCAAATCTTCCGGGGCTGGAGTGGTGAAAGGAGATTGTACAATCAGATTGTATAGTGAACGGCCAAGTGATTTTGGTGAAACTGATTGACTACGGTGAATGTTTGGTGAATGTCGGAGTCACCTATATATATATAAATATGCCTCTTCTCCTCGTCTCGTTGGAACGTGATTGCGGGGAGAAGTCACAATCCGGCACAATTACACACACAATACGTCTGATTAGGGGGAGTGGGGGAAGGGCGGACGCGGGAAAGGAATAGCGAAGTTGCGCTTAAATACATGGCGGGCGGGAAAATTGATGAGTTTCTGGTGGGATTAACCCCCTCATTCCCACACGTGTGATACGCCTACACATCAGACCCCCCCCCTCCCCTCCCCCCTACACCCCGTTCACATTTATATCCTGAGCCAGTGACGTTGTACGCCATTACCAGACGCAGGAGACGCCGCCGAGAAGCGAGATTTTATTTTTATAATAATAGTAATTTACACTTCAGAGAGCGTCAATCATTTACATCAATCACACTTCCGTGTACAACCCTGGGAGTGCTAAGGGGGTGGCGGCGAATGAAAAAAAAAACCCCCATATACCTGCAGAGCAGATCTGCGATATGGTGACCTGACATAGGGGCTCATTCAGACAGGAGGCCAGGGGGCAGTAAAAGTAGGATATTGAACCCCCCCCCCCCCCCCCATGGGAAGGAATGTAGCCACTCAGAGCTGTACAGATGCCACACCAGCTGCAAAAATCAAACCTAATGTCCATTAATGTGACCGGGTGGTTCATCTCTCAGGGCAAGAATACAGATCTGTACCTCCTCCCCCACTGTAATACATGCCATAGAATGGGTGTCCCACTCTGCATCCATTCTTTGCCCCCTTGCTTCACTACGCCAGGGGCAGCTCCTCCCAGGGCCGTCTTAATGGCATCATGGGCCCCTGGGCAAAGTAATGCTCTGGGGCCCCTACAATGGAGACAGTGCAGGTAAACAGAAATCAAGTAGGTAGGAGGTATGGGATATCTAGGGTTTAGAGGGGTCAGAGTGCTAGGGGGACATCTGGGATGTAAAGGGGCAGCCCGGGCTCAAGGACCAGCTGCTTTGGGGAAAGGGCACGGGCCCCCCCATGCAGCTGGGGCCCCTGGGCAGTGCCCAGGTGTGCCCTCTCATTAAGACAGCCCTGGCTCCTCCCTCAATGAGTTTCCCCATTGAAGTCAATGGAAATGAAAATAATTTGTTCCACATTGACTTCAATGACATGCAATACCGCATGCGACCAGAGCCTCGGAAAACGTCCGGAAAGGCCCGAGGACAGTTCGGCTGACCTCGGCAAATCTCGGAAAGACTTTATTCGGCTGCGATCAGTGCCGTTCGGCTCTGGCGCCCCCCACCTCAGGCCAAACGCGGTACTGCACACGGCTTTGGCCCGAATCCTGCATGTTTTGCGAGACAACACTCGCAAACAGAGTTAGGGTTTTAGGAAATACAGTGCTTGTATTGCAAAATGCTCGTTAGCTGCGTTACTCGCAATCCGAGGTTCCGCTGTACTTCGGTACAAGCAGGCATGACTCAGCCGATCACCACCTAGGTCCCTGAAGAAGTCTAATAGGACGAAACACATAGGAAGGAGCTGCGATGGATGTTTTTTCGATTATTGTATTGATAATGACATTTGAAGAATCCCAAAGGGAGAAGAGTGCTCTTGCCTTTGTTCAAACACTAGCAGTTGCTCCGCACACTTGAAAACTTTGTAAAAAATGCAATACTTTGGCACAAGCAGGCATGACTCAGCCGATCACCACCTAGGTCCCTGAAGACGTTCAATAGGATGAAACACGTAGGATGGAGCTGCGATGGTTGATTTTCATTATTGTGACAATAATGAGGTCTGAAGAACGTCAAACGAAGAATAGTCAGATGTCTTTAAAGGATTATTAGCTACTTTATTTTATATTGTGCTCCCACCCAAATGCAATACTTTGGTACAAGCAGGCATGACTCATCCGATCACCATCTATGTCCCTGAAGAAGTCTAATAGGACGAAACACGTAGGAAGGAGCTGCGATGGATGTTTTTCATTATTGTATTGACATTTGAAGAATACCAAGGGAGAAGAGTGCTCTTGCCTTTGTTCAAACACTAGCAGCTAATCACTTGAAAACGTTGTGATAAAATTTAATACTTTGATACAAGCAGGCATGAATCAACTGATCACCACCGAGGTCCCTGAAGAAGTCTAATAGGACGAAACACGTAGGATGGGACTACAATGATTGTTTTTTCATTATTGTATGGATAATGAGATCTGAAGAACCCCAAAAGTGGAAAAATATGATATTTTTATATGATTATTATCTACTTTATTTCATATTGCGATCCCACCTCTGTTCAAACACTAGCAGCTGATCCCTACACTATAAAACGTTGTAAAAAAAATTGAATACTTTGATACAAGCAAGCATGACTCAACTGATCACCACTCAGGTCCCTGAAGAAGTCTAATAGGACGAAACACGTAGGATGGGGCTACGATAACTGGTTTTTCGTTATTGAATCGATAATGATATCTGAAGAATCCCAAAGGGAGAAAAGTGCTCCCGCTTACGTTCAAACACTAGCAGCTTCTCCGTATACTTGAAACACTTTTTTAAAAAAAGTAATACTTTAGTACAAGCAGGCATGACTCAGCCAATCACCACCTAGGTCCCTTAATAGGTCCAACAGGACAAAATTCATAGGAAGGAGCTACGACGGGTATTTTTCATTATTATATCAATAATGAGATATTTACCCCAAAAGACGTCTTTATATGATTTTTAGCTACTTTATTTCATATTGTGCTCCCACCTCTGTTCAAACACTAGCAGCTGATCCATACAACTAAATGTAAAAAATTGAATACTTTGGTAAAAACAGGCATCACTCAGCTGATCACCACCTAGGTTCCTGAAAACAATCTAATAAGACGAAACACGTAAGATGGAGCTACGATGATTGTTTTTCAGTATTGTATGGATAATGAGATCTGAAGAAACCCAAAGGGGGTTTTTCATTATTATATCAATAATGAGATCTTTACCCCCAAAGGGAGAAAAGTCAGATATTTTTATATGATTATTAGCTACTTAATTTAATATTGTGTTCAAACGCTAGCAGCTGCTCCGTGCACTTGCAAAGTTTGTAAAAAAATAATAATAATACTTTGGTACAAGCAGGCATGACTCAGCTGATCACCACCTAGTTCTCTGAAGAAGTCTAATAGGACGAAACATGTAGGAAGGAGCTGCGATGGATTTTTTTCATTATTGTATTGATAATGACATCTGAAGAATCCCAAAGGGAGAAAAGTGCTCTCGCCTTTGTTCAAACACTAGCAGCTGCTCCGTACACTTGAATTTTTTTTTTTAAATGTAATATTTTGGTACAATTAAGCGAACATGACTCAGCCGATCACCACCTAGGTTCCTGAAAAAGACTAATAGGATGAAACATGTAGCATGGAGTTTTATTATAAGTCAGGCAATAATGAGGTTCTTCAGATAATGAGATCTGAAGAACCCCAAAAGGAGAATAGTCAGTGGTGGCTGGTGCTCAATTGTTTTTTTTGGGGGGGGGGGGCGGGAAACATACCGGGCCCGCTCACTTACACTGTACTCCCCCGGGATGGGTCGTTCAGGAAGGCGGCAATCCATGACCTTATATTTGGAGGAAGATGAGGAGGAGGTGGTGCTGCTGCTGGATCCGGGGTAGGGCTCCTGAAAGCTGGAAGAGGCTGTTACTGCCCCTCCACCTGTCTCTCCGCACATGACGCTTGCGGAGGGAAGATCCAGGACCATTGCTTCTCCTCCAGGTTGAACAGGAAGCAGGTCCTGAGACCCGATTGGCGGGGAGTGTTCTGTCCACCATACATACATACATGTAAGGTTTTGTAATTTACATAAGACAATCATATGCAGAGTTCAGGCTCCATCTAGTGTTCTTTTTTAGTATTGCTGCAGTTGTTCTGTTTATTTGATTTACTGTATGTGTAATTAAGGAAGTTGTTAGTAAGCAGGGAATTCTGGGTAGAATCTTCACAGGAAGTGAAGCAGCCATCTATCATCATTACTCCTTAGAGAACTTAAAAAGTATGTTTTTACAATCTCATCCTATATTGTAGATCGTTGTTTTTGTAATGTATGCTGTAATGTATGCAATATTGTACTTGTTGAGGTCTATTTCTGTTATTTTGTAGTTTCACCAGGCTTGTTCTAATAAAACTGAGATCAAAGAAATATGGTATCTGAAGTTTATGGGACAAGAAGGTTTAGCTATATGTCCTAAGACTCCCTGGCCAATCGGGTCTCAGCACCCGTATCCTGATAGGAGGAGAAGCAGGAAGACAAAGAAAATTAATTCGCTAATGTCATTCAACTGGATTGGCCCACCCAAGCCAATTAGAGCCTCGGACTCATGTGCTTCGGAAAAAAAAACCCACATTGGAATACATGCATCCGGCTCCCTGCATTAAGATTAGGAGCCGGGCGCATTGGATTGGGGGGGGGGGGCGGTGCCCCTGCGCCCCTTGAGAGTGGGCCGCCACTGAATAAGACACATCGGAACTCCTCAAAGTAATATACATAGAACTTGGTTATAGCATAGCCAAACTCTGTTTATGTTCTATAATTCTTGATGTGATGAAGTTACCTTTGTAAAAAGAGTTGATATAATTGTATAAGAAGATACCCAACAATTAAGCACCAAGCATGCCTAAGCTACAAGATTCAGAAAGGTAATAAGGCACATCAGACCTCCTAAGAGAAATATACATATATCATAGCCAAACTGTATCTCCATTCCATAATTCCTACTGCAATAGAGTTACCTTCATAACAAATGGTTATAAGATTGTAGCTACTAAAAGCACATCAGACCTCCTAAGAGGAATATACATCATGGCCCGGATTCAGAAAGGAGTTACGTCGGCGTATCACCAGATACGCCCTCGTAACTCCGAATGCGGGCCGTCGCATCTCGGCGTCTGATTCATAGAATCAGATACGCCTCAATGTTGCCTAGATACGAGCGGCGTAAGTCTCCTACGCCGTCGTATCTTAGGGTGCAATATTTACGCTGACCGCTAGGGGCGCTTCCCAAGACTTCCGCGTCGAATATGCAAATTTGGTAGATACGCCGATTCAGAAACGTACGTCCGCCCGGCGCATTTTTAATACGTCGTTTACGTTAGGCTTTTTCTGGCGTAAAGTTACCCCTGCTCTATGAGGCGTAGCCAATGTTAAGTATGGATGTCGGGCCAGCGTCGAATTTTGCGTCGTTTACGTCGTTTGCGTAAGTTGTTCGCGAATAGAGCTTTGCGTAATTTACGTTCACGTCGATAGCATTGACTATTTGCGGCGTAATTAGGAGCATGCGCACTGGGATACGTTCATGGACGGCGCATGCGCTGTTCGTTAGAAATGTCATTTACGTGGGGTCACACTTAATTGACATAAAACACGCCCACATCTTCCAATTTTGAATTAGGCGGGCTTACGCCGGCCCTTATACGCTACGCCGCCGTAACTTCGGGCGCATAATCTTTCTGAATACCATACTCGCCTCACAAGGTTACGGCGGCGTAGCGTATAGGGGATACGCTACGCCCGCCTAAAGATACACATTTGTAACTGAATCCGGGCCCATATCTTTACCATATTTGATTTCTAACTAATTATAATTTCATTCTATTCAATAACATGTTGGTTGTTGGATTGTGAAATCTTGTCAGATAGAAATATGGACGTATTTAGAATAGTTGGCATTAAGGGTATGTCTGCTGTTCAAAATAACATACTCCAGCACACAAATCAATACACCCCTCAGATCCTCTGATTGGGTGTAATTAGATCTGCAAGAATTGTATTGGATTTTAATAAAAGATAATTTGCACCATATAATTGCTCTGTGAATTTCAACATTTATTTTACTGAAAGGGGGCCTAATGGGCTCTGGACACAAACCAGGAGTGACGGGTCAACTAGGGAGAACTGCAAGACATGAAAACGCTAGTCTGCTTCAGATTAATCACCATGCCAAGGGGACAAAAGTACTGATTTGGAGAACCAGTAGTGCTTTTTGACCTGTATAGTGTTACACTGGGCCAACACCATCCATTGAGTGTGCTTGCAAGAGACCCAAGCAGAGATCAGGCAACATAGTAGAGACGTTATGGACAATATACAGTCAGGTCCATAAATATTGGGACATCGACACAATTCTATTTTTTTTGGCTCTATACACCACCACAATGGATTTGAAATGAAACAATCAAGATGTGCTTTAACTGCAGACTTTCAGCTTTAATTTGAGGGGGTTTACATCTAAATCAGGTGAACGGTACAGGAATTACAACAGTTTGTATATGTGCCTCCCACTTTTTAAGGGACCAAATGTAATGGGACAATTGGCTGCTCAGCTGTTCCATGGCCAGGTGTGCGTTATTCCATCATTATCTCATTTACAAGGAGCAGATAAAAGGTCCAGAGTTCATTTCAAGTGTGCTATTTGCATTTGGAATCGGTTGCTGTCAACTCTCAATACGAGATCCAAAAAGCTGTCACTATCAGTGAAGCAAGCCATTATTAGGCTGCAAAAACAAAAAACAAACCCATCAGAGAGATAGCAAAAACATTAGGTGTGGCCAAATCAACCTTAGAAAGAAAGAACGCAACGGTAAGACCCGGAAGACCACGTAAAACAACTGGGATTTGTATATGTGCCTCCCTCTTTTTAAGGGACCAAAAGTCAGGGAAGGATTAACAATCATAAATCAAACTTTCACTTTTTAACTCTTGGTTGCAAATCCTTTGCAGTCAATTACAGCCTGAAGTGTGGAACGCGATGACATCACCAGACGCTGGTTTCATCCCTGGTGATGCTCTGCCGGGCCTCTACAGCAACTGTCTTCAGTTCCTGCTTGTTCTTGGGGCATTTCCCCTTCAGTTTTGTCTTCAGTGAAATGCTCAATCGGATTCAGGTCAGGTGATTGACTTGGCCATTGCATAACATTCCACTTCTTTCCCTTAAAAAACTCTTTGGTTGTTTTCGCAGTATGCTTCGGGTAATTGTCACTGTGAAGCACCGTCCAATGAGTTCTGAAGCATTTGGCTGAATATGAGCCGATAATAATATTATTGCCCGAAACACTTCAGAATTCATCCTGCTGCTTTTGCCAGCAGTCACATCATCAATAAATACAAGAGAACCAGTTCCATTGGCAGCCATACATGCCCATGCCACGCCACGCCAAGACACTACCACCACCATGCTTCACTGATGAGGCGGTATGCTTTGGATCATGAGCAGTTCCTTTCCTTCTCCATACTCTTCTCTTCCCATCACTCCGGTACAAGTTGATCTCGGTCTCATCTGTCCATAGGATGTTGTTCCAGAACTGTGAAGGCTTTTTTAGATGTTGTTTGGCAAACTCTAATCTGGCCTTCTTGTTTTTGAGGCTCACCAATGGTTTCCATCTTGTGGTGAACCCTCTGTATTCACTCTGGTGAAGTCTTCTCTTGATTGGTGACTTTGACACACATACACCTACCTCCCGGAGAGTGTTCTTCATCTGGCCAACTGTTGTGAAGGGTGTTTTCTTCACAAGGGAAAGAATTCTTTGGTCATCTACCACAGTTGTTTTCCGTGGTCTTCCGGGTCTTTTGGTGTTGCTGAACCGGTGCGTTCTTTCTTTTTTAAGGATGTTCCAAACAGTTGATTTGGCCACACCTAATGTTTTTGCTATCTCTCTGATGTTTTTTTTTCCAGCCTAATAATGGCTTGCTTCACTGATAGTGACAGCTTTTTGGATCTCGTATTGAGAGTTGAAAGCACTGTTAAAAGTGTGAAACGCGTCAGTTCTTCCCTTCTATTTTCAGCTGTGGCATGTATTTTTGATATCATTTTATTTTTTTACAAATAAAGGCTTATTTTTCGAGTGCGGCTGTCCAGAACTTTCCCTTATCTAATTGCTATTTGCATTGCCTGCACCTGCTGCTTCAACTCTGAGGAGAGGTTTATTTCCATTGATCTACCTGGAGCGGTAATCTCCTTCCCCCACAGGAGTGGACTTACTACAAATGTGGGAAAAAAAGGTAAGTCTGGAGTTCGTCTATAACTTTTTTTTAGCCTGAGAAAACTTGCGGCGTGCTATAAAAGGTCCAGCGCAGTCTGTGCCGGAAGCGTTGTTTTGCCAAAAAAAGGCTGATTTTGCAGAAAAAAGATTCCTCTGTAGCGCAGACGTTGGAGCGAGAATGATACGCGCTTTATTCATCTACGAAGCGCACGCCTGCTATTGTTTGAAAACATTCAGCCTTTGAAAAATTGCCTGAGTCAACAGGAAAGCGTCGTCATGCCGGGGGGTTCTGATCATTTGTCATAATGAAAGAATAATGACTGTAAACAGATGGAGAATTACTTTGTCTTTCAGGGCCCAGTCACACTCCACGCGCTTGCGGTTTTTACATGCTTATTTAAGCGCGTTATGCGCCAAGTGACGAGTTAGATTTCGGATGGATTGGAGACCTTTGGTTGATTTTTAGTTCAATCGTAAAAGCAATTAACCAGTGTCACCGGTGAATAATGCCCAACAAAATAAAAAGAGGAGGGCAAGTGTGTGAAAAATATCAGAGAAAGTAGAAAACCTGTTTAGATAATAATAATAAAGGTATAAAAGAGGGGAACAGGGAAGAAAAACGTGAGAATTCCATGGGAAGGGGTTAGGAACGGGTAGAACAAGCCCACCTCTCTGAAACGACAGAAAATAGCATTCAAGAAGATGCCATATGTCGAAATTCCATTAAGTGATGGAATGTAGTCCAAGAGGCCCAAGTAGTTATTTGTTGAACTAACCCAGTGGTCTTCAAACTGCAGCCTGTGGGCCTAATGCTGCCCTTTGCTTGTCTTTGTCCAGCCCTTGGAGTCCTATTCCTCCCACTAATACAAGGCACCATTCCTTCCACTGACACCAACTTTGAGGCACCATTTCTCCCACTGACACCAATGATGAGGCACACCATTCCTTTAACTGACACTAACAATGGGCCCCTATTTCTACCACTGACACCAATGATGAGGCACCATTCCTTCCACTGACACCAACAATGAGACACCATTCCTTCCACTGACACCAATAATGATGCACTATTTCTTCCACTGACACTAACAGTAATGGGCCGTACAGACGACCGAACATGTCTGCTGAAACTGGTCCGCAGACGAGTTTCAGCAGACATGTTCGGTCGTGTGTAGGCCCGAGCGTGCAGGATTCCAGCAAACATTTGCCCGCCGGGCCTTTTCCCAGCAGGCAAATATTCCTGGACTTGTTTTAAAACAGTCCGCTGGAATCCTGCCCGCTCGGACATGTTCGGTCGTCTGTACAGACCTACCTTACATGTCCGAGCGCCCGCCATCCCTCGCATGCGTCGAATGACTTAGACGCATGCGTGGAAGCATTTAAGTGGCAGGGCCGCCCACGTCGTCGCGTCATCGTCGCGGCGACGGCGCGGAAACGCCCCGCGTAATGTTTACGCGCGGATTTCTGTACGATGGTTAGTACAGCCATTGTACAGAAATCCCCGGGCAGACATGTACGGTGAAAACGGTCCGGCGGACCGGTTTCATCGTACATGTTTGCCCGTGTGTACGCAGCCTTAGGCACCATCCCTCCTACTGATACCAATGATAGAACACTCCTCCAACTGACACCAGCCATGGTGCACTATTCCTCCCACTGATGCCAATGTTGGGGAGCTCCTGTGACCCATGTAACTCTTGTGTCTGCAGTGACTCCTGTCTCTCTGGCCAACCCACTGACCATTGTCTGCTGCTCTCGTCTCTCCAGTGACTCCTGTATTTCCTGTGACCCCTGTGCACTCCTATAACACCTGTGACTCCTGCCTCTCCAGCAACCTTGGTAACCCCTGTGCACGTCTGTTTCGCCAACCACTCCTGTGTCTCTGGTGACTCTAATCTCTCCAGTGATCTCGTTGATCCCTGTGCATGCCTACTTCTCCAACGACTGTGGCTCCTGTGTCTCCAGTGACTCCTCTATCTTCAGCAACCCGAGTGATCTCTGTGGGCTCCTGTGGCCGCTGTAACTATTTTGCCTGCAGTGGCTCCTGTCTCTCTGGCTAACCCAGTGACTATTGTGTACTCCTACTGTCTATCTGGTGATTCCAGCATTTCCAATGTCTCCTGTGTACTCCTCCTGTCTCTCCAATGACTTCTGCATCTCCAATGTCTCCTGTGCACTTCTCCTGCCTCTTTGATGACTCCAGTATCTCCAATGTCCTCTATGTACTCCTCCTGCCTCTCTGGTGACTCCAGTGTCTCCAATGTCCTCTGTGTACTCCTCCTGCCTCTCTGGTGACTCGAGTGTCACCAAAGTCATGTGTACTCCTCCTGCCTCTCTGGTGACTCCAGTATCTCCAATGTCTCCTTTGCACTTCTCCTGCCTCTTTGATGACTCCAGTGTCTCCAATGTCCTCGATGTACTCCTCCTGCCTCTCTGGTGACTCCAGTGTCTCCAATGTCCTCTATGTACTCCTCCTGCCTCTTTGATGACTCCAGTATCTCCAATGTCCTCTATGTACTCCTCCTGCCTCTCTGGTGACTCCAGTGTCTCCAATGTCCTCTGTGTACTCCTCCTGCCTCTCTGGTGACTCCAGTGTCTCCAATGTCCTCTATGTACTCCTCCTGCCTCTCTGGTGACTCCAGTGTCTCCAATGTCATGTGTACTCCTCCTGCCTCTCTGGTGACTCCAGTATCTCCAATGTCCTCTATGTACTCCTCCTGCCTCTCTGGTGACTCCAGTGTCTCCAATGTCCTATGTGTACTCCTCCTGTCTCTCCAATGACTTCTGCATCTCCAATGTCTCCTGTGCACTTCTCCTGCCTCTTTGATGACTCCAGTATCTCCAATGTCCTCTATGTACTCCTCCTGCCTCTCTGGTGACTCCAGTGTCTCCAATGTCCTCTGTGTACTCCTCCTGCCTCTCTGGTGACTCCAGTGTCTCCAATGTCATGTGTACTCCTCCTGCCTCTCTGGTGACTCCAGTATCTCCAATGTCTCCTTTGCACTTCTCCTGCCTCTTTGATGACTCCAGTGTTTCCAATGTCCTCTATGTACTCCTCCTGCCTCTCTGGTGACTCCAGTGTCTCCAATGTCATGTGTCTCCTCCTGCCTCTCTGGTGACTCCAGTGTCTCCAATGTCCTCTGTGTACTCCTCCTGCCTCTCTGGTGACTCCAGTGTCTCTAATGTCATGTGTACTCCTCCTGCATCTCTGGTGACTCCAGTGCTATGCTATGGAGACAGGTGGGGGCCATCTTGCCCTCACTCGTATCCCAGCCGAGCAGGGGACAGGACACGATCGCCTCCGCCACTGCGGTAAGCGGCGGAGGGTGCGGGAGTGCGGCAGGAGGGGGGCCCTCTCCCGCCGCCGATTACGGTGATCTCGTGGTGAATCCGCCGCCGAGACCACCGTTATCGTTTACAGGACCGCTCAAAGAAAAGATGGACATCTCGGTTGTGGCAGCAGCTGCTGCCGTTACCGAGATATCCATCTTTAAAGTACCGACGTATATGTACATGAGCGGGTCCTTAAGTGGTTAAATTTCCTTCCTCATCTTTTGTTTAAAAAAAAAGAAAAAAAATGCTACAGATCCTTTTTGTAATTTATTGTTATTAAAAATGATCTTTCCATTGCGATCTGCAGCGGCTGTAACTTTCTATGTCTGTCAATAAATTCAATGGAATATGACATCCCTGAGACGTTCTGTACACTGTTGGTTTACGGAATGCCCCCAGAAATGTCATTTCCTGCCCGTGTGATTGGCTCATTGATTTTCTCAGACACAAGTCAAAGTTTAGGCCTCCTCTGCGAAGGAAATGTGTTTTTGGTGAGAGACTCCCTGAGGGTCCATTTACACCTGGAGGTTTGCGGTGGTGCACAAGGACATTATAGGCGCCGTAGTGTCAATAATAATCCCTACGCACTAATACAACTGTGCGCTACAAAAATCGCCATTGTGTTCCTGTGGTGGGGGGCGGTGCTTTGTTACATTTAATTGTTAATAGATCATCAATATCTCATTAAAGAGAACCCGTCTAAACAAAATGCTCTCACATAAGGGACTTTTGGTCTCCTATGTGACATAAATAAAGTGAAAATGTTCTCACTCTTTAAGAGAGGAGTTCATGAGCCCAGTGTGCGCTTCTTTCTTTTACTCAATAACATTGTTATTTTGTGACAGGTGGAGGTTCGATACATTTTATGATGTTTTTATTTACAATGTTCTGTGTCCAATAAACTGATAAAATTTTGATACTGCATTAACGTCTGGAGCAGTGGCGGTGCGTCCATTAGGGGCACTCGGGCGCCGCCCCCTCTCTCCAGCCACCCCCTCTGTGTACTATGGATGGAATCATCCACCGCCGCTGTAGCCACCCCCTATTCAGGCGTCCAGACCCTTTTTGGGCACCCGTTGCCTGAATTACAGCAGCGGGGAAGCCCGGCAGAAGGACGTTGGAGAAGAGGGAAGAAAAGGACGTGAAAGACCGGGCCCCCCGCTAGTAAAAGAGCTGCAAGAAGATAGCGGAGAAGCCCAGCAGAAGGAAGAAGGCACCGGAGAGCAGAAGAAGAGACCCCCAAAATCGGAAGAAGACCCCCGAAGAAGGAAGAAGACCACCGGAGCTGCCTAATTAAAGCCTGTGTACCCCATACTCATTAACCTAGGGTGTGGGGGCCCCCTTATTCAAGGGGGCTCCTGGGTTCCGATAAGCTCACCAGCCGCAAACCCCGACTACCAACGGCCAGGGTTGTCGGGAAGAGGCCCTTGTCCCACAAGGTGCTTTGGGGTGGGGGGCCACAGGGCGCCACCCTGCCCCAAAGCACCCACCCCCCATGTTGAGGGCATGCGGCCTGGTACAGTTCAGGAGGGGGGCGCTCGCTCGTCCCCACCCCCTTTCCTGACCGACCGGGCTGCGTGCTCTGATAAGGGCCTGGTATGGATTTTGGGGGGGACCCCCACGCTGTTTTTTCGGCGTAGGGGTTCCCCTTAAAATCCATAGCAGACCTAAGGGCCTGGTATGCTCCTGGAGGGGAACCCATGCCGTTTTTTATTTAAAATTTGGCGTGGAGTTCCCCCCCCTCAAGATTCATACCAAACGCAGCTGACGCGGTGCACTGCGATTACCTGCGGTTATGTGCGGTTATAGCAGCTAAACGTAGTGTGTTAAGGGGGCCATAGGAAAGCATTGCTTGCTTTTAGCTGCGGTAGAATCTGCAGCTAAAAGCACCATTTTTTCCGTCTGTGTGAAAGGGGCCTTAGAGGTCTAGGGGAGTCCATGCCTCGACGGGTTATGGTGGGTGGTCATAAAGTTATGGCTGATCGGTGTCCTCTATATAGATTTTTACAATCTTTTGTATTGTTTAGAAAGAAGAATCTCAGATTAATATGTCTGTGTCCTTCTTTGCTCTCCTAATGATATCCCTTTGCAGACACAACCACACCCTACTTGTGTAGATGGAGAAAAGATTTTATTCTGAACACACCTAGCAGAACGCATTCCATTAGCTCCATCCATCAAAAAAAAAAAATATATATATCAGCAGATATTACTTACAAATAAAGTTTTTCTTCCTTTTACAAGGTCATTGCAGCAAAAGAACCTCGAACGCATGGTAAACACATTGTGTTTGTGCGTCTACGGGGCAGACTATGCTTGGAAAATGTCAACGCGACACAACGCAATACAAAAGGAAGAACAACCAAGTTCCAAGTTTTGATTTCTCTTCATGCATTAAAAGAATTGCAGACCCTGAAGACCCATGTAAGCAAGCCATGGTAACACTAAGAATGCCCACTGGCTTCATACCACATAGACCACCAGGGTGGTGCGCTGCAGGGATGGGAGGAGTAAAGCTGATATCACTACAAAAAAAAAAAAAAAACCCAAACCTGAAAATCTCAATTTCGCTCATTAAGCTGCATAGACAAAAATTTGCAGGCAAAAATTATTTAAAATTACCGTATATACTCGAGTATAAGCCTAGTTTTTCAAAACATTTTTTTTTGCTGAAAATGCCCCCCTCGGCTTATACTTGAGTCACCTTTTTGTGCCTGATCTCCCGGATTTTAGAAACCCGGTATCGGCCGGTTATAGGTCTCCTGGACCCCACTCTTATCACACATATAGCCCCACTCTTCCTCTACAAGTGTGCAAAGTTTGTTGTCCAGGCGGCCTAAGGCCGGGGAGCACTGATTTTTCAAAGTCAGGCACCCCTTCCATAGACTCCCATGTTAAACGGTAATTTCTCCGGTAAATTTGGGGACCCTGTCATGGCGGGCCTAGGTCCTCTGGACCCGAAACATGGAACACATGTAGCTACAGTTCTCCTCTACAAGTGTGCAAAGTTTGCTGTCTGGGGGACCTACGGCCGGGGGGCACCGATTTTTCAAACCCGGGCACGCCTTCTATATACTCCCATGTTAAACGTAAGTCTAGTCGTGGACACAGTGAGGCATGGGCACAGTTAGGCATGGACACAGTTAGGCATGGACACAGTGACGCATGGGCACAGTGAGGCATGCACATGGACACAGTGAGGCAAAATGAGGCACAGTGAGGCATGGGCACAGTGAGGCATGATCATAGTGAGGCATGCACATGGACACAGTGAGGCAAAGTGAGGCACAGTGAGGCATGCAGATGGACACCCTAGGCTTATACTCGAGTATATACGGTATTTATTTAGAGACCGTGAAGTCCCATGTAAGCGAGCCATGGTAATATTAAACATGCCCACTGACTTCATACCACATACTCAGGCTACTTCACTGAAGGGATGAGAAGAGAAAATTTTGGCAAATTTGACATTGCCAGGAAGTTACATCAAAGCGGAAAAATCCCAATTTCGTTCATTAAGCTGCTTAAGCAAAAAAATGGCATGCATACATTTGTAGTTTTTAAATTATTAATTTAGAGACCCTAAAGGCTCATGTAAGCAAACCGTGGTAACGTTAAACATGCCATTGCATTGTTGGGGGTGGGAAGAAAATTTTGGGCAAATTTGATATTGCTACGAAATTACATCAAAGCTAAAATTCTCAATTTCGTAAAATTAAACTGCTTAGGCAAAATTGGCTTTAAGAAATGTCTACTTTTTAAAAAATGATTTAAGTTTTTGTTTTTGTTTTTTTGAGGGTGGGGGTTGTATTTAGAGTAGTTGAGTTTGTTTCACTTCACTTGAAATGTTTGTACGTTATTAATTCATGAAGATGGAACGTGTATGTATAATTAATGGAATAAGTTGTAACTAATTGTATATTTACATAATTGTAGATATTCCCATGTGGTCCGATGAAGCAGACCGGCTCTGAAAAAACACGTAATATATACCCAACAACCTGCAAACAAAATACCACTGCATTCTGCCGTATAAAGTCTGATGACATGTAGAACACGAGAGTTTATATTGGATTGTAAATGGTAAAAGGCAATTGTATGGGAATAATATAAAAATATAAATAAAAAATGAAGTATTTTTTGTAATGATGTCCTTTATGAAATTAAAAATAAAGATTTTTATATTGTAAAAATCGTGTCACACTTTCCACTTTAACTCACATCCCTCAAATATCTTCTTTTTTTATTTTTTATTATTATCTTTTTACTGACTGATGCACACAAGATGACAATTACATGTAGATAGTTAAGCGGCCTCCCTCAAATATCTTCCAATCCTGGGAAGTGGCTTCTAGATAAATACAATTGTGCATATGGGGGTAGTTTAGTTTGTTTCTCTAGCAATACACACCAAACTGAGCATGTGCAGCTTGTCCCCCTACCCTCCACATAATATCTGGAGATGAGTTGCTATGCTGCGTATTCAGACTGATTTTACCATTGTGGGTTTAAGTAAAACTTTAATCCAAAACCTAGGTCTAGCTCTAACCAGCAACCCTAACCTAACCTCAACCGCCTTATCCTAACCTATCTGTAAATCTAACCCTAACTCCCTCTCCAAACCTTAACTCTAACCCTAATCACCTTACCCTAACTTCCAACCTAAATCTAACCACCTTAACCCTTAGCCTAAACCTTACCCTAACTTAACCCAGAACCTAAGCCTAACTTTAACCCACAACCATAACATAACTCCAACCACTGCTGTAACCTAGCTCCAAAACTTAAACCTATCTCAAAAACCTAACCCTCACTCTAACCCTAACCACATTATTCTAACCTATCCCTAACCCTCAGCCCTAACCAAACTAAAACCACCTTACACTAATCTAAACCTAACCCTAACTCCCTAACTCTAACCACCTTACCCTAACCACCTAAGCCTAACTCTAATCAGAAACCCTAACCTAACCCCAACCAGCATCCTAACCTAATTTCAAAGCTAACCCTAACTCCCTAACCTAACCCTGACTCTAACCCTAACCACCTTACCCTAACCTATCCCTAAACCTAACCCAGCCCTAACCTAACGCTGACTCTAACCCTAACCACCTTACCCTAACCTATCCCTAAACCTAACCCCCAGCCCTAACCTAACTCTGTCTCTAACCCTAAACACCTTACCCTAACCTATCCCTAAACCTAACCCAGCCCTAACCTAACCCTGACTCTAACCCTAACCACCTTACCCTAACCTATCTCTAAACTTAACCCCCAGCCCTAACCTAACTCTGTCTCTAACCCTAACCACCTTACCCTAACCTATCCCTAAACCTAACCCTAACCCACAGCCCTAACCTAACCCTGACTCTAACCCTAAGAACCTTAGCCCAACCTATCGCTAAACCTAACCCTAACCACCAGCCCTAACCTAACTCTAACCACCTTACCCCAACCTCCTAAACCTAACCTAATCTTAATTGTAACCCTAAGCCTCTAACCCTAAACTGAATCCCTTAACACAATCCTAGCCCTAAAAGCCACCTTAGTTCAACCTTACCAATTGAAAAAAATTAAACAATTTATCTGGAATCTCTAAATTATCACTGAAAGTTCAGAAAAATAAATATTCTCCTGAGGATTCCCATCTTCATGCTTTAACCCTAATATAAACCTAACCCTAATTCCAACCATAACCCTCTAGCCCCAACCATAATGCTTAAGATAACCCCCAAAAAACAACAAAAATAAATAAATTTGAAATTTCACCAGAATCTCAAATTTTTCACAGAAATTTCAGCAAAATAAAAATTCTCCTGAGAATTCCCTTCCCCAAACTCTAACCTTAATCTAAACCTAACCCCAACCATAACCATTTAACTCTAACCATAACCCTTTGACTCTAACCACAACCCTTAAAATAACAAAAAAAAAACACCTTAACTTCACCTTCCCCATTGACTCCAATGAATTTCACCAGAATCTCAGAATTTTTAACCGAAATTTCGGCAAAAATTGAATTTCCGTCTCCAAACTCTAACCTTAATCTACCGTAAACCTAACCTCAACTCTAACCATAGCCCTCTAGCCCAAACTCTAACCATAACCCTTAAAATAGCCCAAAACACACCCTTAGTTTACCTTCCCCATTGACTCCAATGAATTTCACCAGAATCTCAGAATTTTCATAGTAATTTCAACAAAATAAAACATTTCCTAAGAATTCTCCTCTTCGGACTCTAACCCTAACCCTCTAACCTAAACCTAACCCAAATGCTGGACATGCACATATAATTATGTTTGAAAATTTTGTATTAAGAATGTTCCTTCAATTTCTAAACGTTAGTGGGGTCAAATGGACATTCGTCTTCGACCACAGGAGAAGTAACAGAATAGGAACATTTTCTTGATCTAAAGAATTTTTTGACAGTGTATGTGGTTTTCGTTCAGAAATTACATTACTTTTAAAATTGAATGGTAAAAGCAAGTCAAATTTTTGAACGACATTTGTCCACTGATCAAATGTACAAAGAATTTCTGTACAAATATTCCTATGTATATTCTCGTCCCAAAATCTAAATGTATATGAGAAAAAATGTGATACTGCGCTAAACTAACTAAAAAACAAATGTAAATATATAAGCTGCAACAAAAATTGTGATATACACACAATATAGGATCAAAACAAAACAGATAAGTTGCGCTAACCAAGAGTGAATGAGGAATATCAATTTGATTGATATAATTAATTAGTGTCCATATACAAAAAATCGTGATTGATACAGTATATAATAAAAAGTTTAGAAGTGAATAAATTGTTGAATGAAGTTGTGCCCGTGACTGAACACACAAAAAATCCTCCACCGGTGCAGTAAATGGATAAATGTCTATGAGCTTACCAGAAGGGCAAGCAAACAAGGCTTGCAGCTGAACTCCCCAGCTAGGGTCTTTACTGGAAGTCCGGATGGTATTCCTCCAATGTAGGTGGATAGATCCGGGAACCGAGGAGCATGAAAATAAATGTATAGGCAACAAATGGTGATGTACCGTAGATACACGAATATAAGCACACCAAGGGAAAGCCTCCACCAAAAAGAATCACCGAATAAGGGGGACTCTTACCAGATAAATGTAAATAAGGAGCTTGTGGCCAAACCCAGCCAGGGCCTTTAGGGGTTAACTTCAGAAAACATCAACCAAAAGCAAACGGCTCCCTCATACTTTCAGTCGATGTCTTTCTTTCCTAAATCGGCCCAGCCATTCCTCTGCTACCTCCTCCTGAATTTCAGCCACTTCCAGGAAGTGGCTGAAATTCAGGAGGAGGTAGCAGAGGAATGGCTGGGCCGATTTAGGAAAGAAAGACATCGACTGAAAGTATGAGGGAGCCGTTTGCTTTTGGTTGATGTTTTCTGAAGTTAACCCCTAAAGGCCCTGGCTGGGTTTGGCCACAAGCTCCTTATTTACATTTATCTGGTAAGAGTCCCCCTTATTCGGTGATTCTTTTTGGTGGAGGCTTTCCCTTGGTGTGCTTATATTCGTGTATCTACGGTACATCACCATTTGTTGCCTATACATTTATTTTCATGCTCCTCGGTTCCCGGATCTATCCACCTACATTGGAGGAATACCATCCGGACTTCCAGTAAAGACCCTAGCTGGGGAGTTCAGCTGCAAGCCTTGTTTGCTTGCCCTTCTGGTAAGCTAAATGTATATGGCCAGCATAACTCTGAATGCAAGGCTCTAACCCCAACTCTAACTGTACTTTCTAAGCTTAACTCTAACTGTAACCCTAAAAACCACTGAAAATAACCTTGACTTCACCTTAACCCTTTCACTCTAACCACAAACCTTAAAATAACAAAAAAAAAACACCTTAAGTTCACCTTCCCCATTGACTCCAATGAAATTCACCAAAATTTGAAAATTTCACCAGAATCTCTGAATTTTTAACAGAAATTTCAGCAAAAATTGAATTTCCTTCCGCAAACTCTAACCTTAATCTACTGTAAACCTAACCCCAACTCTAACCATAGCCCTCTAGCCCCAACTCTAACCATAACCCTTAAAATAACCAAAAACACACCCTTACTTCACCTTCCCCATTGACTCCAAGGATTTCACCAGAATCTCAGAATTTTCACAGTAATTTTAACAAAATAAAAATGTTCCTAAGAATTCTACTCTTCGGACTCTAACCCTAACCCTCTAACCTAAACCTAACCCTAATGCTGGACATACATGTATAGATTTTCATTCTTATTAAGAATGTTTTTTCAATTTTCTAATCGTTAGTGGGGTCAAATGGACATTTGTCTTCGACCACAGGAGAAGGAACAGAATAGAAACATTTTCTTGATCTGAAGAATTTTTTGACAGTGTATGTGGTTTTCGTTCAGAAATTACATTCATTTTAAAATTGAATGGTAAAAGCAAGTAAAATTTTTGAACGACATTTGTCCATTCATCAAATGTACAAAGAATTTCTGTACAAATATTCCTATATATATTCTCGTTCCAAAATCTATACGTATATGGCCACTGCCAGCATAACTCTGAATGCAAGGCTCTAACCCCAACTCTAACCGGAACTCTCTAAGCCTAACTCTAACTGTAACCCTAATAACTACGAAAAATAACATTGACTTCACCTTAACCCTTTGACTCCAATGAATTTTACCAAAATATAGAAATTTCACCAGAATCTCAATTTTTTTTTTGGCAAAATAGAATTCCCTTTTCCAAACTCTAACCTTAATCTACTGTAAACCTGATTTCAACTCTAACCATAGCCCTCTAGCCCCAACTCTAACCATAACCCTTAAAATAACCAAAATCACACCCTTACTTCACCTTCCCCATTGACTCCAATGAATTTCACCAGAATCTCAGAATTTTCACAGTAATTTCATCAAAATAATTTTCTTTCCTAAGAATTCTCCTCTCTGGACTCTAACCCTAACCCTCTAACCTAAACCTAACCCTAATGCTGGACATACATAGATTTTCATTTGAAAATTTTCGTATTAAGAATGTTCGTTTGATTTTCTAATCGTTGGTGGGGTCAAATGGACATTCGTCTTCGACCACAGGAGAAGGAACAGAATAGAAAAATGTTCTTGATCGAAAGAATTTTCAGACAGGCTATAGGTTTTCGTTTAGAAATTACATTCATTTCAAAATCGAATGGTAAAAGGAAGTAACATTTTTGAACAACATTTGTCCATTGACCAAATGTACAAAGAATTTCTATACAAATATTCCTATGAATATTCTCGTCCCAAACTCTGAATGCAAGGCTCTAACCCCAACTCTAACCGTAACTCTCTAAGCCTAACTCTAACTGTAACCCTAAAAACCACCAAAAATAACCTTGACTTCACCTTCTCCACAGACTCCAAAATGTTGCGAATTCACCAGAACCTCAACATTTCCAATGAAATTTGAGGAAAAATCAAAAATCTCAATCTCACCCAACTCTGGTGCATTTTTAGAGGACTTCCAACACTTGACAAAATTGCCGTCAGAAGCCAATTGTAAGGTATAGAGAAGAGACAAAGAACTGTGCTTGAAAGAAGTAGTATAAGAGCCCTTGTAAAAAGAATTGGCCCATAAAATGCCATCTTTACCCTCAGCTTCTATTTGTTAATAAAGCCAGGCCATGTTATAACAGCCAAGGCAAGAGAAAACGTAGTTGGTATACACCGCATCCAACCTGCTTCAGAAAAATGTAACAGCTAGAATTGTGTTGCCGAGGGCAAAGCAGACACTTTTCTTTTTTTTATACTTTTATAGCCCCCCCCCCCCTTAAGAGTGTAGTGATCTCTTCCAGCTGAGTACTACGTGATGGCCGTGACTCGATTCTGTTTACGGCTGGCATCTCAGCTGGCTACCGAGTGAAAAGCAAATTGCAATTTAATAGCAGAGGGGGAAAAGATGGCTGTGTTTACTAAGAAACATTCCAGCAGGCTCTGAAGGCAATTTGCAGCTGGGCGGACGTCCCCTTTAAAACGACACCAGAAAATACACCAGCATGGGTTTTGAGCAGAAATACTTACTGCCATCATCGGAGTCGTAGTTGTCCAGGTCTGTGGAGTCGGTCTCTAGCTCTGGCACCTGAGTGCGTATGTCCAGCGGGGCGAGGGTGTGTGGGGGCCCGGTGGGAGAGGGGGCCCCTTCGGGCCATGGACTGTACCTGGGGAAGTAGTCAGAGATCTGCTGGATGGGGCGGATGGGTCCTGGGCACACGTTGATGGCCATGTGCTCCTGGATACTGATGGGCACCTTGTCGCCTCGCCGTACTGTCATCTGCGTTCCTGCGAAAAGAAAGAGAAAGAGAGTCAGGGAAGACCAAGAGCACATTGTGACAAAAATGTCATAATAATTAAAAATGCAACACTGCTGGAGGGAGCATAGCGGTAATAAAATGAAACAATAACTATAAGGCACTGATTGAAGAAGATGCAAAGCTGCGGTACTGGACCCAGGGAACCAATGGATGAAATGTGGTAGGTAGGATGGGATCCGCTGCTTAGAGTGCAGAGGGCATCTGTTGCATGATGTACAGAAGGTATAAAGGTTCTAATGCAACCAATGCTTGTGTATGCAAGGATCCACCGAAGAGAGCTGAGTGGGCATGCATTGGGTGCTTAGCACCCATAGAAAATCCAGTGGATCTATACATGGATCGTCAAGTAATAGGGAACCTATGGATAACGTGCAGGAATTAGTGGGTAGAATGTGAAAGACAGAAAATCAGAGTGCAGTGGGTAGTAGAGATCCAGTTGATTAAAAAACAAGGTCATAGGGATTCAGCAGAAAAACTGTAGCAGGTAGAAGAGATCAGTGCATTCAATGGATAGAGTACTGCTGAAAGAGTGCAGAAGGTAGCAGGGAGCTACTGAGTGCAATGGATAGCAATGATTTGTTTGATAGATTGTAGCAGATCGTAGGGATCCAGTGGGTAAGGTGCAGCAGATAATAGGTATCCAGTTTGTAGGGTGCTGCAGGTGTTAGGGATCCAGGGAACAGAGTGCAGCAGGTGGTAGGGATTTTGTTGTTAGGGTGTTGCAGCTAGTAGGGATCCTGTGGGTAGAGTGCAGGTATAATGCAATAGGTAGTGGATCCAGTGGGTAGAGTGCAGCATGTAGCAGAAATCCAGTAGTTACAGTGCAGCTGGTAGTAGGGTTCCCATAGTGGAGTGCTACAGCTGATAGTAATCCAGTGAGTAGAGTGCAGCAGGTGGTAGAGATCTTGTGAGTAGAGTGCAGCAGGTAGTAGGGTTTCTACAGGTTGAGTGCGGCAGATGGTAGGGATCTAGAGGTTTAAGTACAGCAGGTGGTAGGGATCTAGAGGTTTGAGTGCGGCAGGTGGTAGGGATTTAGAGGGTAGAGTGCAGCAGGTGGTAGGGATACATAAGGGAGAGTGCAGAAGGTAATATGGATCTTAAGGGTTGGGTGCAGCAAGTGGTAGGGATATGGAAAGTTGGGTGCTGCAGGTGGTGAGGATCTAGAAGGTTGGGTGCAGCAGGTGGTAGGGATTCAGTAGGTGAGAGTGCAGCAGGTAGTAGGGATCCATAAGGTTGAGTGCAGAAGGTAATAGGGATCTAAAGGGTTGGGTGCCGCAGGTGGTAGGGATCTCGAAGGTTGAGTGCTGTAGGTGGTAAAGATCTAGAAGTTTGAGTGCTGCAGGTGGTGAGGATCTCGAGGGTTGAGTGCAGAAGGTGGTAGGGATCTAGAAGGCTGACTTCTGTAGATAGTAGGGATCTAGAGGGTTGGGTGCAACATGTAGTAGGAATCCAGAGCGTAAAGTTCAGTCAGTGGTAGGGATCCAGAAGGTAGAATGCAGCAGGTGGAAGGTATTCAGAAGGTAGAGTACAGCAGGTAGCAGGGATCCTTTGAGTAGAGTGCAGCAGGTAGTAGGGTTTCTACAGGCTGAGTGCAACAGGTGGTAGGGATCTAGAGGTTTGAGTGCGGCAGGTGGTAAGAATCTAGAGGGTTAAGTGCTGAAGGTGGAAAGGATCTAGAGGGTTGGGTGCAGCAAGTCATATGGATCCAGAGGGCAGAGGGCAGCAGGTGGTAGGGATCCAGTGGGTAGAATGCAGAAGGTGGTAGGGATCTAGAGGGCTTACTGCTTCAGGTAGTAGGGATCTAGAGGGTTGGGTGCAGCAGGGAGCAGGGATGCAGAGGGTAAAGTTTAGTAGGCGGTAGGGATTTAGTGGGTGGAGTGCAGCAGGTGTAAGGGATCCAGTGGGTAGAGTGCAGCAGGTGGTAAGGATCTAGGGGGTAGAGTCCCAGAGGTGGTAGGGATCTAGAGGGTAGAGTGCAAGAAGTGGTAGGGATCTGAAGGGTAGAGTACAACAGGCGGTAGGGATCTAGAAGGTAGATTGCAGTAGTTGGTAGGATTTCAGTGGTGCAGTAATATTGTAAGTTAGAAAAGGTTTATATGGCATAGCAGTAAACCCCAGAACATGTCTGTTATGGCAGCTGTGGAACGGTCACGTCCTTTTACTATGTCCATTAAAATTGTGATAACCACCATGTGCCTCCACTATGGGAGCCTACCACATGCACGGCACAGCACCACACCGCCAACTTCCACCACCATTGCCATTGCGCAACCTCACCAACCTGTTCTTTCACGTAAATCATCATTATCGTAACTTGCAGGAAAATCACCGACCCTTACCATGCCAGCCAACCCCAAGCAACCATGCCGCTTTAACCCCCTTTCTGGCTTAAAAAAACGGAAACCTGCGGAATATCCCCCCCTTTTTTTTACCCTTCCACCGTCCGGAAAGAGATCAGGAAGGGTAGCGTTGCCTCTTTAACCCTTTCCCCCCAGCAGAATGGACTTACCTGTCACTGTAGCTCTCTAAAAGCAGCAGCAGGGCTCCTGGGGGACCGAGGCGGAGAGCGGAGCTGAGCGGAGGACGCAGAGGAACGGCTAGATTGCCTCTGATGATGCTTCTCTCCCTGACTGCTGTGTCTCACAGCAGGGAAAGGAGGGAGGGAGAGCAGAGGAGAGGTGGAGACAAAGAAAGAGCAAATGAATAGAGGGGGGAAAAAAAGGAAAGAGTGTAGACAGAGGTGAAGGAAAACAATCACAAGATAACTCAGACACCACCAACCGCTACTTAACCACTTGATGCTTGGACCTCGTTCAATACAATCCAGACGCATCCATCTGCCTGGACACCTATTGTCAGCCGGGCTCTGCTGCGTGCGACCCTTTTATCTCTTCTCATTCTTTGTAATTCTATATCTGCAAAAACAAACCCATAAATAAGAAGAATAAACAAAAACAACATATGTAGAAAAACACGCATTTCATTCAATGGATGCTGTAATAACTCAATGGTGGGTTTATTTACCACACAAGAGCACAAAATAAAGACTAATAAAGGAAGCACAAAGAAATACATCAGAGAATCAACACACACAACACATTCAATGCCATATATACAATCTAATATTTACAGCATATAAATTTAACATTTGGAATGGGTTGACTGAAGTGAAGACCAAATAATCTAAAAAATTAGACGTGCAGAAATTACGAATCTAAGAATGAAATTTAAGACATCAAGGAATAACTCATAAAAATCACACCAACACACACACACACACACACACACACATATATATATATATATATATATATATATATGATAGATAGATAGATAGATAGATAGATAGATAGATAGATAGATAGATAGATAGATAGATAGATAGATAGATAGATAGATAGATAGATAGATAGATAGATAGATAGATAGATAGATAAAGAAAGAAAGGAAAGGAGGAAGGAAGAAAATGAAAGGAGAAAGGAAGGAAGGTACATGAAAGCAAAGATAAAGGAAACAAGGAAAGATGGACAGGAAAAGAGGAGGAAAGAATGAGATAAAGGAAGAAAGGAGGAATGGGAAGAGGATAGATAGATAGACAGATAGATAGATAGATGAAGGAAGGAAGGAAGGAAGGAAGGGAGGGAGGAAGGAAAGAAAAGATGAAGGGAAGAAGGAAGGGTGGACAGGAAAAGAGAAGGGAGAAAGGTTGGATGGAAGAAAGAATGAGATAAAGGAAGAAAGGAGGAATGGAAGGAATGAATAGATAGATAGATAGATAGATAGATAGATAGATAGATGAAGGAAGGAAAAGAGGAAGGAAGGGAAGGAAGGTGAGGAGGGAAGGAAGGAGGGAAGGAAAGGAAAGGAGGACGTAAGGAAGGTACATGAAATAAAAGATGAAGGGAAGGAAGAAAAAAGATAGATTGATGAAGGAAGGAAAGAAGGAAGGAAGGTGAGGAGGGAAGGAAGGAAGGAAAGGAAAGGAAAGGAGGATTGAGGAAGGTACAGAAGATGAAGGGAAGGGAAAAGGGAAGGAAGAAAGAAAAGAAGGTTGGTTGGAAGAAAAAATAAGATAAAGGAAGAAAGGAGCAATGGGAGGAAGGGATAGATAGATAGATAGATAGATAGATAGATAGATAGATAGATAGATAGATAGATAGATAGATAGATAGATAGATAGATAGATAGATAGATAGATGAAGGAAGGAAGGAAGGAAAGGAGGAAAGAAGAATGGAAGGAAAGGAGGAAGTAGGGAAGGAAAGTTAAGGAGAACGTAAGGAAGGTACTTGAAATCAAAGATGAAGGGAAGGGAAAAGGGAAGGAAGAAAGGAAAGAAGGTTGGTTAGAAGACATAATGAGATAAAGGAATAAAGGAGGAATGGGAGGAAGGAAAAGATAGATAAATAGATAGATATATAGATAGATAGATAGATAGATAGATAGATAGATAGATAGATAGATAGATAGATAGATAGATGAAGGAAGGAAAGGATGAAAGAATGAAGGGGAGGAAGTAAGGAAAAGAGGAAGGAAGTGAGGAGGGAAGGAAAGATGGAATGGAAAGGAAAGGAGGACGGAAGGAAGGTACATGAAACCAAAGATGAAAGGAAGGGGAATTAAGGATGAATGGCAAAAGGAAAGGAAAAAAGGAAAGAAGGTTGTTTGGAAGAAATAATGAGATAAAGGTAGAAAGGAGGAATGGGAGGAAGGAAGGGATAGATAGATAGATAGATAGATAGATAGATAGATAGATAGATAGATAGATAGATAGATAGATAGATAAACTACAGAACAATGACTAAATATATGTTTATACAATTAACAAGAGAGAATGAATAAAAGAGGATGGAAGGGAAAAAGGAGGAAAGATGGAAGAAGGAAGGAAGGCTAGATGAATGGGAAGAAGGACAATAAAATACTATGTGAGGGAGAGAGGAAGGAAGATGACAGTAATGAAAAGAAGAATGGAAAAAGGTAAATAGTAAGGTAGGAAGGGTGGTAGAAAGGAAGACAGAGGGACAACAAAATGAAGGATGTGATTAAAGAAGGAAGATGATTGCAAGGTAGATGAAAGAAAGAATGTAAGGGTGGAGGTATGAGAAGAAGGACGGAATGGTGTATTGGAGGGAGAGAGGAAGGAAAAAAAAAGGTAGAGAAGGAAGAAAGGAAACACTGAAGGGAGGGAAGATAGGAGGTTAAAAGGAAGTGAGAAATGGGAAAAAGGACAGGAGGAAGGGAAGAAGGAAAGATGATTGATGAAAGGGAAGGAAGGATGGACTGGAGGAAGGAAGGATAGGAGGAAAGAAGGAAGGAATGGAAGATAGGAGGTTATGAAGAGAAGAAAGAAGGGCGTTAAAACAAAGAAGGAAGAAAGGAAGGATGGAAGGAAGGAATGGAAGAAAGTATGACGAGAAGAAGGAAGGAACATTGAAATGGGCAATTAGGAAGGAAGGCTAAGAGGAAGGAAATAAAATAAAAGAAAGGATGGGAAAAAAAGAGAGGAAGATGAGTGGAAGGAAAGTTAGATGGGAGAAAGGGAGCATGCATAGGAGTAAAGAAGGAAGCGAGTGATGGGAGAAAGGAAGGGAAGAAGGAAGGACGATGGTATGAAGAAAATGGTGAAAGAAGGAAGATGATTGGAAGGAAAATAGATGAAAGAAAGAATGGAAGGAAGGGAAGAAGGAAGGACAATGGAATGAAGAAAATGGTGAAAGAAGGAAGATGATTGGAAGGAAAATAAATGAAAGAAAGAATGGAAGGAAGGAAGGGAAGAAGGAAGTAAAGAAGGATAAATGGGAAGGGATAAAATACGGGAGGAAAGAAGGATGCAAAGGATATGAGAAAGAAAAAAAGGGAAAATGTGTGGACAATGGAAGTAGAGATGGATGGGAAGAAGGAAGGGCAGTAACATAAAAGATGGTATGAAAGACAGAAAATGACTGGAGGAAGGTAGATGAAAGAAAGAATGGAAGGAAGGCTTGGCTGGGAGGGAGGAAGGATAGGGGAAATGAGAGAAAGGGAGGAAGGAAGAAAGGAATGAAGGAAAATGGAAGGATTGAAAGAAAAAGGGGAGGGCTGGGAAGAAGGAAAAAGGCAGAGGAAAGGAAAGAAAGTTTTTATTAGATCAATTTTAGTATTTCATGAGGCTTTATTCCCACACAAACAGTTTGACTATGTGTTTTTGGGTTTTATACATTCCTCACTCGTCACTAACATTGGCCACTCAGTAGTTTGACAGAACCCTCTTCTACTTGATCTCGGATATGAATCCAGTAAAAATCTGTTCATTCACAATGCATCTGAGGTGTACTGTCCCTGTCAGGTGTATGAGGTCTGATGTGTACTGTCATTGTTATGTGTATGAGGTCTGAGGAGCACCATCACTGTCACGTGTATAAGTTCTGAGGAGCACTGTCACCTTCATGTGTATGAGGTCTTAGGAGCACTGTCACCATCATGTGTACGAGGTCTGAGGAGCACTGTCATCATCATGTGTACGAGGTCTGAGGAGCACTGTCACCATCATGTGTACGAGGTCTGAGGAGCACTGTCACCTTCATGTGTATGAGGTCTGAGGAGCACTGTCACCTTCATGTGTACGAGGTCTGAGGAGCACTGTCACCTTCATGTGTATGAGGTCTGAGGAGCACTGTCACCTTCATGTGTATGAGGTCTGAGGAGCACTGTCACCATCATGTGTATGAGGTCTGAGGAGCACTGTCACCTTCATGTGTACGAGGTCTGAGGAGCACTGTCATCATCATGTGTACGAGGTCTGAGGAGCACTGTCACCATCATGTGTATGAGGTCTGAGGAGCACTGTCACCATCATGTGTATGAGGTCTGAGGAGCACTGTCACCATCATGTGTATGAGGTCTGAGGAGCACTGTCACCATCATGTGTATGAGGTTTGAGGAGCACTGTCATCATCATGTGTATGAGGTTTGAGGAGCACTGTCACCATCATGTGTATGAGGTCTGAGGGGCACTGTCACCATCATGTGTATGAGGTCTGAGGAGCACTGTCACTATCATGTGTATGAGGTCTGAGGAGCACTGTCACCATCATGTGTATGAGGTCTGAGGAGCACTGTCACCATCATGTGTATGAGGTCTGAGGAGCACTTTCACCTTCATGTGTATGAGGTCTGAGGAGCACTGTCACCTTCATGTGTATGATGTCTGAGGAGCACTGTCCCCATCATGTGTATAAGGTCTGAGGAGCACTGTCACCATCATGTGTACGAGGTCTGAGGAGCACTGTCATCATCATGTGTATTATGTCTGAGGAGCACTGTCACCATCATGTGTATGAGGTCTGAGGAGCACTGTCACCATCATGTGTATGAGGTCTGAGGAGCACTGTCACCTTCATGTGTACGAGGTCTGAGGAGCACTGTCATCATCATGTGTACGAGGTCTGAGGAGCACTGTCACCATCATGTGTATGAGGTCTGAGGAGCACTGTCACCATCATGTGTATGAGGTCTGAGGAGCACTGTCACCATCATGTGTATGAGGTCTGAGGAGCACTGTCACCATCATGTGTATGAGGTTTGAGGAGCACTGTCATCATCATGTGTATGAGGTTTGAGGAGCACTGTCACCATCATGTGTATGAGGTCTGAGGGGCACTGTCACCATCATGTGTATGAGGTCTGAGGAGCACTGTCACTATCATGTGTATGAGGTCTGAGGAGCACTGTCACCATCATGTGTATGAGGTCTGAGGAGCACTGTCACCATCATGTGTATGAGGTCTGAGGAGCACTTTCACCTTCATGTGTATGAGGTCTGAGGAGCACTGTCACCTTCATGTGTATGATGTCTGAGGAGCACTGTCCCCATCATGTGTATAAGGTCTGAGGAGCACTGTCACCATCATGTGTACGAGGTCTGAGGAGCACTGTCATCATCATGTGTATTATGTCTGAGGAGCACTGTCACCATCATGTGTATGAGGTCTGAGGAGCACTGTCACCATCATGTGTATGAGGTCTGAGGAGCACTGTCACCATCATGTGTATGAGGTCTGAGGAGCACTGTCACCATCATGTGTATGAGGTCTGAGGAGCACTGTCACCATCATGTGTATGAGGTCTGAGGAGCACTGTCACCATCATGTGTATGAGGTCTGAGGAGCACTGTCCCCATCATGTGTATGAGATCTGAGGGGCACTGTCACCATCACGTGTATGAGGTCTGAGGAGCACTGTCCCCATCATGTGTATAAGGTCTGAGGAGCACTGTCACCGTCATGTGTACGAGGTCTGAGGAGCACTGTCACCATCATGTGTATGAGGTCTGAGGAGCACTGTCACCATCATGTGTATGAGATCTGAGGAGCACTGTCACCATCATGTGTATGAGGTCTGAGGAGCACTGTCACCATCATGTGTATGTGGTCTGAGGAGCACTGTCACCATCATGTGTATGAGGTCTGAGGAGCACTGTCATCTTCATGTGTATGAGGTCTGAGGAGCACTGTCACCATCATGTGTATGAGGTCTGAGGAGCACTGTCACCATCATGTGTATGAGGTCTGACATGTACGGCCACCACAATGTATTCTTGTTATGTAGCCTAACAATGTCAAATAACCGTGTTATTCCCCTATAAATAGCTGGTGACCTCTGGGACCTTTAATTCCATAACTCTCCTCTGTAACAAGACGGGAGAAGGCTATTTAACTTTACCTGTGACATCGGATTTCCTGCGGAATTTAATAATCCCCCCTAATAAAGTTAACAGACACCAGGCTTCTAAATCTTTAAATCCCTTTCCTTTTCTGTAATGCCAGAGTGTAATAAGAGAGCGAGAAATCATCTCTCTGCCAGAATGGCGGGGGGGGGGGGGGGGGGGGGGGTTGGGAATCCTGCGTAGGTGAATAAGCCGGGATTTTTCTGAGCGAGGTTTGGGAATTTATCTGTGACGTGATCCTCTTCCTTCCTCCGCAATGCAATGATGCAACAAACGTGTGCGTTCAGGAGGCCAATTTATGGGTAAAACGGTCCAGAGATACAAAAATAATGCCGAAACCAGCTCAGCCTCCGTATGGCGTTATTGGCGGTAGGTCCGGGGTGCTCCTCCACAAAACCACCGGTTTCCTGTTTTGCCGCATTTGGGGAGCCATTAAAAAGGACACGGCAAGTATGTAAATGTGAGCCTCAGAAACGCACGCAAAATCGCTTCATCTCATAAAACACTATGGGCTAGATTCAGCAAGAATTTACGCCGGCGTATCTATAGATACGCCGCGTAAATTCAAAGCTGCGCCGGCGTATCTTCTTTCTGTATTCAGAAAGCAAGATACGCCGAAATTAGGCTAAGATCCGACTGGCGTAAGTCTCTTACGCCGTCGTATCTTAGGGTGCATATTTACGCTTTGCGTAAGTGGTTTGCGAATAGGGCTGGACGTAATTTACGTTCACGTCGAAACCTTGGTCAGATTGACATGGCACTGCTTCCATAAAATCAATTACCATTGGTGTCTATGAGAAATCTTGGCCAGCTTGACATGGCACTGCTCCTGAACCATAAGTGACAGGGACACCAAACTTGGGGAGCACCAAGAGGGGACCCATGACTACAACATATGCAATTTTGGGGTCGGACATCTTGCCTATGTAATCTACCATGTCATAGTCCTGGGTCCCCAAGTTTGGTGTCCCTGTCACTTATGGTTGGGAAGCAGTGCCATGTCAATTTGACTAGTTTAACATTGCACTGTTCCCAGTTTTTAACATTGGCATCTATGGGAAATCTTGGTCAGCTTGACATGGCCCTTTTGGTTAGCTTAAGATTGCGCTGTCCCCGGTTTTTAACATTGGCATCTATGGGAAATCTTGGTCAGCTTAACATGGCACTGCTCCCCGGTTTTTAACATTTAACATTGGTGTCTATGGGAAATCTTGGTCAGCTTGACATGGCACTGCTCCCGGTTTTTAACATTTAACATTGGTGTCTATGGGAAATCTTGGTCAGCTTGACATGGCACTGCTCCTGAACCATAAGTGACAGGGACATAAAACTTGGGGAGCACCAAGGGGGGACCCAGGACTACAACATATCAGATTTTGGTTAACTTAACATGGCACTGTTCCTGGTTTTTAACATTGGCATCTATGGGAAATCTTGGTCAGCTTGACATGGCACTGCTCCCGTCTTTTAACATTTAACATTGGCGTCTATTGGAAATCTTGGTCAGCTTGACATGGCACTGCTCTTGGATTTTAACATTTAACATTGACGTCTATGGGAAATCTTGGTCAGCTTGACATGGCACTGCTCCCGGTTTTTAACATTTAACATTGGCGTCTATGGGAAACCTTGGTCAGTTTGACATGGCACTGCTTCCATAAAAACAATTAACATTGGTGTCTATGAGAAATCTTGGCCAGCTTGACATGGCACTGCTCCTGAACCATAAGTGACAGGGACACCAAACTTAGGGAGCACCAAGAGGGGACCCAGGACTACAACACCTCCAATTTTGTGGTCGGCTATCTTGCCTAGGTAATCTACCATGTCATAGTCCTGGGTCCCCAAGTTTGGTGTCCCTGTCACTTATGGTTCGGGAGCAGTGCCATGTCAATTTGACTAGTTTAACATTGCACTATTCCCGGTTTTTAACATTGGCATCTATGGGAAATCTTGGTCAGCTTGACATGGCACTTTTGGTTAGCTTAAGATTGCACTGTCCCCGGTTTTTAACATTGGCATCTATGGGAAATCTTGGTCAGCTTGACATGGCACTGCTCCCGGTTTTTAACATTCAATAAACTATTACTTTCTGTCAACCATTGGTGCCTAGAAAGTCCATTCTCTCCGCAACAATAAACCCGTTTCTAATAGTATCTAGGACGTGGCACTGCAGTACTTCAGGACACCCATAGTCCATCCTATGGTTCGTGTACCTTAAATATCTTTTAAAATATGGGAAACCTTGGTCAGCTTGACATGGCACTGCTTCCATAAAAACAATTACCATTGGTGTCTATGAGAAATCTTGGCCAGCTTGACATGGCACTTCTCCTGAACCATAAGTGACAGGGACACCAAACTTGGGGAGCACCAAGAGGGGACCCAGGACTTGGTCAGCTTGACTTGGCACTGCTCCCGGTTTTTAACATTTAACATTGGCGTCTATGGGAAATCTTGCCATGTCAATTTGACTAGTTTACCATTGCACTATTCCCGGTTTTTAACATTGGCATCTATGGGAAATCTTGGTCAGCTTGACATGGCACTGCTCCTGGTTTTTAACATTTAACATTGGTGTCTATGGAAAATCTTGGTCAGCTTGACATGGCACTGCTCCCGGTTTTTAACATTTAACATTGGTGTCTATGGGAAATCTTGGTCAGCTTGACATGGCACTGCTCCCGGTTTTTAACATTTAACATTGGTGTCTAATGGAAAATCTTGGTCAGCTTGACATGGCACTGCTCCCGGTTTTTAACATTTAACATTGGCGTCTATGGGAAATCTTGCCATGTCAATTTGACTAGTTTACCATTGCACTATTCCCGGTTTTTAACATTGGCATCTATGGGAAATCTTGGTCAGCTTGACATGGCACTGCTCCTGGTTTTTAACATTTAACATTGGTGTCTATGGAAAATCTTGGTCAGCTTGACATGGCACTGCTCCCGGTTTTTAACATTTAACATTGGTGTCTATGGGAAATCTTGGTCAGCTTGACATGGCACTGCTCCCGGTTTTTAACATTTAACATTGGTGTCTAATGGAAAATCTTGGTCAGCTTGACATGGCACTGCTCCCGGTTTTTAACATTTAACATTGCTGTCTATGGGAAATCTTGGTCAGCTTGACATGGCACTGGTCCCGGTTTTTAACATTTAACATTGGCGTCTATGGGAAATCTTGGTCAGCTTGACATGGCACTGCTCACGGTTTTTAACATTTAACATTGGAGTCTATGGGAAATCTTGGCCAGCTTGACATGGCACTGCTCCATAGACGCCGATGTTAAATTTTAAAAACCGGTGTTGGATGGAGCTTTAATGTGTGCGATAGCGACTTGTGTCCATGACACCAACAAGTGCTGCAAGAAGGTGGATGCTTTTGCTGCACACAATGTATTTTCATCTAAACTCTGCTTTCAAAAGCAGGAAGCAGGCACAGGTTGGTAGCTATTACATAGTTATCTAGTAAACGAAATTGGATAAAGACTCCCGTCCATTATATTGGATAACTCCCTGGGCTTTCCAATTCTTCCTGCTGATGAAAGCATCCTTTATTACTTATCGTTTTACATATTATTAGTTGAAAGAAAATCATTTCTTCCATTTTTTTTTTTTAAATCCCATAATTGATTTTACCATTACTACCTCATAATACAACGCAAGTAAGATGTAAAGAACTCCACTGCTTATACTGGCACAGATCCGCCCCTGCTGCAGCCTCTCACCTTTTGTGCAAAGTTACAATGTACAGTCGGAATCCAGTGTTGTCTCGCAAAACAAGCAGGATTCATGCCACAGCGGTGTGCAATACCGCATTTGGCCTGAGGTGGGTGGGGCGCCGAGCAGAGCAGTTCGGAAATGCTCAGAAAAACTCGGAAATACTCCATTCCTGAGGCTTTCCGACTTCAACCGAGTTGTCCCCCGGGCCTTTCCGAGTGTTTCCAAGGCTCTCCGGCCCCCCTCACCTCTGGCCACATGCGGTATTGCATGCCAATGAAGTCAATGTGGAACAAATTATTTCCATTTCTGTGGGGAAACTCTCTTTGATATGCGAGTACTTTGGATTACGAGCATTCTCCTGGAACAGATTATGCTCGTAATCCGAGGTTCCACTGTGTTTTTGGTTTTGGGCTGCGTAGGCAAGACTAAAATCCTGGATTATAGAACCTGGCTGGGGCCCTGGGGGGGGGGGGGGGACGACACAAGGTGGATCGGAGCTGGACTCCAGCTCTGAGATTTTGTGGAGGCAATCAAATATAATATGACAGCGGGGAGAAGAGCTGTGGGCCCCCCTGGAGCTAGCTAGGGGTGGGATCACAATTGAGACCCCTGCGACCCCTGATGCTACGCCCAATGCGTTTTACCACGTTCTATGCAGTGTCATGGATATGCAATAGTCTGGCAGCTTACCTGTTTCCATCTGTCCATTAGAGGCCTGACTCTGTTCTGGTTACCTTCTTATTTCCTCTCCTTCCTGTATGGCCCCACCCAGGCCATCCCAGGAAGTCTATATTAACTGTTGCACTACAGGCCTGCAGTGCTGTTCAACAGTGTTGTTTGCTCAAGTTCCTGTCTGCAGTGTGCTACGATTATCTCCCTGTGTACTGTTTTTGGCTCGTCCCTGACTTCTCCTCTTTGCCTGTGCCCTTTACCTTTTGCCTGTCCCTCGGTTACCCTAGTCTGCCTGTTGCCCTGACCTCGGCTTACTCATCACTACCTTTTGTCCTGTCTGCTGCTTCCCCTCTCTCTCTCTGCGGAGCGCGACCTAGGGGATCCCAGGGGTCGCGACCTGGACCCCATTGCGGCGAAGGCTATCCTCACCACTAGAGGCTCTGGTGAACACAAAGTTTGGTCTTAGACTCCGCGCCCTGGGCGATCTTGGGTTCACGCTTACTCTTTGATCGCAGCAGTCGGCTATAGGGTTCACTACCCTGTGGTGCATCCCTGACCCCCATGGGGTGACCTGACATGCAGGAGAAATGCAGCATGTTCTTCTTTTTTTTCTAGAACCAAAACGCACTGGAACAGCAAGCACAGGTGTGAACTATGCTATAAAGGCTAACTCCAGTTTGGAAGAATGGAAGAAATGATGGGTGGGGGGGAAGCAAAATTACAAATGTGACACAAGTCATATTGTAATTGAATGTTATGAAATATGGCCTTTCCTCTTCAGTCTGCAGCCGCTGTCATATTCTGTAAAATGCAATAAATTATGGCCACCTGGTGGTCCAACCCGGTACTAGCAAGGGGTACCTAATAAAGTGGCTGGTGAGTATATATGCAGTATATATAGGCCAGGATTCACAAAGCCCTTACGCCGACGTATCTCGAGATACGCCGCGTAAGTGTAACTATGCGCCGTCGTATCTGTGCGCCGTGCCCACAATCTGAGATACGCCTGAAAATAGGCTTCCTGCGACCGACGTAACTTGCCTACGCCGTCGTATCGTGGGCGCATATTTACGCCGGGCGCATTTGCCGCTCCCATAGATTTTCTATGCACATATGCAAATGAGGGAGATACGCCGATTCACAAACGTAGTTGCGCCCGGCGCATCATATACGCGGTTTGCGTAAGTCGTACGTCCGGCGTAAAGTTATTCTCCATATAGGAGGCGCAACTCATGCAAAGGTATGGAGCAGGGAACACAAGCCGTCGTATATTTTGTCATTTACGTTGTACGTGAATATGACTAGGCGTAGGTTAAGTTCACGTCGTAGGCAGTGATTCGACGTATCTTGGGCAGTTGTCTCGACGTGATTCTGAGCATGCGCACTGGGATGCGGCCACGGGACGGCGCATGCGCCGTTCATTTAAAGTACTTCAATGACGCTTGGCCCATCATTTGCATGGGGTCACGCCTCATTAGTAGTCTTGAGCGGAATACGCCATATTCGATTTCACGATATATCACGAATATATAGCCGAATATTCAAGAAATATTCGCTAAAATCGAATATTCGTGCTATTGCGAATGCGAAAATAATTGCGAAATTTCGACAAGTGTGGTGGGAGAACTCTGATTGGCTCATGCTGAAATCGAATATTCGTGATATATTATCGAAATTTCGCAAATGCGAATGCGAAATTGATTGCGGAATTTCGACAACTGTGGTAGGAGAACTCTGATTGGCTCCGATGCAAAAGAAGGGCGGAGAAAGTATTCGCTAATATTCTGAAATCGAATATTCGTGACATTTTATCCAGAAAACAATATTGCGAAATTGCGCTAATGCGGTTGCGAAAATGATAGCGAAATTTTAACAACTGTGGTAGGAGAACTCTGATGCAAAAGAAGGGCGGAGAAAATAATCGCGCAATATTCCTATTGCCGAATATTCGCATTGCGAATATTCGGCAATATAAAATGATCGCTTCAGCTACTCGGCCCAGTGTCTCTAATCATACCAGCAATGCTTTTAGACGTCGATGGAGATCACTAGGATGTGATCTGTTTTAAAAATAAAATTGAAAAAATGCGAATATTCAGAATAGCGAATATTGGCCGCGAAATTCGATATATTCGCGAATACTCGAATATACCATATTCGAGCCGAATATTCGCAATACGAATATTCGTGAGCAACACCACTCATTAGCATGGCTCACGCCCACTTCCACCTACGCTGGCTTGCGCTGAGGAAACCCAGCGTATCTTTAACAGCGACTGGGGGCAAGTGCTTTGTGAATCCAGTGCTTGCCTCTGTGCGCTGCGCCAGGCATAGCGTAAAAGAGATACGCTACGGCGGCATTAAATATGCGCCGATGTCTGTGAATCCGGGCCTGAGTATATATAGTACAACTATTAAAGGTAAAAATAAAAGGCGGTGGTGTCCCTTTAATGTTCTCTCAACAATTCCATCTGTAGAGAAGCCGGGCCCATCACCAGCAATCCCGGCTCCTGTCGGCATTTGCCGATTTCGGCGTTATTCCCCCCCCCCTATCTGTCCCCATCCTCTCCTTCATCTCCTGGTTGGGATTCCCCCCACACACATCAATGGAATATCTGATCATTAATCTCTCTCCGTCTGGATATAATCCTCTCCCTTATCCTCAGAGAGCCGCAGAGATCTCCAGCCTTGGCGCTTAACCCTTCCACACCCAAGAGGAACGAAATCCCATAATATATATATATATATATATAAAAAAGCGCACTCTGATCTCTTCCAGACACATCTTCATAAAATGGAATGAAAGGATACATCCTAAAGACAAAAAAATAAATAATAATTGAATACGTTAATATTTCACATGAAAAAAAAAAAGATACCTTAGAAGAAAACCTAATTAAAAGATCAAAAACAAGTCAGGAAAAGATTTATGTTAGACGTGGAAGGGGTTTCTACTGTAAGAGCGGTTAAGCTACAGATGAGATTGGGGATGGTGGTTAAGCTGTGGAATAGATCTGGTTCTTTCCTATAAAAGTGGTTAAATATGCTATAGATGGGGACGACTGAAAGAGCTGGTTCACACGAGCTTCGATCTCTGAAGTGTGATCCGCATTCAGATTACTCTTCAAAGGGCATTTACTGACCTTGAGGCATTGCATGGCCCCCTCACTGTCTGTTTTAACCCCCTGGACCCTGCACTAGCGTGCCACAATGGTGTGCATTGTCTGTGGTTGCAGAACGGCCCCATTCGATTGAATGGGTTGTGATCTGCGGTAGTTTTATCTGCCGAAAGTGACAGGGGGGTATCATTTCTGCTGCAGCCGGGAAGCAAAGCATTGTGGTCGTGGCATCTGCACACCCCCAGCCTCTGCAGCTAAAGGAGGAGCAGTTGGGAGGGTGGTAAAAACGTGGCTCGACCGCAACCCTTCAACCACTAGTGGGAACAAGCCTTAAAGTGTTGCTAAACCCACAACAGGTATTGAACGGCCCGCCTGGTTATTTGGACATATATATCTTTTCCTGGCAATGGGGATGTTGCATTCCTGGCAATGGTGGGTGCTGCATTCCTGGCAATGGGGTTGCTGCATTCCTGGCAATGGTGGGTGCTGCTTTCCTGGCAATGGTGGGTGCTGCATTCCTGGCAATGGGGTTGCTGCATTCCTGGCAATGGGGGTGAGGCATTCCTGGCAATGGTGGGGCTGCATTCCTGGCAATGGTGGGGCTGCATTCCTGGTAATGGTGGGTGCTGCATTCCTGGCAATGGTGGGTGCATTCCTGGAAATGGTGAGTGCTGCATTCCTGGCAATAGGGGTGCTGCATTCCTGGAAATGGTGGGGCTGCATTCCTGGCAATGGTGGGTGCTGCTTTCCTGGCAATGGTGGGTACTGCATTCCTGGCAATGGTAAGTGCATTCCTGGCAATGGTGGGTGCTGCATTCCAGGCAATGGTGGGTGCTGCATTCCTGCCAATGGTGGGTGCTGCATTCCTGGAAATGGGGGTGCTGCATTCCTGGCAATGGTGGGGCTGCATTCCTGGCAATGGTGGGCAGGGGCAGACTGACCATTGAGGCACTCGGGCACTGCCCGAGGGCCCCATGCCATTAGGGGGCCCCATCAGGGTTGCCAGGCTCAGTAAAACCAGGGACAGTATGTAAAAATCTGTGTTTTTTTTTACATCTGTCCCTCATATGTCCAAAACCGACATGCTTTTGATGTGAAAATCCCGAGATTTTAGCTGCCCCGCCTCTGCACTGCCTCCTGGCTTGGTGGCAATCTGTAAGCCTGGGGGCCCCCATAATCTTCTATTGCCCAGGGGCCCCATGAGTTGTCAGTCCGCCCCTGATGGTGGGTGCTGCTTTCCTGGCAATGGTGGGTACTGCATTCCTGGCAATGGTGAGTGCATTCCTGGCAATGGTGGGTGCTGCATTCCTGGCAATGGTGGGTGCTGCATTCCTGGCAATGGTGAGTGCATTCCTGGCAATGGTGGGTGCATTCCTGGCAATGGTGGGTGCTGCATTCCTAGCAATGGTGGGTGCTGCATTCCTGGCAATGGTGGGGCTGCATTCCTGACAATGGTGGGTGGCTCTCTGCCCCTGCCCCCCTCCCCCTGGATCACACTGCTGCCTTATACACACAATGCTCCACCCCCCCGGATCACAATGCTGCTTTATACACACAATACTCTGGCTCTCCCCAGATCAGTGAATCCGCAGTCCCGGTGCTGTCAGTATAACATGCACCAGAGCAACCCAAAATTCACAAAATTAGGTGTATACACTACTGTATACTGTATATATCCACGGGTTCAAAAGGATCTTCACTACATAAAGAACATGTACACACCACATGTATACAGTGTATATAGGCATAGGGCCAGATTCTCAGTCAGCGGCGTAATTTTGTGCGGGCGTAACGTATCCGCAACTTAGACGGTCAAGTGCTGTATTCTCAAAGCACTTGCTCCGTAAGTTGCGGCGGCGTAGCATAAATCGGCCGGCGTAAGCCCGCCTAATTCAAATTTGGATCAGGGGGGCGTGTTTTATGTTAAACTACTGTGACCCGACGTGATTGACGTTTTTGCAGAACGGCGCATGCGCCGTCCGTGGAATTTCCCAGTGTGCATTGCTCCAAAGTACGCCGCAAGGACATCATTGGTTTTGGCGTGAACGTAAATGACGTCCAGCCCCATTCACGGGCGACTTACGCAAACGACGTAACTTTTTCAAATTTCGACGCGGGAACGACGGCCATACTTAACATTGCTACGCCGCACTTATGCCTCATATAGCAGGGGCAACTTTACGCCGGGAAAAGCCTAACGTAAACGTCGTAACTTTACTGCGTCGGCCGCTTGTACGTTCGGGAATTCGCGTATCTAGCTAATTTGCATACTCGACGCGGAAAGCGACTGAAGTGCCACCTAGCGGTAAAAAAAAAATGCAGTTAAGAGACTTACGCCTGTCTGATCTAATGGATATCTATGCGTAACTGATTCTAAGAATCAGGCGCATAGATACGACGGGTCGGATTAGGACTTACGACGGCGTACATGGCGCTGCGCCGTCGTAAGTCCTTTCAGAATCTGGCCCATAGAGTACTTCTGTTTATTTCAATCATTAGGATTTCTTTTATATAATTAAGGCCTGTAAGTGATACTGAACTGCATCATAGAAAAATCAGGACGCTACTGTGCGAATCTCAGGACTGAATGGACAGAATTACAAATCTTGAGCAGATAAAAAGCTCCCGTTTATGTCGTTTTTCTGTATATTTTCCCGGAGCTCAGCTTTCAATGTATGAATCTGTAGAGTAGGGAGGTTCTCTTTACTGTGATAACAAATACAAGTGCAGCCCATGCCATGACTGTGTGATCAGGAATTGTAGTGCGTGCCGTCGATCGATCGATCCCGTATTGCCCACACTGACTATCATTTAAGAATTCTCTGAACATTCGGATGGTTTCCATTCTGCGTTTTTTTATCGCCCCCGATGAGCCGCCAACCCTTTTGTGCGCACGTCTTCCTTAAAAAAAAACTCTGAAAAGTTGCTCGCTGCACTGGGAGTTTCTGGACCGCATGTCTGGATTTTCAGTCCTAGTGCGCTTTCCAAGTATTATGGGATGGATGCACAGCGGCGGCCCCGGGGCTTGGAAGATATTTGAGATAAATTCGGCTCAGACGCAGACAGGGAGAAGGAGCAAAGAAGATGTGTAGAGGAGGGGAAAGGGGACGAGGCGGGCAGGAGGGGGAGGTCAGGGGATTTATTTATGGGGGGGGGGGCAAGAGCATGAGAATCGAGAGTGGAAAAGGGGGGAGGCAGGTGAAGAGAGGAAAGAGAGAAAGGGGCGTTTTGAGTGACAGAGGAGGTCTAGGGCTAGAATTATTGCTCTCGCTCTAACGATCGCGGCGATACCTCACTTGTGTGGTTTGAACACCATTTTCATATGCGGGCGCTACTCACGTATGCGTTCGCTTCTGCGCGCGAGCTCGGCAGGACGGGGCGCGTTTAATTTTTTGTTTCTAATACATTTTACCTTTTATTTTTATTTTTTATACTTTTTTTTCAAAAATTGGTTACTTTTATTCCTATTACAAGGAATATAAATATCCTTTGTAATAGAAAAAAGCATGACAGGTCCTTTTAAAGATTGGGGGTCAAAAAGACCTCAGATCTCATATTTACACTAAAATGCAAAAAAAATGTTGTCATTTGAAAAAAAAAAAATGACAAAAAAAGTTCCTTTAAGAGCTATGGGCAGAAATGACGTACCGAGCAGGAGAGAGGACCCAATCGCCTCCGACGGTTCTGGTAAGCGGCGGAGGGCACCGGAGAGCGGCGGGAGGGGGGCCGTCCCACTGCCCGATAACGGTGATCTCGCGGCAAATCCGCCGCAGAGGCCATCATTATTGGAAACCGGACCGCCGGCTGAAGACGAGGATACCGGGGTTATGGCAGCTAGCTGCTGCCATAACAGCGATATCCCTCTTAACCACTTAAGGACCGCCTCCTGCACATATACGTCGGCAGAATGGCACGGCTGGGCACATGTACGTACAGGTACGTCCTCTTTAAGTGCCCAGCCGTGGGTCGCGGGCGCGCGCCCAGGACCCGGTCCGAAGCTCCGTGACCGCAGGACCAGCGGACCAGATCGCGTCTGGAGTCCCGCGATCGGTCCCCGGAGCTGAAGAACGGGGAGAGCTGTGTGTAAACAAACCTTCCCTGTTCTTCACTGTGGCGCCATCATCGATCGTGTGATCCCTTTTATAGGGAAACACAATCAATGACGTCACACCTACAGCCACACCCCCCTACAGTTAGAAACACAAATGAGGTCACACTTAACCCCTTCAGTGCCCCCTTGTGGTTAACTCCCAAACTGAAATTGTCATTTTCACAGTAAACAATGCATTTTTAATGCTTTTTTGCTGTGAAAATGACAATGGTCCCAAAAATGTGTCATAATTGTCCGAAGTGTCCGCCATAATGTCGCAGTACCGAAAAAAATCGCTGATCGCCGCCATTACTAGTAAAAAAAAAATATTACAGTAATAAAAATGCCATAAAACTACCCCCTATTTTGTAAACGCTATAACTTTTGCGCAAACCAATCAATAAACGCTTATTGTTTTTTTTTTTTTTACAAAAAATATGTAGAAGAATACGTATCGGCCTAAACTGAGGAAAAAATGTTTTTTTTATATATTTTTGGGGGATATTTATTATAGAAAAAAGTAAAAAATATTGAATTTTTAAAAAAATTGTCGCTCTATTTTTGTTTATAGCGCAAAAAATAAAAACCGCAGAGGTGATCAAATACCACCAAAATAAAGCTTTATTTGTGGGGAAAAAAAGGATGCCAATTTTGTTTGGGAGCCACGTCGCACGACCGCGCAATTGTCAGTTAAAGCGACGCAGTGCCGAATCGCAAAAGCTGGCCAGGTCCTTTAGCTGCCTAAAGGTCCGGCTCTTAAGTGGTTAACGAGCCAACGTATGTAGTCGTATGGCGGTCCGGAAGTAGTTAATACAACAGCATATATTGGATGTGTATACTTTAAAAAAAAAATCGGAATACAAATTTATTGGAAACTAAAGTGCATTGACCTGCGTTTTAGAGCATTTCCACTGGTTTCAAAGGATAACGCATCGGGGGAAGGGAGGGGGGGGGGGGGAGGGGGTCGATCAACGCAGAGATGTGACTGTAGGGTCAGTGTGTCTCCTGTCTATGATATGACAGATAATTGATATCACCAGCAGAGAGATGAGGTCACATGAGCCGCGACACTCCGCGGGAAACGTGTTCCTGACACTTCCCCCAGCAGAGCCTCAATGTTTTGTGTTTTATGTTTTATGTTTTATGTTTTATGTTTCATTATTAAGTGGAATGATTATAAAATGTCTCTGATTTCTCCGGATATTTTCTCAGATGGGGAGATCAGAAGATTATTATTATTATTATGCATTTCTATAGAGCCAGCGGTCCTACAGTTTGATCTTTGGACTGTCTGTATGCGGAGAGAGAGCCGGACACACAGGGAGGGAAGATGATTTATAAGTGTTAATAATCTTCTCGCATTTCCTTGGCTGTGTCGGCGCTTTAAAATGCAATTTAGTGTAACGATCCGTCTTCCCAGATGCCGATCCCGACCCTCCAATTCCTTACCGCTTGTCCTGCTCTGCTATTCCTTCGTGTACAGTGTTGATCGAAAGTTTGGGCACCCCAGGTAAAAAATTGTATTAATGTGCATAACGAAGCCAAGGAAAGATGGAAAAATCTCCAAAAGGCATCAAATTACAGATTAGACATTCTTAGGCCCTGTACACACGAGCGGATATCCGATGAAAACGGTCCGCCGGACCGTTTCACTCGGACATGTCCGCTGGCGGATTTTGATCTGATGGCTGTACACACCATCAGATCAAAATCCCCGCAGAAAACATACACGGTGACGTGGTCGCGCCGCGACGATGACGCGGCAACGTGCGCGACCCTGGAAGGTAAATACTTCCACGCATGCGTCGAATCACTTCGACGCATGCGAGGGATGGGGATCGGTCGGACTTATCCGGTGAGTCTGTACAGACGACCGTATAAGTCCGACGGACAGGTTTCCAGCGGATAGATTTCTTAGCATGCTAAGAAATTTTTATCCACTTGAAAACGGTCGGCTGGACAAATGTCCGCCGGAAAATGTCCGCTAGGCCCTACACACGACCGAATTTGTCTGCTGGAACTGATCCGCGGATAAATCCCAGCGGACAGATCCGGTCGTGTGTACAGGGCCTAATAATATGTCCAAAAAAGTTAGGGCCAGATTTACAGAAGAAATACGCCGGAGTGTCTACTGATACTCCGGCGTATTTTCAAATTTGCCACGTCGTATCTTTAGTTTGAATCCTCAAACCAAGATACGACGGCTTTTGGCTTTGATCCGACAGGCGTACGGCTTCGTTACGCCTTTGGATCGTAGGTGTAGGAGTTCGCATCGTTTTCCGCTAGTCGGCTTTTCCCGGCGTATAGTTAAAGCTGCTATTTCGTGGCGTATAGATAGACGTGCCATGTTAAAGTATGGCCGTCGTTCCCGCGTCAAATTTTAATTTTTTTTTTTTTGCGTAAGTCGTCCGTGAATAGAAATGGACGGAACTCACGTCGACGTTCAAAAAATTACGTCGGTGCGACGTCATTTCGCGCAAAGCACAGAGGGAAATTTCAAAACGGAGCATGCGCAGTACGTTCGGCGCGGGTACGCGCCTAATTTAAATGATCCACGCCCCATTTGAATTAGGCGGGAGGGATTTACGCTACGCCGCCGCAACTTTACAGGCAAGTGCTTTGTGAATCAAGCACTTGCCCGTAAAACTTGCGGCGGTGTAACGTAAATGCTATACGTTACGCCGCCGCAATTGTACATGAATCTGGCCCTTAGATTTTATTTCCATCATTTACACTTTCAAAATGACAGAAAACCAAAAAATGCCCTCTGCAAAAGTTTGGGCACCCTGCATACCTCCCAACTTTCTGAGATGGGAATGAGGGACGCCTATCAGCAAAAGTATGCAGGCATAGGACACACCCCTTACCACGCCCCCTTAAAGGAGAATTGTACAAAAACATACGATTGGTTAAACCCACAAGTGCTTTTTTACCACTACTATTCCTTTATATTGGCTTTTGTAATTTACAAATGCAGCAACTTAGAAATCAGATGAAAGGTTTAGCGCTGGGAAACACTTTTTGATAGATAAAAAGTGTATTTATATACATCTATAGAGATCAGACCAAAATTAGGGACAAAATAGGAGAATGAGGGACAGAGGGACATTACTCCAAATCAGGGACAGTCCCTCAAAATCAGGGACAGTTGGGAGGTATGACCCTGCAGAATTTATAGCATGCATTGCCCCCGTTGCAAAGCTGAGACCTGCCAGTGTCATGAATTGTTCTCAATCATCGTCTGGGAAGACCAGGTGATGTCAGTCTCAAAGGTTTGAAATGCCCAGACTCATCTGACCCTCCCCCAACAATCAGCACCATGGGTTCTTCTAAGCAGTTGTCTAGAAAACTGAAAGTGAAAATAGTTGACGCTCACAAAGCTGGAGAAGCTATAAGAAGATAGCAAAGCGTTTTCAGATGTCAATATCCTCTGTTTGGAATGTAATGAAGAAATGGCAGTCATCAGGAACAGTGGAAGTTAAAGCAAGATCTGGAAGACCAAGAAAAATATCAGACAGAACAGCTCGCAGGATTGTGAGAAAAGCAATTCAAATCCCACGTTTGATTGCACGATCCCTCCAGAAAGATCTGGCAGACACTGGAGTTGTGGTACACTATTCCACTATAAAGAGATACTTGTACAAATATGGTCTTCATGGAAGAGTCATCAGAAGAAAACCTCTTCTACGTCCTCACCACAAAAATCAGCGTTTGAACTTTGCAAATGAACATATAGACAAGCCTGATGCATTTTGGAAACAAGTTCTATGGACTGATGAGGAGAAAATAGAACTTTTTGGCCGGAATGAGCAAAGGTACATTTGGAGAAGAAAGGGCACAGAATTTAATGAAAAGAACCTCTGTCCAACTGTGAAGCATGGGGGCGGATCAATAAGGCTTTGGGGTTGTATTGCAGCCAGTGGCACAGGGAACATTTCACGAGTAGAAGGAAAAATGGATTCAATAAAATTTCAGCAAATTTTGGATGGTAACTTGATGCCATCTGTGAAAAAGCTGAAGTTAAAGAGAGGATGGCTTCTACAAATGGATAATGATCCTAAACACACCTCAAAATCCACGGCGGATTACAAGAAGAGGCGTAAACTGAAGGTTTTGCCACGGCCTTCACAATCTCCTGACCTCAACATAATTGAAAATCTATGGATAGACCTTAAAAGAGCCGTGCGTGACAGACAGCCCAGAGATCTCAAAGAACTGGAAGGCTTTGTTATGCACATTAGTACAATTTTTTTACCTGGGGTGCCCAAACTTTCAATCCCCACTGTATGCCGTTCTTCTCCTATTCTTTCCTGACTAGTTTACTGTCTCTCCTATCTATTCCATACAACATGTCCTCCTCTACTATTCCATACAACATGTCCTCCTCTACTATTCCATACAACATGTCCTCCTCTACTATTCCATACACCATGTCCTCCTCTGCTATTCCATACACCATGTCCCCCTCTACTATTCCATACAACATGTCCTCCTCTACTATTCCATACAACATGTCCTCCTCTACTATTCCATACAACATGTCCTCCTCTACTATTCCATACAACATGTCCTTCTCTACTATTCCATACAACATGTCCTCCTCTACTATTCCATACAACATGTCCTCCTCTACTATTCCATACAACATGTCCTCCTCTACTATTCTATACAACATGTCCTCCTCTACTATTCTATACAACATGTCCTCCTCTACTATTCCTTCCTGGCTGCCTGTTCTGCTTCTCTCCTCTTCTTGATTGTCTTTTCTGCCTGCCCTCTCTTTCTGACTACTTATCTAGGGTCTCATCTCCTCCTCCTATCTGTCCTTCCTCTCATCTCCTCCTATCTGTCCTACTTCTCATCTCCTCCTATCTGTCGCACCTCTCATCTCCTCCTATCTGTCCTACTTCTCATCTCCTCCTATCTGTCCTTCCTCTCATCTCCTCCTACCTGTCCTACTTCTCATCTCCTCCTGCCTGTCCTACCTCTCATCTCCTCCTACCTGTCCTACCTATCATCTCCTCCTATCTGTCCTACCCCTCATCTCCTCCTACCTGTCCTACCTGTCCTACCTCTCCTTTCCTCCTGCATGTTCTTCTCATCTCCTCCTGCCTGTCCTTCCTCTCATTTCCTCCTGCCTGCCCTTCTTCTCATATTCTCCTGCCTGTCCTACCTCTCATCTCCTCCTGCCTGTCCTACCTCTCATCTCCTCCTACCTGTCCTACTTCTCATCTCCTCCTGCCTGTCCTACCTCTCATCTCCTCCTACCTGTCCTACCTATCATCTCCTCCTATCTGTCCTACCCCTCATCTCCTCCTACCTGTCCTACCTGTCCTACCTCTCCTTTCCTCCTGCATGTTCTTCTCATCTCCTCCTGCCTGTCCTTCCTCTCATTTCCTCCTGCCTGCCCTTCTTCTCATATTCTCCTGCCTGTCCTACCTCTCATCTCCTCCTGCCTGTCCTACCTCTCATCTCCTCCTGCCTGTCCTACCTCTCATCTCCTCCCTCTCCTCTTCTCCTGCCTGTCCTTCTTCTCATCTCCTCCTGCCTGTCCTACCTCTCATCTCCTCCTTCCTGTCCTACCTCTCATCTCCTCCTGCCTGTCCTACCTCTCATCTCCTCCCTCTCCTCTTCTCCTGCCTGTCCTTCTTCTCATCTCCTCCTGCCTGTCCTTCCTCTCATCTCCTCCTGCCTGTCCTCCCTCTCCTCTCCTCCTACCTGTCCTTCCTCTCATCTCCTCCTACCTGTCCTTCTTCTCATCTCCTCCTGCCTGTCCTTCTTCTCATCTCCTCCTGCTGTCCTACCTCTCATCTCCTCCTAACTGTCCTACCCCTCATCTCCTCCTGCCTGTCCTTCTTCTCATCTCCTCCTGCCTGTCCGTCTTCTCATCTCCTCCTGCATGTCCTTCTCATCTCCTCCTGCCTGTCCTACCTCTGATCTCCTCCTGCCTGTCCTTCCTCTCATCTCCTCCTGCCTGTCCTTCCTCTCATCTCCTCCTGCCTGTCCTTCCTCTCATCTCCTCCTGCCTGTCCTTCTTCTCATCTCCTCCTGCCTGTCCTTCCTCTCATCTCCTCCTGCCTGTCCTTCCCCTCATCTCCTCCTACCTGTCCTGCCTCTCATCTCCTCCTGCCTGTCCTTCCTCTCATCTCCTCCTACCTGTCCTGCCTCTCATCTCCTCCTGCCTGTCCTTCCTCTCATCTCCTCCTGCCTGTCCTATCTCTCCTCTCCTCCTGCCTGTCCTTCCTCTCATCTCCTCCTGCCTGTCCTTCCTCTCATCTCCTCCTGCCTGTCCTTCCTCTCATCTCCTCCTGCCTGTCCTGCCTCTCCAGCAGATCTGAACCCATCCGGCCAGCATGGTGTAATTGTGTGCAGTGACTAGGGATTGTCAGGCTCTGTATATTTGGGGGGGGGCTCCGGGGAATATGGGGAACCCGGGGAGGGCGGTGGGGGAAGTACAGGGAATTAGGCACATCAGGGCACAACTGGAGGGACAAACCAATTTACTGCATCACATCACTGGACGAGGAACAGCAGAGCCTATGAGGGAGGGGGAGGGGGGGGGCAGGCTGGCTGATTAATACGATTGATCGGACGCCATTGATCCGCAGGTACTCCAGAGGTCGCTGATTGATTTGGGTATGTGTGGGATATTCAGCCCCCCTTGTATGTGCAGATAACCCCTTCACTGCCAAATTCACACGGAAAGCAAAGTGAGCGCCAACAGTATGAGAATTCTCCGCAATCTCAGTGTGCGCCACAAGATTTCTGAAAATTTTACCATCTTGGCAGTGAACACCACAGCCAATCAGGAGAGACCTTTTTTTTTGTGGTTTTAATTGGCTTTAAAGGTCTCCTGAGGGTTACAGAAGTTCTTTTCACTCATCCCCGACTTGTTCTTGTTTCCAAGAAACGGCTCCTGATGATCGGCCTTATTATTTTATGTTTTATAATTGAAAGTAAAAGACAGACAACAAAAAGAACAAATGGAACAGTCATAGAAATATAAAAATATAATATAAAAATAAAACAAATATATATATATATATACACACATACACTATATTACCAAAAGTATTGGGACGCCTGCCATAACACGCACATGAACTTTAACCACAATACTACCGGCCGCCGTCAATCGTCGGCGGCACGATAGATCTATTGTTCTGACAGGACGTCATATGACGTCCTCGTCTTTCACAGCCACTAGGGGGCTCGCGCGCACAGTTTTCTACAGTTAGAATCACTCCCTAGGGCACACTTAACCCCTTAGCGCCCCCTACAGGTTAACCCCTTCACTGCCAGTGTCATTTTTACAGTAATCAGTGCATTTTTATAGCACTGATCGCTGTAAAAATTACAATGGTCCCAAAATGGTGTCAGAAGTGTGCGATGTGTCCGCCATAATGTCGCAGTCACGATAAAAATCGCTGATCGCCGCGATAATGAAGTCCACTATAGTAAGAGATCCGCAGTATTTGATCTTGCGATGATCAAGTTATTCTGTATTTTATGATCCTTGGTTCCTGGAAGCGGTATAGGGAGGAGGGGTTGGGGGGGTCTCACTGCCGGAAGCCCCCCGGGGGGGGCTTCCGGCAGTGAGACCCCCCCAACCCACCCTCCCTATACCGCTTCCAGGAACCACGGATTATAAAATACAGAATAACCTGAATTGGGACTCGGCTCTTAAACATCTACTTGTAGCTGAAAAATTGGAAATTGGGTGGACTGTCCCTTTAAATGTGCCCGCTCATCCCAGCGGCGCTCCCTGTAGCGGCGCCGTGTGCCGTGGTGGAGGGCGATGTGATATCATTCCAGATCCGAAGCAATAAATATTTCACCAGTTCAGTTCACGCCGCTCCGAGCGCTGGAAGATTTAGAAAGCAGAATCACTGGGAGAGAGAAGAGAAGAGACCAAACTAAATATAAATCCGGCAGACGGCCGCCGCCGCGAGTCCAGAGTTTTCCCCACTTGCAGGGTGACCCCATTTCACTTCTCGCCAGAAGCGCCGTTATGAAACCGCAGTCTAGAGACACAATATACAGAGAATCTCCCCCCCCCCCCCCCCCACCACCCCACCGATCCTTCCGACATTCCCTCCAGCTCTGTATTCCTCTCCCTGCGCCGCGCCGTCATCTCATCCCTCATTATATATGTGCCCTTCCCTATACCCTCCTCTCCTCTCCATCCCCATCCATACACCACACCGTCATCTCATCCCTGATTATATATGTGCCCTTCCCTATACCTTCCTCTCCTCTCCTCTCCATCCTTCTTCCTTCACCATACCGTCATCTCATCCCTCATTATATATGTGCCCTTCCGTATACCCTCCTCTCCTCTCCATCCCTATCCATACACCATCTCTCTCCCTACACCATACTATCATCTCATCCCTGATTATATATGTGCTGTATACCCTACTCTCCTCTCCATCCATCCCCATCCTTCTCCCTACACCGCACTGTCATCTCATCCCTGATTATATAGGTACCGTATACCTTCCCCTCCTCTCCACCCCTCTCCCTACACAGTACCATCATCTCAGTACATTTGTATGGCGCCCCCCGGTGTCAATACTTTGTAGAACCGCCCTTTTCTGCAATTACAGCTGCAAGTCTTTTTGGGGGTGTCTCTACCAGCTTTGCACATCTAGAGAGGGACATTTCTGCCCATTCTTCTTCTTTGTAAAATATCTCAAGCTCTGTCAGATTGGATGGAGAGCGTCTGTGATCAGCAATTTTCATGTCTTGCCACAGATTCTCAATGGGATTTAGGTCCAGACTTTGAGGAAAAGGTCTGCACTCCGGTCGTTGCTCTTTAAAAAATCTTTGTTTTTATTGACAAGTTACAGTGAACAAACGCAAATAAGAACAATTGACGCGTTTCAGCCTACAGGGCCTTAGTCATAACCACCATGGTTATGACTAAGGCCTTGTAGGCTGAAACGCGTCAATTGCTTGTCAATAAAAACACAATTTTTTAAAGAGCAAGGACTGGAGTGCGGATCATCTTTTCCTCATTACTCTACTCAGCCAGCGACTGTGGATCGAGCACCCGTGAGCTCTGCTATCTATGTGGTGTATGGGTAGCAGCACTGACTTCTCTGTTTATACTTAGGTCTGGACTGTGACTGGGCCATTCTAACACATGAATAGGCTTTGATCTAAACCATTCCATTGTAGCTCTGGCTGTATGTTTCGGGTCGTTGTCCTGCTGGAAGGTGAACCCCCCCCCCCCCCCCAGTCTCAAGTCTTTTGTAGACTCTAACAGGTTTTCTTCTAAGATTGTCCTGTATTTGTCTCCATCCATCTTCCCATCAACTCTGACCAGCTTCCCTGTCCCTGCTGAAGAAAAGCATCCCCACCACATGATGCTGCCACCACCATGTTTCACGGTGGGGATGGTGTGTTCAGGGTGATGTGCAGTGTTAGTTTTCCCCACACATGGCGTTTTGCTTTTAGGCCAAAAAGTTTTGGTCTCATCTGACCAGATCACCTTCTTCCACATGTTTGCTGTGTCCCCTCCCCCACATGGCTTCTCACCAACTGCAAACAGGACTTCTTATGTCTTTCTTTCTCCAATGTCTTTCTTCTTGTCACTCTTCCATAAAGGGCAGATTTGTGGAGAGACCACTAATAGTTGTCCTGTGGACAGATTCTCCCACCTGAGCTGTGGATCTCTGCAGCTCCTCCAGAGTTACCATGGGCCTCTTGGCTGCTTCTCTGATGAATGCTCTCCTTGCCCGGCCCGGTCAGTTTAGGTGGACGGCCATGTCATGGTAGGTTGGCAGTTGTGCCATACTCTTTCCATTTTCCGATGATGGATTGAACAGAGCTCCGTGAGATCTTCAAAGCTTGGGAGATTTTTTTTATAACCTAACCCTGCTTTATACTTCTCCACAACTTTATCCCTGACCTGTCTGGTGTGTTCCTTGGCCTTCATGATGCTGTTTGTTCACTAAGCTTCTCTAACAAACCTGAGGGCTTCACAGAACAGCTGTATTTATACTGAGATTAAATTACACACAGGTGGACTCTATTTACTAATTAGGTGACTTCTGAAGGCAATTGGTTCCACTAGATTTTAGTTGGGGGTATCAGAGTAAAGGGGGCTGAATACAAATGTACACCCCCCTCCCCCCACACTTTTCACATATTTATTTGTAACAAATGTGAAAACCATTTATCATTTTCCTTCCACTTCACAATTATGTGGCACTTTGTGTTTCGGGGCGCCATACACCGGTATTATATTTTGATGTTTGGTGTCTAACTGATTGACATCTTCCCATACATTAGTGTAACTGTTCCCGAAGGTAACTCCATGACAGCAGGAATGATGGAACATGGATAGGGTTTGGCTCTGGAGGTTCAAATGAACTTGGTGTAAAACGTTGCCTTTTCACAACAGGCCCTTATTATAAGTCTTATACAGACCCTTACTAGTGGAGGTTTTATGTCATTTTTGCATCTGAGCTGTCTGTTCTGTCAAAAGTGCTTGAAGATGGTAATTGTTAGGGTTACAGGGGAGGTTAGTGTTAGGGTTACAAGGAAGGTTAGTGTTAGGGTTACAAGGAAGGTTAGAGTTAGGGTTACAAGGAAGGTTAGAGTTAGGGTTACAGGGGAGGTTAGTGTTAGGGTTACAGGGAAGGTTAGTGTTAGGATTACAGGGGAGGTTAGTGTTAGGGTTACAGGGGAGGTTAGTGTTAGGGTTACAGGGAAGGTCAGTGTTAGGGTTACAGGGAAGGTTAGAGTTAGGGTTAGAGGGGAGGTTAGTGTTAGGGTTACACGGAAGGTTAGTGTTAGGGTTACAGGGAAGGTTAGTGTTAGGGTTACAAGGAAGGTCAGTGTTAGGGTTACAGGGAAGGTTAGAGTTAGGGTTAGAGGGGAGGTTAGTGTTAGGGTTACAAGGAAGGTTAGTGTTAGGGTTACAGGGAAGGTTAGTGTTAGGGTTACAAGGAAGGTTAGAGTTAGGGTTACAAGGAAGGTTAGTGTTAGGGTTACAAGAAAGGTTAGTTTTAGGGTCACAGGGAAGGTCAGTGTTAAGGTTACAGGGAAGGTCAGTGTTAAGGTTACAGGGAAGGTCAGTGTTAGGGTTACAAGGAAGGTTAGTGTTAGGGTTACAGGGAAGGTTAGTGTTAGGGTTACAAGGAAGGTTAGAGTTAGGGTTACAAGGAAGGTTAGTGTTAGGGTTACAAGAAAGGTTAGTTTTAGGGTCACAGGGAAGGTCAGTGTTAAGGTTACAGGGAAGGTCAGTGTTAAGGTTACAGGGAAGGTCAGTGTTAGGGTTACAGGGAAGGTTAGTGTTAGGGTTACAAGGAAGGTTAGTGTTAGGGTTACAGGGAAGGTTAGTATTAGTGTTACAAGAAAGGTTAGTGTTAGGGTTGCAGGGAAGGTTAGTGTTAGGGTTATAAGGAAGGTTAGTATTAGTGTTTCAAGAAAGGGTAGTGTTAGGGTTACAAGAAAGGTTAGTGTTAGGGTTAAAGGGAAAGGTAGTGTTATGGTTACAGGGAAGGTTAGTGTTAGGGTTACAGGGAAGGTCAGTGTTAGGGTTACAGGGAAGGTTAGTGTAAAGGTTAAAGGGACGATTAGTTAGCCTCCCTCCCTGTCTCCATTCTCCTTCGGTCTCTATGTCTCCTTTCCTGTCTCTTCTATTTTCTCTCTATGAATTCTCCTTTTCTCTCTCTCTCTCTCCCCCGTCTTTGTTTTCCTGCTTATTGTTGATTTCTCGCTCATTGGCATTTCATTGAATCCTCTCCCCTGGTTTCCTTTCATTACACACAGCCTGGTGGTGGAGTGCGGTGATATAAAACACCCCAATCGGCGCTCTCTTTGTCCCCGCCCCCGCAGCTCGGAAGTTTATGGCGAGTTTTTCTCAGGACACGACTCATCCATCAAATTTAAAGGGACTCCGTTCTTCAGATCTCTCTATTACATTGCGGCTTGTGGCGCGATGACAGGCGGCCGTGATGAAGCGTTTTCCGCTCCTGCATCCATCTTCCATATCATCTCTGAGATCTGAGCCTCAGATACGGCGATTGAGAGTAAATTGTGCGCTCAGCGGGAAATCCCCCCCCCCCCCAGGCTTCTCTGATAATATGAAGGAAATGGAGTCATGCCTGGAAGGGAGCGCAGCAGAGAACTCTGCCTTCACCCAGATTTATCCGCAACTGTCAAGCGTGCGACATCAACGACAGTTATCAGACACGTGCAGGACCAAAAAATGGGTTTCGTTTAAATTCGTTATTTACATTAATTCGTTTAGTTAAATTTGTTTTCGTAATTTGTTTTGTTTATTCGTATTTGAATTGATTCAAATTTTCGAATTCAAAATTCGTATCGATTCGAAAAGTTTTCGAATCAATTTTAGAATAATTTTCAAATTTAATTCGTTTTCATTTTTTTTTTCAAATTCGAATCGTTTTCAAATTCGAATCGTTTTCAAATTCAAATCGTTTTTGAATTCAAATAGTTTTTGAATTCGAATCGTTTTGCAATTTCCAAAAGAGAATAAAATAGAATACAAAAAAAAAGGCATAGAAGAATAGACAAAAATATAATAGAATAGGAAAGAATATAACAAAAAACAAATATATATAATAGTAAAAAAAAGTTTTCGAATCATTTTCAAATTTGAATCATTTTCAATTTTTTTTAAAATTGGAATCGTTTTCAAATTCAAATTGTTTTTGAATTCGAATCGTTTTGCAATTTCCAAAGAGAATAAAATAGAATAGAAAAAAAAAGCATAGAATAGAAAAAAAATATAATAGAATAGAAAAGAATATTACAGAAAAAATAAAAGAATATAATAGTAAAAAGTTTTCAAATCAATTTCGAATCGTTTTGAAATTAGAATTGTTTTTGAATTCAAATTGTTTTTAAATTCAAATCGTTTTCAAATTTGAATCGTTTTAAAAAAAATTAAAAATTCAAATCGTTTTCAAATTCAAATCGTTTTTGAATTCGAATCGTTTTGCAATTTCCAAAGAGAATAAAATAGAATACAAAAAAAAAAAAGGAATAGAAGAATAGACAAAAATAGAATAGAATAGGAAAGAATATAACAGAAAAAAATATATATATATAATAGTAAAAAAAAGTTTTCGAATCATTTTCAAATTAGAATCGTTTTCAAATTCAAATTGTTTTTTAAATTCAAATCGTTTTCGAATTTGAATATTTTTCGAATTCAAATTGTTTTCCAATTTTCCAAAGAGAATAAAATAGAATAGAAAATAAAGGCATATAATAAGGAAAAAAAAGAATAGAATAGAAAAGAATATAACAGAAAAAATAAAAGAATATAATAGTAAAAATACGTTTTCAAATCATTTTCAAATTCAAATTATTTTCAAATTCAAATTGTTTTCAAATTCAAATTGTTTTCAAATTCAAATAGTTTTCAAGTTAGAATCGTTTTCAAATTGTTTTTTAAATTCAAATTGTTTTTAAATTTAAATCGTTTAAAATTCAAATCGCTTTCGAATTTAAATATTTTTCGAATTCGAATTATTTTCCAATTTCCGGAGAATAAAATAGAATATAAAATAAAGGCATATAATAGGAAAAAAAAGAATACAATCGAAAAGAACATAGAAGAAAAAATAAAAGAATATAATAGTAAAAAAAAAAGTTTTCAAATCAATTTCAAATCATTTTCAAATTCAAATTTATTTTCAAAATAGAATTGTTTTAAAATTCAAGTTGTTTTCAAATTTCGAAAACTTTTTGAATTCGAATAATTTCCCAATTTCCAAAGAGAATAAAAAAGAATAGAAAAAAAAAAAGAGTATAATAGTAAAACAGAAAAAAAATGGGATGGAGAATAAAAGAAGGGAATAGAATTGAATAAAATAGAATAAAAAAAATAATATAATTAAATAAATTATAACCATCTTCTGAAATTCGAATAGAATAGAAAAGAATAGAAATAAAAAAACAATAGAATAGAATAGAAATAATATAATATATTTTTATATTTTTTAATATTTTCCAAAATTCAAATAGAATCAATTAGAATTTGAATAGAATGGAAAAGAATAGAGTGGAATAGAATAGAAAATAATTAGGGCTGTGGAAATTAACTATTAATTCATCGATTAATCTTTAATTTTTTTGATCGATCAAAATTCTTTTGATTGGTACTCACCTCTCTGCCGGCTGTATCTATTTGAATTTTGGGATATGGCTATATTCTTTCTAGTCTATTCTATTGTGTTTTTTTTTATTATTTTTTTTTCTATTCTATTATAGTCTATTTTATTATTTTTTTCTATTCTATTCTTTTCTTATGTATTCAACTTTAAAATGATTATTTTTGAAATTTTAATTTTAGAAGATGGTTATATTTCTATTTTATTTTAGTTATTTTTTATTATATTATAATCTATTCTGTTCTTTTATTTTCTATTCTCCTTTGTTTTGTTTTACTCTATTATATTCTATTCTTTTATTTTATTTGAAAAAATTATATTCTCTTATTCTTATTCTATTCCTATATTTTCTATTTCTTTTTTAATTTCTTTTGGAAATTCGAAAATGATTCGAATTCGAAAAACAATTAAAATGTGAAAATGATTTGAAAACTATTAGTATTGCGTCCGAATTTTTTTTTTCGTTATTTCGGATTCGTTTATTCTCTTATTCTTATTCTAATCCTTTATTTTCTATTCCTTTTTTATTCTCTTTGGAAATTCGAAAACGATTCGAATTCGAAAATGATTTGAAAGCTATTCGAATTTCGTCCAAATTTTTTTTTTCGTTATTTCGGATTCGTTTAAATTCGGTACCATTGTAATTCGGAGATGCGAATACATCCGAATTTCCGAAAAAAGGAAAATTCGTCCGAATTTCAATCCGGAATTAAACGAATCGCACGTGTCTACCAGTCAGGACAAACTGGGCAGTATTCAAAAAATGTTAAACGAGGGGTGGGGCTAGTAATGGCGGCAGGCTTTACTGGCCCACCAGAGCCACCATCTGCTGGGTATCCTGTTTGGAATGAATTATTAACTAAAGAAAGAATTTCAGATAGATCGGCGCAGCGTATCAGAGATACGCTACGCCGCCGTACCTTACCTGGCGTAATTTTGAATCCTTAAAGGTTTCGCGTCGTAAGTTACGGCGGCGTAGTGTATCTCTGGCGGCGGAATTCAAATCGGCGATTAGGGGGCGTGTTTCATTTAAATGAAGAGCGTCCCCGCGCCGAATGAACTGCGCATGCTCCGTTTCTAAATTTCCCGCCGTGCTTTGCGCTAAATGCGTAATTTTTTTTAACTTAGATGTGAATTACGTCCATCCCGATTCACGGACGACTTACGCAAAAAAAAAAAAAATTCTAATTTCGACGCAGGAACGACGGCCATACTTAACATGGCAGGTCTAACTATACGCCGCAAAATAGCAGCTTTAACTATACGCCGGAAAAAGCCGACTAGAGAATGCGACGGCCACGCGTACCTTCGTGGATCGTCGGAAATAGCTAATTTGCATACCCGACGCGGAAAACGACGTGAACGCCTCCCAGCGGGCGCCAAAGTATTGCACCTACGATCCTAAGGCGTACGAAGCCGCCGTATCTTGGTTTGAGGATTCAAACTAAAGATACGACGCGGGTAATTTGAAAGTACGCCGGCGTATCAGTAGATACGCCAGCGTACTCTCTCTGTGGATCTGCCCCCAAGTCTCTGGGCAAGCAGAGAGAAAATTAGCAAATGAGCAACTTCCTGCTAGGAGAGGAGAGGGGAGGGGAGGGGAGGTAAGGAGAGGAGGGGGGGAGGGGAGGGGGAGGGGAGGGGAGGGGGGGGGAAGGAGAGGAGAGGGGAGGAGAGGGGAAGGAGAGAAGAGGGGAGGGGAGGGGAGGGGAGGAGAGGGAGGGGAGGGGAGGAGAGGGGAGGGGAGGAGAGGAGAGGGGAGGGGAGGGGAGGGGAGGGGAGGAGAGGGGAGGGGAGGGGAGGGGAGGAGAGGGAGGAGAGGAGAGGGGAGGGGAGGGGAGGAGAGGGGAGGAGAGGAGAGGAGAGGGGAGGAGAGGAGAGGGGAGGAGAGGAGAGGAGAGGGGAGGGGAGGGGAGGGGGGGTAAGGAGAGGGGAGGGGAGGGGAGGGGAGGTGAGGAGAGGAGAGGAGAGGATCTCTTACCTGCAGCGATGGAGATCACACTGACGAGGATCCACAGCAACATTCTGATAGAAAACAAAATGTACATAATTATATAATACATATTCAGCAGAGCATTGCACCTCAAGTACTGCACAACACTATCATTAATACTGCAGAGCATTGCACCTCCAATACTAAACAGTACTATCCCCAGTACTGCAGATCATTGCACCACCAATAATGAACAGTGCTGTCCCCAGTACTGCAGAGCATTGCACCTCAAACTTTGCACAGTACTTTCCTCAATACAGCAGAGCCTTACACCTAAAATGCTAAACACAACTGTTGCCCTATATACTGTATATGATAGATAGATAGATAGATAGATAGATAGATAGATAGATAGATAGATAGATAGATAGATAGATAGATAGATAGATAGATAGATAG